>NC_091818.1:1248030-1551060 GCF_041296235.1 Equus asinus
TGGATTTCTCAGTGTTGCTTTTTCCCCAGGTCTCCACGCCCTTGTGTGTTTCTTTTGCTTAAAGTTTGCCACCTGAAGCCAGCCTCTCTTGCCCATCTTCCTCAGTTTCAGAGGGTAGATATTTCAGGGTTGCTTTTTCCCCAAGTCTCCACCCCTTTGTGTTTTGTTTTCGCTTAACGATTGCCACCTGAGCTAGCCTCTGTCGCCCAACTTCCTCAGTTTCAGAGGGTGGATTTCTCCGTGTTGCTTTTTCCCCAGGTCTCCACGCCCTTGTGTGTTTCTTTTGCTTAACGGTTGCCACCTCAGCTAGCCTCGGTTGCCCATCTTCCTCAGTTTCAGAGGGTGGATTTCTCCGTGTTGCTTTTTCCCCAGGTCTCCACGCCCTTGTGTGTTTCTTTTGCTTATAGATTGCCACCTGAGCTAGCCTCTGTTGCCCATCTTCGTCCGTTTCAGAGGGTGGATTTCACAGTGTTGCCTTTTCGCCAGCTCCCCACGCCCTTGTGTGTTTCTTTTGCTTAAAGATTGTCACCTGAGCTAGGCACTGTTGCCCTGCTTCCTCAGTTTCAGAGGGTACCTTTTTCAGGGTTGCTTTTTGACCGGGTCTCCTCGCCATTGTATTTTTTTATTCTATTTTTTTTGCTTAAAGATTGCCACCTGAGCTAGCCTCTGTTGCCCATCTTCTTCGCTTTCAGAGGGTAGATTTCTCAGTGTTGCTTTTTCGCCAGCTCTCCACGCCCTTGCGTCTTTTTTTATTTCTGCTTAAAGGTTGCAACCTGAGCTAGCTTCTTTGGCCCATGATCGTCAGTTTCAGAGGGTGGATTTCTGCGTGTTGCTTTTTCCCGAGGTCTCCACGCCCTTGTGTGTTTCTTTTGCTTAACGATTGCCACCTGAGCCAGCCTCTGTTGCCCATCCTCGTCAGTTTCAGAGGGTAGATTTCTCAGTGCTGCTTTTTCCCCAGGTCTCCACGCCCTTGTGTGTTTCTTTTGCTTAAAGTTTGCCACCTGAAGCCAGCCTCTCTTGCCCATCTTCCTCAGTTTCAGATGGTAGATATTTCAGGGTTGCTTTTTCCCCAGGTCTCCACGCCTGTGTGTTTTGTTTTTGCTTAACAAGTGCCACCTGAGGTAGCCTCTGTTGCCCATCTTCCTCAGTTTCAGAGGGTGTATTTCTCCGTGTTGCTTTCTCCCCAGGTCTCCACGCCCTTGTGTGTTTCTTTTGCTTAACGATTGCCACCTGAGCTAGCCTCTGTTGCCCAACCTAGTCAGTTTCAGAGGGTAGATTTCTCAGTGCTGCTTTTTCCCCAGGTCTCCACGCCCTTGTGTGTTTCTTTTGCTTAAAGTTTGCCACCTGAAACCAGCCTCTCTTGCCCATCTTCCTCACTTTCAGAGGGTAGATATTTCAGGGTTGCTTTTTCCCCAGGTCTCCACGCCTTTGGGTTTTGTTTTTGCTTAAAGATTGCCACCTGAGCTAGACTCTGTTGCCCATCTTCGTCCGTTTCAGAGGGTGGATTTCTCATTGTTGCCTTTTCGCCAGCTCCCCACGCCCTTGTGTGTTTCTTTTGCTTAAAGATTGTCACCTGAGCTAGGCACTGTTGCCCTGCTTCCTCAGTTTCAGAGGGTACCTTTTTCAGGGTTGCTTTTTGACCGGGTCTCCTCGCCATTGTAGTTTTTTATTTTATTTTTTTTGCTTAAAGATTGCCACCTGAGCTAGCCTCTGTTGCCCATCTTCGTCCGTTTCAGAGGGTGGATTTCTCAGTGTTGCCTTTTCGCCAGCTCCCCACGCCCTTGTGTGTTTCTTTTGCTTAAAGATTGCCACCTGAGCTAGCCTCTGTTGCGCTTCTTTCTCAGTTTCAGAGGGTAGATTTCTCCGTGTTGCTTTTTCCCCAGGTCTCCACGCACTTCCTTTTATTTTTCCTTAAAAATTGCCACCTGAGCTAGCCTCTGTTGCCCATGTTCGTCGGTTTCAGAGGGTAGATTTCTCGCTGTTTCTTTTTTGCCAGGTCTGCACGCCCTTGTGTTTTGTTTTTGCTTAACTATTGCCACCTGAGCTAGCCTCTTTTGCCCATCTTCCTCAGTTTCAGAGGGTGGATTTCTCAGTGTTGCTTTTTCCCCAGGTCTCCACGCCCTTGTGTGTTTCTTTTGCTTAAAGTTTGCCACCTGAAGCCAGCCTCTCTTGCCCATCTTCCTCAGTTTCAGAGGGTGGATATTTCAGGGTTGCTTTTTCCCCAGGTCTCCACGCCTTTGTGTTTTGTTTTCGCTTAACGATTGCCACCTGAGCTAGCCTCTGTTGCCCATGTTCCTCAGTTTCAGAGGGTGGATTTCTCAGTGTTGCTTTTTCCCCAGGTCTCCACGCCCTTGTGTGTTTCTTTTGCTTAACGATTGCCACCTGAGCTAGCCTCGGTTGCCCATCTTCCTCAGTTTCAGAGGGTGGATTTCTCCGTGTTGCTTTTTCCCCAGGTTACCACTCCCTTGTGTGTTTCTTTTGCTTATAGATTGCCACCTGAGCTAGCCTCTGTTGCCCATCTTCCTCAGTTTCAGAGGGTGGATTTCCGAATGTTGCTTTTTCCCCAGGTCTCCACGCCCTTGTGTGTTTCTTTTGCTTAACGATTGCCACCTGAGGTAGCCTCTGTTGCCCATCTTCGTCAGTTTCAGAGGGTGGATTTCTCAGTGTTGATTTTTCGCCAGCTCTCCACGCTCTTGCGTCTTTTTTTTTTTCTGCTTAAAGGTTGCAACCTGAGCTAGCTTCTTTTGCCCATGTTCCTCAGTTTCAGAGGGTGGATTTCTCCGTGTTGCTTTTTGCCCAGGTCTCCACGCCCTTGTGAGTTTCTTTTGCTTAACGTTTGCCACCTGAGGTAGCCTCTGTTGCCAACCTCGTCAGTTTCAGAGGGTAGATTTCTCAGTGCTGCTGTTTCCCCAGGTCTCCACGCCCTTGTGTGTTTCTTTTGCTTAAAGTTTCCCACCTGAAGCCAGACTCTCTTGCCCATCTTCCTCAGTTTCAGAGGGTAGATATTTCAGGGTTGCTTTTTCCCCAGGTCTCCACGCCTTTGTGTTTTGTTTTTGCTTAACGATTGCCACCTGAGCTAGCCTCTCTTGCACATCTTCCTCAGTTTCAGAGGGGGGATTTCTCCGTGTTGCTTTTTCCCCAGGTCTCCACGCCCTTGCGTCTTTTGTTGTTTCTGCGTAAAGTTTGCAACCTGAGCTAGCTTCTTTTGCCCATGTTCCTCAGTTTCAGAGGGTGGAATTCCCGGGTTGCTTTTTTCCCAGGTCTCCACGCCCTTGTGTGTTTCCTTTGCTTAAAGATTGCCACCTGAGGTAGCCTCTGTTGCCCATCCTCGTCAGTTTCAGAGGGTAGATTTCTCAGTGCTGCTTTTTCCCCAGGTCTCCACGCTCTTGTTTGTTTCCTTTGCTTAAAGATTGCCACCTGAGGTAGCCTCTGTTGCCCATCCTCGTCAGTTTCAGAGGGTAGATTTATCAGTGCTGCTTTTTCCCCAGGTCTCCACGCCCTTGTGTGTTTCTTTTGCTTAAAGATTGCCACCTGAGCTAGCCTCTGTTGCGCTTCTTTCTCAGTTTCAGAGGGTAGATTTCTCCGTGTTGCTTTTTCCCCAGGTCTCCACGCACTTCCTTTTATTTCCTTAAAAATTGGCACCTGAGCTAGCCTCTGTTGCCCATGTTCGTCGGTTTCAGAGGGTAGATTTCTCGCTGTTGCTTTTTTGCCAGGTCTGCACGCCCTTGTGTTTTGTTTTTGCTTAACTATTGCCACCTGAGCTAGCCTCTGTTGCCCATCTTCCTCAGTTTCAGAGGGTGGATTTCTCAGTGTTGCTTTTTCCCCAGGTCTCCACGCCCTTATGTGTTTCTTTTGCTTAAAGTTTGCCACCTGAAGCCAGCCTCTCTTGCCCATCTTCCTCAGTTTCAGAGGGTAGATATTTCAGGGTTGCTTTTTCCCCAGGTCTCCACCCCTTTGTGTTTTGTTTTCGCTTAACGATTGCCACCTGAGGTAGCCTCTGTCGCCCAACTTCCTCAGTTTCAGAGGGTGGATTTCTCCGTGTTGCTTTTTCCCCAGGTCTCCACGCCCTTGTGTGTTTCTTTTGCTTAACGATTGCCACCTGAGCTAGCCTCTGTTGCCCATCTTCGTCCGTTTCAGAGGGTGGATTTCACAGTGTTGCCTTTTCGCCAGCTCCCCATGCCCTTGTGTGTTTCTTTTGCTTAAAGATTGTCACCTGAGCTAGGCACTGTTGCCCTGCTTCCTCAGTTTCAGAGGGTACCTTTTTCAGGGTTGCTTTTTGACCGGGTCTCCTCGCCATTGTATTTTTTCATTCTATTTTTTTTGCTTAAAGATTGCCACCTGAGCTAGCCTCTGTTGCCCATCTTCTTCGGTTTCAGAGGGTAGATTTCTCAGTGTTGCTTTTTCGCCAGCTCTCCACGCCCTTGCGTCTTTTTTTATTTCTGCTTAAAGGTTGCAACCTGAGCTAGCTTCTTTTGCCCATGTTCGTCAGTTTCAGAGGGTGGATTTCTGCGTTTTGCTTTTTCCCGAGGTCTCCACGCCCTTGTGTGTTTCTTTTGCTTAACGATTGCCACCTGAGGCAGCCTCTGTTGCCCATCCTCGTCAGTTTCAGAGGGTAGATTTCTCAGTGCTGCTTTTTCCCCAGGTCTCCACGCCCTTGTGTGTTTCTTTTGCTTAAAGTTTGCCACCTGAAGCCAGCCTCTCTTGCCCATCTTCCTCAGTTTCAGATGGTAGATATTTCAGGGTTGCTTTTTCCCCAGGTCTCCACGCCTGTGTGTTTTGTTTTTGCTTAACGAGTGCCACCTGAGGTAGCCTCTGTTGCCCATCTTCCTCAGTTTCAGAGGGTGTATTTCTCCGTGTTGCTTTCTCCCCAGGTCTCCACGCCCTTGTGTGTTTCTTTTGCTTAACGATTGCCACCTGAGCTAGCCTCTGTTGCCCAACCTAGTCAGTTTCAGAGGGTAGATTTCTCAGTGCTGCTTTTTCCCCAGGTCTCCACGCCCTTGTGTGTTTCTTTTGCTTAAAGTTTGCCACCTGAAACCAGCCTCTCTTGCCCATCTTCCTCACTTTCAGAGGGTAGATATTTCAGGGTTGCTTTTTCCCCAGGTCTCCACGCCTTTGGGTTTTGTTTTTGCTTAAAGATTGCCACCTGAGCTAGACTCTGTTGCCCATCTTCGTCCGTTTCAGAGGGTGGATTTCTCAGTGTTGCCTTTTCGCCAGCTCCCCACGCCCTTGTGTGTTTCTTTTGCTTAAAGATTGTCACCTGAGCTAGGCACTGTTGCCCTGCTTCCTCAGTTTCAGAGGGTACCTTTTTCAGGGTTGCTTTTTGACCGGGTCTCCTCGCCATTGTATTTTTTTATTTTATTTTTTTTGCTTAAAGATTGCCACCTGAGCTAGCCTCTGTTGCCCATCTTCGTCCGTTTCAGAGGGTGGATTTCTCAGTGTTGCCTTTTCGCCAGCTCCCCACGCCCTTGTGTGTTTCTTTTGCTTAAAGATTGCCACCTGAGCTAGCCTCTGTTGCGCTTCTTTCTCAGTTTCAGAGGGTAGATTTCTCCGTGTTGCTTTTTCCCCAGGTCTCCACGCACTTCCTTTTATTTTTCCTTAAAAATTGCCACCTGAGCTAGCCTCTGTTGCCCATGTTCGTCGGTTTCAGAGGGTAGATTTCTCGCTGTTGCTTTTTTGCCAGGTCTGCACGCCCTTGTGTTTTGTTTTTGCTTAACGATTGCCACCTGAGCTAGCCTCTGTTGCCCATCTTCCTCAGTTTCAGAGGGTGGATTTCTCAGTGTTGCTTTTTCCCCAGGTCTCCACGCCCTTGTGTGTTTCTTTTGCTTAAAGTTTGCCACCTGAAGCCAGCCTCTCTTGCCCATCTTCCTCAGTTTCAGAGGGTAGATATTTCAGGGTTGCTTTTTCCCCAAGTCTCCACCCCTTTGTGTTTTGTTTTCGCTTAACGATTGCCACCTGAGCTAGCCTCTGTCGCCCAACTTCCTCAGTTTCAGAGGGTGGATTTCTCCGTGTTGCTTTTTCCCCAGGTCTCCACGCCCTTGTGTGTTTCTTTTGCTTAACGATTGCCACCTCAGCTAGCCTCGGTTGCCCATCTTCCTCAGTTTCAGAGGGTGGATTTCTCCGTGTTGCTTTTTCCCCAGGTCTCCACGCCCTTGTGTGTTTCTTTTGCTTATAGATTGCCACCTGAGCTAGCCTCTGTTGCCCATCTTCGTCCGTTTCAGAGGGTGGATTTCACAGTGTTGCCTTTTCGCCAGCTCCCCACGCCCTTGTGTGTTTCTTTTGCTTAAAGATTGTCACCTGAGCTAGGCACTGTTGCCCTGCTTGCTCAGTTTCAGAGGGTACCTTTTTCAGGGTTGCTTTTTGACCGGGTCTCCTCGCCATTGTATTTTTTTATTCTATTTTTTTTGCTTAAAGATTGCCACCTGAGCTAGCCTCTGTTGCCCATCTTCTTCGGTTTCAGAGGGTAGATTTCTCAGTGTTGCTTTTTCGCCAGCTCTCCACGCCCTTGCGTCTTTTTTTATTTCTGCTTAAAGGTTGCAACCTGAGCTAGCTTCTTTGGCCCATGAACGTCAGTTTCAGAGGGTGGATTTCTGCGTGTTGCTTTTTCCCGAGGTCTCCACGCCCTTGTGTGTTTCTTTTGCTTAACGATTGCCACCTGAGCCAGCCTCTGTTGCCCATCCTCGTCAGTTTCAGAGGGTAGATTTCTCAGTGCTGCTTTTTCCCCAGGTCTCCACGCCCTTGTGTGTTTCTTTTGCTTAAAGTTTGCCACCTGAAGCCAGCCTCTCTTGCCCATCTTCCTCAGTTTCAGATGGTAGATATTTCAGGGTTGCTTTTTCCCCAGGTCTCCACGCCTGTGTGTTTTGTTTTTGCTTAACGAGTGCCACCTGAGGTAGCCTCTGTTGCCCATCTTCCTCAGTTTCAGAGGGTGTATTTCTCCGTGTTGCTTTCTCCCCAGGTCTCCACGCCCTTGTGTGTTTCTTTTGCTTAACGATTGCCACCTGAGGTAGCCTCTGTTGCCCAACCTAGTCAGTTTCAGAGGGTAGATTTCTCAGTGCTGCTTTTTCCCCAGGTCTCCACGCCCTTGTGTGTTTCTTTTGCTTAAAGTTTGCCACCTGAAACCAGCCTCTCTTGCCCATCTTCCTCACTTTCAGAGGGTAGATATTTCAGGGTTGCTTTTTCCCCAGGTCTCCACGCCTTTGGGTTTTGTTTTTGCTTAAAGATTGCCACCTGAGCTAGACTCTGTTGCCCATCTTCGTCCGTTTCAGAGGGTGGATTTCTCAGTGTTGCCTTTTCGCCAGCTCCCCACGCCCTTGTGTGTTTCTTTTGCTTAAAGATTGTCACCTGAGCTAGGCACTGTTGCCCTGCTTCCTCAGTTTCAGAGGGTACCTTTTTCAGGGTTGCTTTTTGACCGGGTCTCCTCGCCATTGTATTTTTTTATTTTATTTTTTTTGCTTAAAGATTGCCACCTGAGCTAGCCTCTGTTGCCCATCTTCGTCCGTTTCAGAGGGTGGATTTCTCAGTGTTGCCTTTTCGCCAGCTCCCCACGCCCTTGTGTGTTTCTTTTGCTTAAAGATTGCCACCTGAGCTAGCCTCTGTTGCGCTTCTTTCTCAGTTTCAGAGGGTAGATTTCTCCGTGTTGCTTTTTCCCCAGGTCTCCACGCACTTCCTTTTATTTTTCCTTAAAAATTGCCACCTGAGCTAGCCTCTGTTGCCCATGTTCGTCGGTTTCAGAGGGTAGATTTCTCGCTGTTGCTTTTTTGCCAGGTCTGCACGCCCTTGTGTTTTGTTTTTGCTTAACGATTGCCACCTGAGCTAGCGTCTGTTGCCCATCTTCCTCAGTTTCAGAGGGTGGATTTCTCAGTGTTGCTTTTTCCCCAGGTCTCCACGCCCTTGTGTGTTTCTTTTGCTTAAAGTTTGCCACCTGAAGCCAGCCTCTCTTGCCCATCTTCCTCAGTTTCAGAGGGTAGATATTTCAGGGTTGCTTTTTCCCCAAGTCTCCACCCCTTTGTGTTTTGTTTTCGCTTAACGATTGCCACCTGAGCTAGCCTCTGTCGCCCAACTTCCTCAGTTTCAGAGGGTGGATTTCTCCGTGTTGCTTTTTCCCCAGGTCTCCACGCCCTTGTGTGTTTCTTTTGCTTAACGATTGCCACCTCAGCTAGCCTCGGTTGCCCATCTTCCTCAGTTTCAGAGGGTGGATTTCTCCGTGTTGCTTTTTCCCCAGGTCTCCACGCCCTTGTGTGTTTCTTTTGCTTATAGATTGCCACCTGAGCTAGCCTCTGTTGCCCATCTTCGTCCGTTTCAGAGGGTGGATTTCACAGTGTTGCCTTTTCGCCAGCTCCCCACGCCCTTGTGTGTTTCTTTTGCTTAAAGATTGTCACCTGAGCTAGGCACTGTTGCCCTGCTTCCTCAGTTTCAGAGGGTACCTTTTTCAGGGTTGCTTTTTGACCGGGTCTCCTCGCCATTGTATTTTTTTATTCTATTTTTTTTGCTTAAAGATTGCCACCTGAGCTAGCCTCTGTTGCCCATCTTCTTCGGTTTCAGAGGGTAGATTTCTCAGTGTTGCTTTTTCGCCAGCTCTCCACGCCCTTGCGTCTTTTTTTATTTCTGCTTAAAGGTTGCAACCTGAGCTAGCTTCTTTGGCCCATGATCGTCAGTTTCAGAGGGTGGATTTCTGCGTGTTGCTTTTTCCCGAGGTCTCCACGCCCTTGTGTGTTTCTTTTGCTTAACGATTGCCACCTGAGCCAGCCTCTGTTGCCCATCCTCGTCAGTTTCAGAGGGTAGATTTCTCAGTGCTGCTTTTTCCCCAGGTCTCCACGCCCTTGTGTGTTTCTTTTGCTTAAAGTTTGCCACCTGAAGCCAGCCTCTCTTGCCCATCTTCCTCAGTTTCAGATGGTAGATATTTCAGGGTTGCTTTTTCCCCAGGTCTCCACGCCTGTGTGTTTTGTTTTTGCTTAACAAGTGCCACCTGAGGTAGCCTCTGTTGCCCATCTTCCTCAGTTTCAGAGGGTGTATTTCTCCGTGTTGCTTTCTCCCCAGGTCTCCACGCCCTTGTGTGTTTCTTTTGCTTAACGATTGCCACCTGAGGTAGCCTCTGTTGCCCAACCTAGTCAGTTTCAGAGGGTAGATTTCTCAGTGCTGCTTTTTCCCCAGGTCTCCACGCCCTTGTGTGTTTCTTTTGCTTAAAGTTTGCCACCTGAAACCAGCCTCTCTTGCCCATCTTCCTCACTTTCAGAGGGTAGATATTTCAGGGTTGCTTTTTCCCCAGGTCTCCACGCCTTTGGGTTTTGTTTTTGCTTAAAGATTGCCACCTGAGCTAGACTCTGTTGCCCATCTTCGTCCGTTTCAGAGGGTGGATTTCTCAGTGTTGCCTTTTCGCCAGCTCCCCACGCCCTTGTGTGTTTCTTTTGCTTAAAGATTGTCACCTGAGCTAGGCACTGTTGCCCTGCTTCCTCAGTTTCAGAGTGTACCTTTTTCAGGGTTGCTTTTTGACCGGGTCTCCTCGCCATTGTATTTTTTTATTTTATTTTTTTTGCTTAAAGATTGCCACCTGAGCTAGCCTCTGTTGCCCATCTTCGTCCGTTTCAGAGGGTGGATTTCTCAGTGTTGCCTTTTCGCCAGCTCCCCACGCCCTTGTGTGTTTCTTTTGCTTAAAGATTGCCACCTGAGCTAGCCTCTGTTGCGCTTCTTTCTCAGTTTCAGAGGGTAGATTTCTCCGTGTTGCTTTTTCCCCAGGTCTCCACGCACTTCCTTTTATTTTTCCTTAAAAATTGCCACCTGAGCTAGCCTCTGTTGCCCATGTTCGTCGGTTTCAGAGGGTAGATTTCTCGCTGTTGCTTTTTTGCCAGGTCTGCACGCCCTTGTGTTTTGTTTTTGCTTAACGATTGCCACCTGAGCTAGCCTCTGTTGCCCATCTTCCTCAGTTTCAGAGGGTGGATTTCTCAGTGTTGCTTTTTCCCCAGGTCTCCACGCCCTTGTGTGTTTCTTTTGCTTAAAGTTTGCCACCTGAAGCCAGCCTCTCTTGCCCATCTTCCTCAGTTTCAGAGGGTAGATATTTCAGGGTTGCTTTTTCCCCAGGTCTCCACCCCTTTGTGTTTTGTTTTCGCTTAACGATTGCCACCTGAGCTAGCCTCTGTCGCCCAACTTCCTCAGTTTCAGAGGGTGGATTTCTCAGTGTTGCTTTTTCCCCAGGTCTCCACGCCCTTGTGTGTTTCTTTTGCTTAACGATTGCCACCTCAGCTAGCCTCGGTTGCCCATCTTCCTCAGTTTCAGAGGGTGGATTTCTCCGTGTTGCTTTTTCCCCAGGTCTCCACGCCCTTGTGTGTTTCTTTTGCTTATAGATTGCCACCTGAGCTAGCCTCTGTTGCCCGTCTTCGTCCGTTTCAGAGGGTGGATTTCACAGTGTTGCCTTTTCGCCAGCTCCCCACGCCCTTGTGTGTTTCTTTTGCTTAAAGATTGTCACCTGAGCTAGGCACTGTTGCCCTGCTTCCTCAGTTTCAGAGGGTACCTTTTTCAGGGTTGCTTTTTGACCGGGTCTCCTCGCCATTTTATTTTTTTATTCTATTTTTTTTGCTTAAAGATTGCCACCTGAGCTAGCCTCTGTTGCCCATCTTCTTCGGTTTCAGAGGGTAGATTTCTCAGTGTTGCTTTTTCGCCAGCTCTCCACGCCCTTGCGTCTTTTTTTATTTCTGCTTAAAGGTTGCAACCTGAGCTAGCTTCTTTGGCCCATGATCGTCAGTTTCAGAGGGTGGATTTCTGCGTGTTGCTTTTTCCCGAGGTCTCCACGCCCTTGTGTGTTTCTTTTGCTTAACGATTGCCACCTGAGCCAGCCTCTGTTGCCCATCCTCGTCAGTTTCAGAGGGTAGATTTCTCAGTGCTGCTTTTTCCCCAGGTCTCCACGCCCTTGTGTGTTTCTTTTGCTTAAAGTTTGCCACCTGAAGCCAGCCTCTCTTGCCCATCTTCCTCAGTTTCAGAGGGTAGATATTTCAGGGTTGCTTTTTCCCCAGGTCTCCACGCCTGTGTGTTTTGTTTTTGCTTAACGAGTGCCACCTGAGGTAGCCTCTGTTGCCCATCTTCCTCAGTTTCAGAGGGTGTATTTCTCCGTGTTGCTTTCTCCCCAGGTCTCCACGCCCTTGTGTGTTTCTTTTGCTTAAAGTTTGCCACCTGAAGCCAGCCTCTCTTGCCCATCTTCCTCAGTTTCAGAGGGTAGATATTTCAGGGTTGCTTTTTCCCCAGGTCTCCACCCCTTTGTGTTTTGTTTTCGCTTAACGATTGCCACCTGAGCTAGCCTCTGTCGCCCAACTTCCTCAGTTTCAGAGGGTGGATTTCTCAGTGTTGCTTTTTCCCCAGGTCTCCACGCCCTTGTGTGTTTCTTTTGCTTAACGATTGCCACCTCAGCTAGCCTCGGTTGCCCATCTTCCTCAGTTTCAGAGGGTGGATTTCTCCGTGTTGCTTTTTCCCCAGGTCTCCACGCCCTTGTGTGTTTCTTTTGCTTATAGATTGCCACCTGAGCTAGCCTCTGTTGCCCGTCTTCGTCCGTTTCAGAGGGTGGATTTCACAGTGTTGCCTTTTCGCCAGCTCCCCACGCCCTTGTGTGTTTCTTTTGCTTAAAGATTGTCACCTGAGCTAGGCACTGTTGCCCTGCTTCCTCAGTTTCAGAGGGTACCTTTTTCAGGGTTGCTTTTTGACCGGGTCTCCTCGCCATTTTATTTTTTTATTCTATTTTTTTTGCTTAAAGATTGCCACCTGAGCTAGCCTCTGTTGCCCATCTTCTTCGGTTTCAGAGGGTAGATTTCTCAGTGTTGCTTTTTCGCCAGCTCTCCACGCCCTTGCGTCTTTTTTTATTTCTGCTTAAAGGTTGCAACCTGAGCTAGCTTCTTTGGCCCATGATCGTCAGTTTCAGAGGGTGGATTTCTGCGTGTTGCTTTTTCCCGAGGTCTCCACGCCCTTGTGTGTTTCTTTTGCTTAACGATTGCCACCTGAGCCAGCCTCTGTTGCCCATCCTCGTCAGTTTCAGAGGGTAGATTTCTCAGTGCTGCTTTTTCCCCAGGTCTCCACGCCCTTGTGTGTTTCTTTTGCTTAAAGTTTGCCACCTGAAGCCAGCCTCTCTTGCCCATCTTCCTCAGTTTCAGAGGGTAGATATTTCAGGGTTGCTTTTTCCCCAGGTCTCCACGCCTGTGTGTTTTGTTTTTGCTTAACGAGTGCCACCTGAGGTAGCCTCTGTTGCCCATCTTCCTCAGTTTCAGAGGGTGTATTTCTCCGTGTTGCTTTCTCCCCAGGTCTCCACGCCCTTGTGTGTTTCTTTTGCTTAACGATTGCCACCTGAGGTAGCCTCTGTTGCCCAACCTAGTCAGTTTCAGAGGGTAGATTTCTCAGTGCTGCTTTTTCCCCAGGTCTCCACGCCCTTGTGTGTTTCTTTTGCTTAAAGTTTGCCACCTGAAACCAGCCTCTCTTGCCCATCTTCCTCACTTTCAGAGGGTAGATATTTCAGGGTTGCTTTTTCCCCAGGTCTCCACGCCTTTGGGTTTTGTTTTTGCTTAAAGATTGCCACCTGAGCTAGACTCTGTTGCCCATCTTCGTCCGTTTCAGAGGGTGGATTTCTCAGTGTTGCCTTTTCGCCAGCTCCCCACGCCCTTGTGTGTTTCTTTTGCTTAAAGATTGTCACCTGAGCTAGGCACTGTTGCCCTGCTTCCTCAGTTTCAGAGGGTACCTTTTTCAGGGTTGCTTTTTGACCGGGTCTCCTCGCCATTGTATTTTTTTATTTTATTTTTTTTGCTTAAAGATTGCCACCTGAGCTAGCCTCTGTTGCCCATCTTCGTCCGTTTCAGAGGGTGGATTTCTCAGTGTTGCCTTTTCGCCAGCTCCCCACGCCCTTGTGTGTTTCTTTTGCTTAAAGATTGCCACCTGAGCTAGCCTCTGTTGCGCTTCTTTCTCAGTTTCAGAGGGTAGATTTCTCCGTGTTGCTTTTTCCCCAGGTCTCCACGCACTTACTTTTATTTTTCCTTAAAAATTGCCACCTGAGCTAGCCTCTGTTGCCCATGTTCGTCGGTTTCAGAGGGTAGATTTCTCGCTGTTGCTTTTTTGCCAGGTCTGCACGCCCTTGTGTTTTGTTTTTGCTTAACGATTGCCACCTGAGCTAGCCTCTGTTGCCCATCTTCCTCAGTTTCAGAGGGTGGATTTCTCAGTGTTGCTTTTTCCCCAGGTCTCCACGCCCTTGTGTGTTTCTTTTGCTTAAAGTTTGCCACCTGAAGCCAGCCTCTCTTGCCCATCTTCCTCAGTTTCAGAGGGTAGATATTTCAGGGTTGCTTTTTCCCCAGGTCTCCACGCCTGTGTGTTTTGTTTTTGCTTAACGAGTGCCACCTGAGGTAGCCTCTGTTGCCCATCTTCCTCAGTTTCAGAGGGTGTATTTCTCCGTGTTGCTTTCTCCCCAGGTCTCCACGCCCTTGTGTGTTTCTTTTGCTTAACGATTGTCACCTGAGGTAGCCTCTGTTGCCCAACCTAGTCAGTTTCAGAGGGTAGATTTCTCAGTGCTGCTTTTTCCCCAGGTCTCCACGCCCTTGTGTGTTTCTTTTGCTTAAAGTTTGCCACCTGAAACCAGCCTCTCTTGCCCATCTTCCTCACTTTCAGAGGGTAGATATTTCAGGGTTGCTTTTTCCCCAGGTCTCCACGCCTTTGGGTTTTGTTTTTGCTTAAAGATTGCCACCTGAGCTAGACTCTGTTGCCCATCTTCGTCCGTTTCAGAGGGTGGATTTCTCAGTGTTGCCTTTTCGCCAGCTCCCCACGCCCTTGTGTGTGTTTCTTTTGCTTAAAGATTGTCACCTGAGCTAGGCACTGTTGCCCTGCTTCCTCAGTTTCAGAGGGTACCTTTTTCAGGGTTGCTTTTTGACCGGGTCTCCTCGCCATTGTATTTTTTTATTTTATTTTTTTTGCTTAAAGATTGCCACCTGAGCTAGCCTCTGTTGCCCATCTTCGTCCGTTCCAGAGGGTGGATTTCTCAGTGTTGCCTTTTCGCCAGCTCCCCACGCCCTTGTGTGTTTCTTTTGCTTAAAGATTGCCACCTGAGCTAGCCTCTGTTGCGCTTCTTTCTCAGTTTCAGAGGGTAGATTTCTCCGTGTTGCTTTTTCCCCAGGTCTCCACGCACTTACTTTTATTTTTCCTTAAAAATTGCCACCTGAGCTAGCCTCTGTTGCCCATGTTCGTCGGTTTCAGAGGGTAGATTTCTCGCTGTTGCTTTTTTGCCAGGTCTGCACGCCCTTGTGTTTTGTTTTTGCTTAACTATTGCCACCTGAGCTAGCCTCTGTTGCCCATCTTCCTCAGTTTCAGAGGGTGGATTTCTCAGTGTTGCTTTTTCCCCAGGTCTCCACGCCCTTGTGTGTTTCTTTTGCTTAAAGTTTGCCACCTGAAGCCAGCCTCTCTTGCCCATCTTCCTCAGTTTCAGAGGGTAGATATTTCAGGGTTGCTTTTTCCCCAGGTCTCCACCCCTTTGTGTTTTGTTTTCGCTTAACGATTGCCACCTGAGCTAGCCTCTCTTGCCCAACTTCCTCAGTTTCAGAGGGTGGATTTCTCAGTGTTGCTTTTTCCCCAGGTCTCCACGCCCTTGTGTGTTTCTTTTGCTTAACGATTGCCACCTCAGCTAGCCTCGGTTGCCCATCTTCCTCAGTTTCAGAGGGTGGATTTCTCCGTGTTGCTTTTTCCCCAGGTCTCCACGCCCTTGTGTGTTTCTTTTGCTTATAGATTGCCACCTGAGCTAGCCTCTGTTGCCCATCTTCGTCCGTTTCAGAGGGTGGATTTCACAGTGTTGCCTTTTCGCCAGCTCCCCACGCCCTTGTGTGTTTCTTTTGCTTAAAGATTGTCACCTGAGCTAGGCACTGTTGCCCTGCTTCCTCAGTTTCAGAGGGTACATTTTTCAGGGTTGCTTTTTGACCGGGTCTCCTCGCCATTGTATTTTTTTATTCTATTTTTTTTGCTTAAAGATTGCCACCTGAGCTAGCCTCTGTTGCCCATCTTCTTCGGTTTCAGAGGGTAGATTTCTCAGTGTTGCTTTTTCGCCAGCTCTCCACGCCCTTGCGTCTTTTTTTATTTCTGCTTAAAGGTTGCAACCTGAGCTAGCTTCTTTGGCCCATGATCGTCAGTTTCAGAGGGTGGATTTCTGCGTGTTGCTTTTTCCCGAGGTCTCCACGCCCTTGTGTGTTTCTTTTGCTTAACGATTGCCACCTGAGCCAGCCTCTGTTGCCCATCCTCGTCAGTTTCAGAGGGTAGATTTCTCAGTGCTGCTTTTTCCCCAGGTCTCCACGCCCTTGTGTGTTTCTTTTGCTTAAAGTTTGCCACCTGAAGCCAGCCTCTCTTGCCCATCTTCCTCAGTTTCAGATGGTAGATATTTCAGGGTTGCTTTTTCCCCAGGTCTCCACCCCTTTGTGTTTTGTTTTCGCTTAACGATTGCCACCTGAGCTAGCCTCTGTTGCCCATCTTCCTCAGTTTCAGAGGGTGTATTTCTCCGTGTTGCTTTCTCCCCAGGTCTCCACGCCCTTGTGTGTTTCTTTTGCTTAAAGATTGTCACCTGAGCTAGGCACTGTTGCCCTGCTTCCTCAGTTTCAGAGGGTACCTTTTTCAGGGTTGCTTTTTGACCGGGTCTCCTCGCCATTGTATTTTTTTATTTTATTTTTTTTGCTTAAAGATTGCCACCTGAGCTAGCCTCTGTTGCCCATCTTCGTCCGTTTCAGAGGGTGGATTTCTCAGTGTTGCCTTTTCGCCAGCTCCCCACGCCCTTGTGTGTTTCTTTTGCTTAAAGATTGCCACCTGAGCTAGCCTCTGTTGCGCTTCTTTCTCAGTTTCAGAGGGTAGATTTCTCCGTGTTGCTTTTTCCCCAGGTCTCCACGCACTTACTTTTATTTTTCCTTAAAAATTGCCACCTGAGCTAGCCTCTGTTGCCCATGTTCGTCGGTTTCAGAGGGTAGATTTCTCGCTGTTGCTTTTTTGCCAGGTCTGCACGCCCTTGTGTTTTGTTTTTGCTTAACGATTGCCACCTGAGCTAGCCTCTGTTGCCCATCTTCCTCAGTTTCAGAGGGTGGATTTCTCAGTGTTGCTTTTTCCCCAGGTCTCCACGCCCTTGTGTGTTTCTTTTGCTTAAAGTTTGCCACCTGAAGCCAGCCTCTCTTGCCCATCTTCCTCAGTTTCAGAGGGTAGATATTTCAGGGTTGCTTTTTCCCCAGGTCTCCACGCCTGTGTGTTTTGTTTTTGCTTAACGAGTGCCACCTGAGGTAGCCTCTGTTGCCCATCTTCCTCAGTTTCAGAGGGTGTATTTCTCCGTGTTGCTTTCTCCCCAGGTCTCCACGCCCTTGTGTGTTTCTTTTGCTTAACGATTGTCACCTGAGGTAGCCTCTGTTGCCCAACCTAGTCAGTTTCAGAGGGTAGATTTCTCAGTGCTGCTTTTTCCCCAGGTCTCCACGCCCTTGTGTGTTTCTTTTGCTTAAAGTTTGCCACCTGAAACCAGCCTCTCTTGCCCATCTTCCTCACTTTCAGAGGGTAGATATTTCAGGGTTGCTTTTTCCCCAGGTCTCCACGCCTTTGGGTTTTGTTTTTGCTTAAAGATTGCCACCTGAGCTAGACTCTGTTGCCCATCTTCGTCCGTTTCAGAGGGTGGATTTCTCAGTGTTGCCTTTTCGCCAGCTCCCCACGCCCTTGTGTGTGTTTCTTTTGCTTAAAGATTGTCACCTGAGCTAGGCACTGTTGCCCTGCTTCCTCAGTTTCAGAGGGTACCTTTTTCAGGGTTGCTTTTTGACCGGGTCTCCTCGCCATTGTATTTTTTTATTTTATTTTTTTTGCTTAAAGATTGCCACCTGAGCTAGCCTCTGTTGCCCATCTTCGTCCGTTCCAGAGGGTGGATTTCTCAGTGTTGCCTTTTCGCCAGCTCCCCACGCCCTTGTGTGTTTCTTTTGCTTAAAGATTGCCACCTGAGCTAGCCTCTGTTGCGCTTCTTTCTCAGTTTCAGAGGGTAGATTTCTCCGTGTTGCTTTTTCCCCAGGTCTCCACGCACTTACTTTTATTTTTCCTTAAAAATTGCCACCTGAGCTAGCCTCTGTTGCCCATGTTCGTCGGTTTCAGAGGGTAGATTTCTCGCTGTTGCTTTTTTGCCAGGTCTGCACGCCCTTGTGTTTTGTTTTTGCTTAACTATTGCCACCTGAGCTAGCCTCTGTTGCCCATCTTCCTCAGTTTCAGAGGGTGGATTTCTCAGTGTTGCTTTTTCCCCAGGTCTCCACGCCCTTGTGTGTTTCTTTTGCTTAAAGTTTGCCACCTGAAGCCAGCCTCTCTTGCCCATCTTCCTCAGTTTCAGAGGGTAGATATTTCAGGGTTGCTTTTTCCCCAGGTCTCCACCCCTTTGTGTTTTGTTTTCGCTTAACGATTGCCACCTGAGCTAGCCTCTCTTGCCCAACTTCCTCAGTTTCAGAGGGTGGATTTCTCAGTGTTGCTTTTTCCCCAGGTCTCCACGCCCTTGTGTGTTTCTTTTGCTTAACGATTGCCACCTCAGCTAGCCTCGGTTGCCCATCTTCCTCAGTTTCAGAGGGTGGATTTCTCCGTGTTGCTTTTTCCCCAGGTCTCCACGCCCTTGTGTGTTTCTTTTGCTTATAGATTGCCACCTGAGCTAGCCTCTGTTGCCCATCTTCGTCCGTTTCAGAGGGTGGATTTCACAGTGTTGCCTTTTCGCCAGCTCCCCACGCCCTTGTGTGTTTCTTTTGCTTAAAGATTGTCACCTGAGCTAGGCACTGTTGCCCTGCTTCCTCAGTTTCAGAGGGTACATTTTTCAGGGTTGCTTTTTGACCGGGTCTCCTCGCCATTGTATTTTTTTATTCTATTTTTTTTGCTTAAAGATTGCCACCTGAGCTAGCCTCTGTTGCCCATCTTCTTCGGTTTCAGAGGGTAGATTTCTCAGTGTTGCTTTTTCGCCAGCTCTCCACGCCCTTGCGTCTTTTTTTATTTCTGCTTAAAGGTTGCAACCTGAGCTAGCTTCTTTGGCCCATGATCGTCAGTTTCAGAGGGTGGATTTCTGCGTGTTGCTTTTTCCCGAGGTCTCCACGCCCTTGTGTGTTTCTTTTGCTTAACGATTGCCACCTGAGCCAGCCTCTGTTGCCCATCCTCGTCAGTTTCAGAGGGTAGATTTCTCAGTGCTGCTTTTTCCCCAGGTCTCCACGCCCTTGTGTGTTTCTTTTGCTTAAAGTTTGCCACCTGAAGCCAGCCTCTCTTGCCCATCTTCCTCAGTTTCAGATGGTAGATATTTCAGGGTTGCTTTTTCCCCAGGTCTCCACGCCTGTGTGTTTTGTTTTTGCTTAACGAGTGCCACCTGAGGTAGCCTCTGTTGCCCATCTTCCTCAGTTTCAGAGGGTGTATTTCTCCGTGTTGCTTTCTCCCCAGGTCTCCACGCCCTTGTGTGTTTCTTTTGCTTAACGATTGCCACCTGAGGTAGCCTCTGTTGCCCAACCTAGTCAGTTTCAGAGGGTAGATTTCTCAGTGCTGCTTTTTCCCCAGGTCTCCACGCCCTTGTGTGTTTCTTTTGCTTAAAGTTTGCCACCTGAAACCAGCCTCTCTTGCCCATCTTCCTCACTTTCAGAGGGTAGATATTTCAGGGTTGCTTTTTCCCCAGGTCTCCACGCCTTTGGGTTTTGTTTTTGCTTAAAGATTGCCACCTGAGCTAGACTCTGTTGCCCATCTTCGTCCGTTTCAGAGGGTGGATTTCTCAGTGTTGCCTTTTCGCCAGCTCCCCACGCCCTTGTGTGTTTCTTTTGCTTAAAGATTGTCACCTGAGCTAGGCACTGTTGCCCTGCTTCCTCAGTTTCAGAGGGTACCTTTTTCAGGGTTGCTTTTTGACCGGGTCTCCTCGCCATTGTATTTTTTTATTTTATTTTTTTTGCTTAAAGATTGCCACCTGAGCTAGCCTCTGTTGCCCATCTTCGTCCGTTTCAGAGGGTGGATTTCGCAGTGTTGCCTTTTCGCCAGCTCCCCACGCCCTTGTGTGTTTCTTTTGCTTAAAGATTGCCACCTGAGCTAGCCTCTGTTGCGCTTCTTTCTCAGTTTCAGAGGGTAGATTTCTCCGTGTTGCTTTTTCCCCAGGTCTCCACGCACTTCCTTTTATTTTTCCTTAAAAATTGCCACCTGAGCTAGCCTCTGTTGCCCATGTTCGTCGGTTTCAGAGGGTAGATTTCTCGCTGTTGCTTTTTTGCCAGGTCTGCACGCCCTTGTGTTTTGTTTTTGCTTAACTATTGCCACCTGAGCTAGCCTCTGTTGCCCATCTTCCTCAGTTTCAGAGGGTGGATTTCTCAGTGTTGCTTTTTCCCCAGGTCTCCACGCCCTTGTGTGTTTCTTTTGCTTAAAGTTTGCCACCTGAAGCCAGCCTCTCTTGCCCATCTTCCTCAGTTTCAGAGGGTAGATATTTCAGGGTTGCTTTTTCCCCAGGTCTCCACCCCTTTGTGTTTTGTTTTCGCTTAACGATTGCCACCTGAGCTAGCCTCTGTCGCCCAACTTCCTCAGTTTCAGAGGGTGGATTTCTCAGTGTTGCTTTTTCCCCAGGTCTCCACGCCCTTGTGTGTTTCTTTTGCTTAACGATTGCCACCTCAGCTAGCCTCGGTTGCCCATCTTCCTCAGTTTCAGAGGGTGGATTTCTCCGTGTTGCTTTTTCCCCAGGTCTCCACGCCCTTGTGTGTTTCTTTTGCTTATAGATTGCCACCTGAGCTAGCCTCTGTTGCCCGTCTTCGTCCGTTTCAGAGGGTGGATTTCACAGTGTTGCCTTTTCGCCAGCTCCCCACGCCCTTGTGTGTTTCTTTTGCTTAAAGATTGTCACCTGAGCTAGGCACTGTTGCCCTGCTTCCTCAGTTTCAGAGGGTACCTTTTTCAGGGTTGCTTTTTGACCGGGTCTCCTCGCCATTTTATTTTTTTATTCTATTTTTTTTGCTTAAAGATTGCCACCTGAGCTAGCCTCTGTTGCCCATCTTCTTCGGTTTCAGAGGGTAGATTTCTCAGTGTTGCTTTTTCGCCAGCTCTCCACGCCCTTGCGTCTTTTTTTATTTCTGCTTAAAGGTTGCAACCTGAGCTAGCTTCTTTGGCCCATGATCGTCAGTTTCAGAGGGTGGATTTCTGCGTGTTGCTTTTTCCCGAGGTCTCCACGCCCTTGTGTGTTTCTTTTGCTTAACGATTGCCACCTGAGCCAGCCTCTGTTGCCCATCCTCGTCAGTTTCAGAGGGTAGATTTCTCAGTGCTGCTTTTTCCCCAGGTCTCCACGCCCTTGTGTGTTTCTTTTGCTTAAAGTTTGCCACCTGAAGCCAGCCTCTCTTGCCCATCTTCCTCAGTTTCAGAGGGTAGATATTTCAGGGTTGCTTTTTCCCCAGGTCTCCACGCCTGTGTGTTTTGTTTTCGCTTAACGAGTGCCACCTGAGGTAGCCTCTGTTGCCCATCTTCCTCAGTTTCAGAGGGTGTATTTCTCCGTGTTGCTTTCTCCCCAGGTCTCCACGCCCTTGTGTGTTTCTTTTGCTTAACGATTGCCACCTGAGGTAGCCTCTGTTGCCCAACCTAGTCAGTTTCAGAGGGTAGATTTCTCAGTGCTGCTTTTTCCCCAGGTCTCCACGCCCTTGTGTGTTTCTTTTGCTTAAAGTTTGCCACCTGAAACCAGCCTCTCTTGCCCATCTTCCTCACTTTCAGAGGGTAGATATTTCAGGGTTGCTTTTTCCCCAGGTCTCCACGCCTTTGTGTTTTGTTTTTGCTTAAAGATTGCCACCTGAGCTAGACTCTGTTGCCCATCTTCGTCCGTTTCAGAGGGTGGATTTCTCAGTGTTGCCTTTTCGCCAGCTCCCCACGC
The DNA here is from genome assembly GCF_041296235.1 of Equus asinus. Lineage (NCBI taxonomy): Eukaryota > Metazoa > Chordata > Mammalia > Perissodactyla > Equidae > Equus > Equus asinus. The sequence goes on from NC_091818.1 coordinate 1,268,864, forward strand.
CCTTGTGTGTTTCTTTTGCTTAAAGATTGTCACCTGAGCTAGGCACTGTTGCCCTGCTTCCTCAGTTTCAGAGGGTACCTTTTTCAGGGTTGCTTTTTGACCGGGTCTCCTCGCCATTGTATTTTTTTATTTTATTTTTTTTGCTTAAAGATTGCCACCTGAGCTAGCCTCTGTTGCCCATCTTCGTCCGTTTCAGAGGGTGGATTTCTCAGTGTTGCCTTTTCGCCAGCTCCCCACGCCCTTGTGTGTTTCTTTTGCTTAAAGATTGCCACCTGAGCTAGCCTCTGTTGCGCTTCTTTCTCAGTTTCAGAGGGTAGATTTCTCCGTGTTGCTTTTTCCCCAGGTCTCCACGCACTTCCTTTTATTTTTCCTTAAAAATTGCCACCTGAGCTAGCCTCTGTTGCCCATGTTCGTCGGTTTCAGAGGGTAGATTTCTCGCTGTTGCTTTTTTGCCAGGTCTGCACGCCCTTGTGTTTTGTTTTTGCTTAACGATTGCCACCTGAGCTAGCCTCTGTTGCCCATCTTCCTCAGTTTCAGAGGGTGGATTTCTCAGTGTTGCTTTTTCCCCAGGTCTCCACGCCCTTGTGTGTTTCTTTTGCTTAAAGTTTGCCACCTGAAGCCAGCCTCTCTTGCCCATCTTCCTCAGTTTCAGAGGGTAGATATTTCAGGGTTGCTTTTTCCCCAGGGCTCCACGCCTGTGTGTTTTGTTTTTGCTTAACGAGTGCCACCTGAGGTAGCCTCTGTTGCCCATCTTCCTCAGTTTCAGAGGGTGTATTTCTCCGTGTTGCTTTCTCCCCAGGTCTCCACGCCCTTGTGTGTTTCTTTTGCTTAACGATTGTCACCTGAGGTAGCCTCTGTTGCCCAACCTAGTCAGTTTCAGAGGGTAGATTTCTCAGTGCTGCTTTTTCCCCAGGTCTCCACGCCCTTGTGTGTTTCTTTTGCTTAAAGTTTGCCACCTGAAACCAGCCTCTCTTGCCCATCTTCCTCACTTTCAGAGGGTAGATATTTCAGGGTTGCTTTTTACCCAGGTCTCCACGCCTTTGGGTTTTGTTTTTGCTTAAAGATTGCCACCTGAGCTAGACTCTGTTGCCCATCTTCGTCCGTTTCAGAGGGTGGATTTCTCAGTGTTGCCTTTTCGCCAGCTCCCCACGCCCTTGTGTGTTTCTTTTGCTTAAAGATTGTCACCTGAGCTAGGCACTGTTGCCCTGCTTCCTCAGTTTCAGAGGGTACCTTTTTCAGGGTTGCTTTTTGACCGGGTCTCCTCGCCATTGTATTTTTTTATTTTATTTTTTTTGCTTAAAGATTGCCACCTGAGCTAGCCTCTGTTGCCCATCTTCGTCCGTTCCAGAGGGTGGATTTCTCAGTGTTGCCTTTTCGCCAGCTCCCCACGCCCTTGTGTGTTTCTTTTGCTTAAAGATTGCCACCTGAGCTAGCCTCTGTTGCGCTTCTTTCTCAGTTTCAGAGGGTAGATTTCTCCGTGTTGCTTTTTCCCCAGGTCTCCACGCACTTACTTTTATTTTTCCTTAAAAATTGCCACCTGAGCTAGCCTCTGTTGCCCATGTTCGTCGGTTTCAGAGGGTAGATTTCTCGCTGTTGCTTTTTTGCCAGGTCTGCACGCCCTTGTGTTTTGTTTTTGCTTAACTATTGCCACCTGAGCTAGCCTCTGTTGCCCATCTTCCTCAGTTTCAGAGGGTGGATTTCTCAGTGTTGCTTTTTCCCCAGGTCTCCACGCCCTTGTGTGTTTCTTTTGCTTAAAGTTTGCCACCTGAAGCCAGCCTCTCTTGCCCATCTTCCTCAGTTTCAGAGGGTAGATATTTCAGGGTTGCTTTTTCCCCAGGTCTCCACCCCTTTGTGTTTTGTTTTCGCTTAACGATTGCCACCTGAGCTAGCCTCTCTTGCCCAACTTCCTCAGTTTCAGAGGGTGGATTTCTCAGTGTTGCTTTTTCCCCAGGTCTCCACGCCCTTGTGTGTTTCTTTTGCTTAACGATTGCCACCTCAGCTAGCCTCGGTTGCCCATCTTCCTCAGTTTCAGAGGGTGGATTTCTCCGTGTTGCTTTTTCCCCAGGTCTCCACGCCCTTGTGTGTTTCTTTTGCTTATAGATTGCCACCTGAGCTAGCCTCTGTTGCCCATCTTCGTCCGTTTCAGAGGGTGGATTTCACAGTGTTGCCTTTTCGCCAGCTCCCCACGCCCTTGTGTGTTTCTTTTGCTTAAAGATTGTCACCTGAGCTAGGCACTGTTGCCCTGCTTCCTCAGTTTCAGAGGGTACATTTTTCAGGGTTGCTTTTTGACCGGGTCTCCTCGCCATTGTATTTTTTTATTCTATTTTTTTTGCTTAAAGATTGCCACCTGAGCTAGCCTCTGTTGCCCATCTTCTTCGGTTTCAGAGGGTAGATTTCTCAGTGTTGCTTTTTCGCCAGCTCTCCACGCCCTTGCGTCTTTTTTTATTTCTGCTTAAAGGTTGCAACCTGAGCTAGCTTCTTTGGCCCATGATCGTCAGTTTCAGAGGGTGGATTTCTGCGTGTTGCTTTTTCCCGAGGTCTCCACGCCCTTGTGTGTTTCTTTTGCTTAACGATTGCCACCTGAGCCAGCCTCTGTTGCCCATCCTCGTCAGTTTCAGAGGGTAGATTTCTCAGTGCTGCTTTTTCCCCAGGTCTCCACGCCCTTGTGTGTTTCTTTTGCTTAAAGTTTGCCACCTGAAGCCAGCCTCTCTTGCCCATCTTCCTCAGTTTCAGAGGGTAGATATTTCAGGGTTGCTTTTTCCCCAGGTCTCCACGCCTGTGTGTTTTGTTTTTGCTTAACGAGTGCCACCTGAGGTAGCCTCTGTTGCCCATCTTCCTCAGTTTCAGAGGGTGTATTTCTCCGTGTTGCTTTCTCCCCAGGTCTCCACGCCCTTGTGTGTTTCTTTTGCTTAACGATTGCCACCTGAGGTAGCCTCTGTTGCCCAACCTAGTCAGTTTCAGAGGGTAGATTTCTCAGTGCTGCTTTTTCCCCAGGTCTCCACGCCCTTGTGTGTTTCTTTTGCTTAAAGTTTGCCACCTAAACCAGCCTCTCTTGCCCATCTTCCTCACTTTCAGAGGGTAGATATTTCAGGGTTGCTTTTTCCCCAGGTCTCCACGCCTTTGGGTTTTGTTTTTGCTTAAAGATTGCCACCTGAGCTAGACTCTGTTGCCCATCTTCGTCCGTTTCAGAGGGTGGATTTCTCAGTGTTGCCTTTTCGCCAGCTCCCCACGCCCTTGTGTGTTTCTTTTGCTTAAAGATTGTCACCTGAGCTAGGCACTGTTGCCCTGCTTCCTCAGTTTCAGAGGGTACCTTTTTCAGGGTTGCTTTTTGACCGGGTCTCCTCGCCATTGTATTTTTTTATTTTATTTTTTTTGCTTAAAGATTGCCACCTGAGCTAGCCTCTGTTGCCCATCTTCGTCCGTTTCAGAGGGTGGATTTCTCAGTGTTGCCTTTTCGCCAGCTCCCCACGCCCTTGTGTGTTTCTTTTGCTTAAAGATTGCCACCTGAGCTAGCCTCTGTTGCGCTTCTTTCTCAGTTTCAGAGGGTAGATTTCTCCGTGTTGCTTTTTCCCCAGGTCTCCACGCACTTCCTTTTATTTTTCCTTAAAAATTGCCACCTGAGCTAGCCTCTGTTGCCCATGTTCGTCGGTTTCAGAGGGTAGATTTCTCGCTGTTGCTTTTTTGCCAGGTCTGCACGCCCTTGTGTTTTGTTTTTGCTTAACGATTGCCACCTGAGCTAGCCTCTGTTGCCCATCTTCCTCAGTTTCAGAGGGTGGATTTCTCAGTGTTGCTTTTTCCCCAGGTCTCCACGCCCTTGTGTGTTTCTTTTGCTTAAAGTTTGCCACCTGAAGCCAGCCTCTCTTGCCCATCTTCCTCAGTTTCAGAGGGTAGATATTTCAGGGTTGCTTTTTCCCCAGGTCTCCACGCCTGTGTGTTTTGTTTTTGCTTAACGAGTGCCACCTGAGGTAGCCTCTGTTGCCCATCTTCCTCAGTTTCAGAGGGTGTATTTCTCCGTGTTGCTTTCTCCCCAGGTCTCCACGCCCTTGTGTGTTTCTTTTGCTTAACGATTGTCACCTGAGGTAGCCTCTGTTGCCCAACCTAGTCAGTTTCAGAGGGTAGATTTCTCAGTGCTGCTTTTTCCCCAGGTCTCCACGCCCTTGTGTGTTTCTTTTGCTTAAAGTTTGCCACCTGAAACCAGCCTCTCTTGCCCATCTTCCTCACTTTCAGAGGGTAGATATTTCAGGGTTGCTTTTTCCCCAGGTCTCCACGCCTTTGGGTTTTGTTTTTGCTTAAAGATTGCCACCTGAGCTAGACTCTGTTGCCCATCTTCGTCCGTTTCAGAGGGTGGATTTCTCAGTGTTGCCTTTTCGCCAGCTCCCCACGCCCTTGTGTGTTTCTTTTGCTTAAAGATTGTCACCTGAGCTAGGCACTGTTGCCCTGCTTCCTCAGTTTCAGAGGGTACCTTTTTCAGGGTTGCTTTTTGACCGGGTCTCCTCGCCATTGTATTTTTTTATTTTATTTTTTTTGCTTAAAGATTGCCACCTGAGCTAGCCTCTGTTGCGCTTCTTTCTCAGTTTCAGAGGGTAGATTTCTCCGTGTTGCTTTTTCCCCAGGTCTCCACGCACTTCCTTTTATTTTTCCTTAAAAATTGCCACCTGAGCCAGCCTCTGTTGCCCATGTTCGTCGGTTTCAGAGGGTAGATTTCTCGCTGTTGCTTTTTTGCCAGGTCTGCACGCCCTTGTGTTTTGTTTTTGCTTAACGATTGCCACCTGAGCTAGCCTCTGTTGCCCATCTTCCTCAGTTTCAGAGGGTGGATTTCTCAGTGTTGCTTTTTCCCCAGGTCTCCACGCCCTTGTGTGTTTCTTTTGCTTAAAGTTTGCCACCTGAAGCCAGCCTCTCTTGCCCATCTTCCTCAGTTTCAGAGGGTAGATATTTCAGGGTTGCTTTTTCCCCAGGTCTCCACGCCTGTGTGTTTTGTTTTTGCTTAACGAGTGCCACCTGAGGTAGCCTCTGTTGCCCATCTTCCTCAGTTTCAGAGGGTGTATTTCTCCGTGTTGCTTTCTCCCCAGGTCTCCACGCCCTTGTGTGTTTCTTTTGCTTAACGATTGTCACCTGAGGTAGCCTCTGTTGCCCAACCTAGTCAGTTTCAGAGGGTAGATTTCTCAGTGCTGCTTTTTCCCCAGGTCTCCACGCCCTTGTGTGTTTCTTTTGCTTAAATTTTGCCACCTGAAACCAGCCTCTCTTGCCCATCTTCCTCACTTTCAGAGGGTAGATATTTCAGGGTTGCTTTTTCCCCAGGTCTCCACGCCTTTGGGTTTTGTTTTTGCTTAAAGATTGCCACCTGAGCTAGACTCTGTTGCCCATCTTCGTCCGTTTCAGAGGGTGGATTTCTCAGTGTTGCCTTTTCGCCAGCTCCCCACGCCCTTGTGTGTTTCTTTTGCTTAAAGATTGTCACCTGAGCTAGGCACTGTTGCCCTGCTTCCTCAGTTTCAGAGGGTACCTTTTTCAGGGTTGCTTTTTGACCGGGTCTCCTCGCCATTGTATTTTTTTATTTTACTTTTTTTGCTTAAAGATTGCCACCTGAGCTAGCCTCTGTTGCCCATCTTCGTCCGTTTCAGAGGGTGGATTTCTCAGTGTTGCCTTTTCGCCAGCTCCCCACGCCCTTGTGTGTTTCTTTTGCTTAAAGATTGCCACCTGAGCTAGCCTCTGTTGCGCTTCTTTCTCAGTTTCAGAGGGTAGATTTCTCCGTGTTGCTTTTTCCCCAGGTCTCCACGCACTTCCTTTTATTTTTCCTTAAAAATTGCCACCTGAGCTAGCCTCTGTTGCCCATGTTCGTCGGTTTCAGAGGGTAGATTTCTCGCTGTTGCTTTTTTGCCAGGTCTGCACGCCCTTGTGTTTTGTTTTTGCATAACGATTGCCACCTGAGCTAGCCTCTGTTGCCCATCTTCCTCAGTTTCAGAGGGTGGATTTCTCAGTGTTGCTTTTTCCCCAGGTCTCCACGCCCTTGTGTGTTTCTTTTGCTTAAAGTTTGCCACCTGAAGCCAGCCTCTCTTGCCCATCTTCCTCAGTTTCAGAGGGTAGATATTTCAGGGTTGCTTTTTCCCCAGGTCTCCACGCCTGTGTGTTTTGTTTTTGCTTAACGAGTGCCACCTGAGGTAGCCTCTGTTGCCCATGTTCCTCAGTTTCATAGGGTGTATTTCTCCGTGTTGCTTTCTCCCCAGGTCTCCACGCCCTTGTGTGTTTCTTTTGCTTAACGATTGTCACCTGAGGTAGCCTCTGTTGCCCAACCTAGTCAGTTTCAGAGGGTAGATTTCTCAGTGCTGCTTTTTCCCCAGGTCTCCACGCCCTTGTGTGTTTCTTTTGCTTAAAGTTTGCCACCTGAAACCAGCCTCTCTTGCCCATCTTCCTCACTTTCAGAGGGTAGATATTTCAGGGTTGCTTTTTCCCCAGGTCTCCACGCCTTTGGGTTTTGTTTTTGCTTAAAGATTGCCACCTGAGCTAGACTCTGTTGCCCATCTTCGTCCGTTTCAGAGGGTGGATTTCTCAGTGTTGCCTTTTCGCCAGCTCCCCACGCCCTTGTGTGTTTCTTTTGCTTAAAGATTGTCACCTGAGCTAGGCACTGTTGCCCATCTTCCTCACTTTCAGAGGGTAGATATTTCAGGGTTGCTTTTTCCCCAGGTCTCCACGCCTTTGGGTTTTGTTTTTGCTTAAAGATTGCCACCTGAGCTAGCCTCTGTTGCCCATCTTCGTCCGTTCCAGAGGGTGGATTTCTCAGTGTTGCCTTTTCGCCAGCTCCCCACGCCCTTGTGTGTTTCTTTTGCTTAAAGATTGCCACCTGAGCTAGCCTCTGTTGCGCTTCTTTCTCAGTTTCAGAGGGTAGATTTCTCCGTGTTGCTTTTTCCCCAGGTCTCCACGCACTTCCTTTTATTTTTCCTTAAAAATTGCCACCTGAGCTAGCCTCTGTTGCCCATGTTCGTCGGTTTCAGAGGGTAGATTTCTCGCTGTTGCTTTTTTGCCAGGTCTGCACGCCCTTGTGTTTTGTTTTTGCTTAACTATTGCCACCTGAGCTAGCCTCTGTTGCCCATCTTCCTCAGTTTCAGAGGGTGGATTTCTCAGTGTTGCTTTTTCCCCAGGTCTCCACGCCCTTGTGTGTTTCTTTTGCTTAAAGTTTGCCACCTGAAGCCAGCCTCTCTTGCCCATCTTCCTCAGTTTCAGAGGGTAGATATTTCAGGGTTGCTTTTTCCCCAGGTCTCCACCCCTTTGTGTTTTGTTTTCGCTTAACGATTGCCACCTGAGCTAGCCTCTCTTGCCCATCTTCCTCAGTTTCAGAGGGTGGATTTCTCAGTGTTGCTTTTTCCCCAGGTCTCCACGCCCTTGTGTGTTTCTTTTGCTTAACGATTGCCACCTCAGCTAGCCTCGGTTGCCCATCTTCCTCAGTTTCAGAGGGTGGATTTCTCCGTGTTGCTTTTTCCCCAGGTCTCCACGCCCTTGTGTGTTTCTTTTGCTTATAGATTGCCACCTGAGCTAGCCTCTGTTGCCCATCTTCGTCCGTTTCAGAGGGTGGATTTCACAGTGTTGCCTTTTCGCCAGCTCCCCACGCCCTTGTGTGTTTCTTTTGCTTAAAGATTGTCACCTGAGCTAGGCACTGTTGCCCTGCTTCCTCAGTTTCAGAGGGTACATTTTTCAGGGTTGCTTTTTGACCGGGTCTCCTCGCCATTGTATTTTTTTATTCTATTTTTTTTGCTTAAAGATTGCCACCTGAGCTAGCCTCTGTTGCCCATCTTCTTCGGTTTCAGAGGGTAGATTTCTCAGTGTTGCTTTTTCGCCAGCTCTCCACGCCCTTGCGTCTTTTTTTATTTCTGCTTAAAGGTTGCAACCTGAGCTAGCTTCTTTGGCCCATGATCGTCAGTTTCAGAGGGTGGATTTCTGCGTGTTGCTTTTTCCCGAGGTCTCCACGCCCTTGTGTGTTTCTTTTGCTTAACGATTGCCACCTGAGCCAGCCTCTGTTGCCCATCCTCGTCAGTTTCAGAGGGTAGATTTCTCAGTGTTGCTTTTTCCCCAGGTCTCCACGCCCTTGTGTGTTTCTTTTGCTTAAAGTTTGCCACCTGAAGCCAGCCTCTCTTGCCCATCTTCCTCAGTTTCAGAGGGTAGATATTTCAGGGTTGCTTTTTCCCCAGGTCTCCACCCCTTTGTGTTTTGTTTTCGCTTAACGATTGCCACCTGAGCTAGCCTCTCTTGCCCATCTTCCTCAGTTTCAGAGGGTGTATTTCTCCGTGTTGCTTTCTCCCCAGGTCTCCACGCCCTTGTGTGTTTCTTTTGCTTAACGATTGCCACCTGAGGTAGCCTCTGTTGCCCAACCTAGTCAGTTTCAGAGGGTAGATTTCTCAGTGCTGCTTTTTCCCCAGGTCTCCACGCCCTTGTGTGTTTCTTTTGCTTAAAGTTTGCCACCTGAAACCAGCCTCTCTTGCCCATCTTCCTCACTTTCAGAGGGTAGATATTTCAGGGTTGCTTTTTCCCCAGGTCTCCACGCCTTTGGGTTTTGTTTTTGCTTAAAGATTGCCACCTGAGCTAGACTCTGTTGCCCATCTTCGTCCGTTTCAGAGGGTGGATTTCTCAGTGTTGCCTTTTCGCCAGCTCCCCACGCCCTTGTGTGTTTCTTTTGCTTAAAGATTGTCACCTGAGCTAGGCACTGTTGCCCTGCTTCCTCAGTTTCAGAGGGTACCTTTTTCAGGGTTGCTTTTTGACCGGGTCTCCTCGCCATTGTATTTTTTTATTTTATTTTTTTTGCTTAAAGATTGCCACCTGAGCTAGCCTCTGTTGCCCATCTTCGTCCGTTTCAGAGGGTGGATTTCTCAGTGTTGCCTTTTCGCCAGCTCCCCACGCCCTTGTGTGTTTCTTTTGCTTAAAGATTGCCACCTGAGCTAGCCTCTGTTGCGCTTCTTTCTCAGTTTCAGAGGGTAGATTTCTCCGTGTTGCTTTTTCCCCAGGTCTCCACGCACTTCCTTTTATTTTTCCTTAAAAATTGCCACCTGAGCTAGCCTCTGTTGCCCATGTTCGTCGGTTTCAGAGGGTAGATTTCTCGCTGTTGCTTTTTTGCCAGGTCTGCACGCCCTTGTGTTTTGTTTTTGCTTAACTATTGCCACCTGAGCTAGCCTCTGTTGCCCATCTTCCTCAGTTTCAGAGGGTGGATTTCTCAGTGTTGCTTTTTCCCCAGGTCTCCACGCCCTTGTGTGTTTCTTTTGCTTAAAGTTTGCCACCTGAAGCCAGCCTCTCTTGCCCATCTTCCTCAGTTTCAGAGGGTAGATATTTCAGGGTTGCTTTTTCCCCAGGTCTCCACCCCTTTGTGTTTTGTTTTCGCTTAACGATTGCCACCTGAGCTAGCCTCTGTCGCCCAACTTCCTCAGTTTCAGAGGGTGGATTTCTCAGTGTTGCTTTTTCCCCAGGTCTCCACGCCCTTGTGTGTTTCTTTTGCTTAACGATTGCCACCTCAGCTAGCCTCGGTTGCCCATCTTCCTCAGTTTCAGAGGGTGGATTTCTCCGTGTTGCTTTTTCCCCAGGTCTCCACGCCCTTGTGTGTTTCTTTTGCTTATAGATTGCCACCTGAGCTAGCCTCTGTTGCCCATCTTCATCCGTTTCAGAGGGTGGATTTCACAGTGTTGCCTTTTCGCCAGCTCCCCACGCCCTTGTGTGTTTCTTTTGCTTAAAGATTGTCACCTGAGCTAGGCACTGTTGCCCTGCTTCCTCAGTTTCAGAGGGTACCTTTTTCAGGGTTGCTTTTTGACCGGGTCTCCTCGCCATTGTATTTTTTTATTCTATTTTTTTTGCTTAAAGATTGCCACCTGAGCTAGCCTCTGTTGCCCATCTTCTTCGGTTTCAGAGGGTAGATTTCTCAGTGTTGCTTTTTCGCCAGCTCTCCACGCCCTTGCGTCTTTTTTTATTTCTGCTTAAAGGTTGCAACCTGAGCTAGCTTCTTTGGCCCATGATCGTCAGTTTCAGAGGGTGGATTTCTGCGTGTTGCTTTTTCCCGAGGTCTCCACGCCCTTGTGTGTTTCTTTTGCTTAACGATTGCCACCTGAGCCAGCCTCTGTTGCCCATCCTCGTCAGTTTCAGAGGGTAGATTTCTCAGTGCTGCTTTTTCCCCAGGTCTCCACGCCCTTGTGTGTTTCTTTTGCTTAAAGTTTGCCACCTGAAGCCAGCCTCTCTTGCCCATCTTCCTCAGTTTCAGATGGTAGATATTTCAGGGTTGCTTTTTCCCCAGGTCTCCACGCCTGTGTGTTTTGTTTTTGCTTAACGAGTGCCACCTGAGGTAGCCTCTGTTGCCCATCTTCCTCAGTTTCAGAGGGTGTATTTCTCCGTGTTGCTTTCTCCCCAGGTCTCCACGCCCTTGTGTGTTTCTTTTGCTTAACGATTGCCACCTGAGGTAGCCTCTGTTGCCCAACCTAGTCAGTTTCAGAGGGTAGATTTCTCAGTGCTGCTTTTTCCCCAGGTCTCCACGCCCTTGTGTGTTTCTTTTGCTTAAAGTTTGCCACCTGAAACCAGCCTCTCTTGCCCATCTTCCTCACTTTCAGAGGGTAGATATTTCAGGGTTGCTTTTTCCCCAGGTCTCCACGCCTTTGGGTTTTGTTTTTGCTTAAAGATTGCCACCTGAGCTAGACTCTGTTGCCCATCTTCGTCCGTTTCAGAGGGTGGATTTCTCAGTGTTGCCTTTTCGCCAGCTCCCCACGCCCTTGTGTGTTTCTTTTGCTTAAAGATTGTCACCTGAGCTAGGCACTGTTGCCCTGCTTCCTCAGTTTCAGAGGGTACCTTTTTCAGGGTTGCTTTTTGACCGGGTCTCCTCGCCATTGTATTTTTTTATTTTATTTTTTTTGCTTAAAGATTGCCACCTGAGCTAGCCTCTGTTGCCCATCTTCGTCCGTTTCAGAGGGTGGATTTCTCAGTGTTGCCTTTTCGCCAGCTCCCCACGCCCTTGTGTGTTTCTTTTGCTTAAAGATTGCCACCTGAGCTAGCCTCTGTTGCGCTTCTTTTTCAGTTTCAGAGGGTAGATTTCTCCGTGTTGCTTTTTCCCCAGGTCTCCACGCACTTCCTTTTATTTTTCCTTAAAAATTGCCACCTGAGCTAGCCTCTGTTGCCCATGTTCGTCGGTTTCAGAGGGTAGATTTCTCGCTGTTGCTTTTTTGCCAGGTCTGCACGCCCTTGTGTTTTGTTTTTGCTTAACGATTGCCACCTGAGCTAGCCTCTGTTGCCCATCTTCCTCAGTTTCAGAGGGTGGATTTCTCAGTGTTGCTTTTTCCCCAGGTCTCCACGCCCTTGTGTGTTTCTTTTGCTTAAAGTTTGCCACCTGAAGCCAGCCTCTCTTGCCCATCTTCCTCAGTTTCAGAGGGTAGATATTTCAGGGTTGCTTTTTCCCCAGGTCTCCACGCCTGTGTGTTTTGTTTTTGCTTAACGAGTGCCACCTGAGGTAGCCTCTGTTGCCCATCTTCCTCAGTTTCAGAGGGTGTATTTCTCCGTGTTGCTTTCTCCCCAGGTCTCCACGCCCTTGTGTGTTTCTTTTGCTTAACGATTGTCACCTGAGGTAGCCTCTGTTGCCCAACCTAGTCAGTTTCAGAGGGTAGATTTCTCAGTGCTGCTTTTTCCCCAGGTCTCCACGCCCTTGTGTGTTTCTTTTGCTTAAAGTTTGCCACCTGAAACCAGCCTCTCTTGCCCATCTTCCTCACTTTCAGAGGGTAGATATTTCAGGGTTGCTTTTTCCCCAGGTCTCCACGCCTTTGGGTTTTGTTTTTGCTTAAAGATTGCCACCTGAGCTAGACTCTGTTGCCCATCTTCGTCCGTTTCAGAGGGTGGATTTCTCAGTGTTGCCTTTTCGCCAGCTCCCCACGCCCTTGTGTGTTTCTTTTGCTTAAAGATTGTCACCTGAGCTAGGCACTGTTGCCCTGCTTCCTCAGTTTCAGAGGGTACCTTTTTCAGGGTTGCTTTTTGACCGGGTCTCCTCGCCATTGTATTTTTTTATTTTATTTTTTTTGCTTAAAGATTGCCACCTGAGCTAGCCTCTGTTGCCCATCTTCGTCCGTTTCAGAGGGTGGATTTCTCAGTGTTGCTTTTTCCCCAGGTCTCCACGCCCTTGTGTGTTTCTTTTGCTTAAAGTTTGCCACCTGAAGCCAGCCTCTCTTGCCCATCTTCCTCAGTTTCAGAGGGTAGATATTTCAGGGTTGCTTTTTCCCCAGGTCTCCACCCCTTTGTGTTTTGTTTTCGCTTAACGATTGCCACCTGAGCTAGCCTCTCTTGCCCATCTTCCTCAGTTTCAGAGGGTGGATTTCTCAGTGTTGCTTTTTCCCCAGGTCTCCACGCCCTTGTGTGTTTCTTTTGCTTAACGATTGCCACCTCAGCTAGCCTCGGTTGCCCATCTTCCTCAGTTTCAGAGGGTGGATTTCTCCGTGTTGCTTTTTCCCCAGGTCTCCACGCCCTTGTGTGTTTCTTTTGCTTATAGATTGCCACCTGAGCTAGCCTCTGTTGCCCATCTTCGTCCGTTTCAGAGGGTGGATTTCACAGTGTTGCCTTTTCGCCAGCTCCCCACGCCCTTGTGTGTTTCTTTTGCTTAAAGATTGTCACCTGAGCTAGGCACTGTTGCCCTGCTTCCTCAGTTTCAGAGGGTACATTTTTCAGGGTTGCTTTTTGACCGGGTCTCCTCGCCATTGTATTTTTTTATTCTATTTTTTTTGCTTAAAGATTGCCACCTGAGCTAGCCTCTGTTGCCCATCTTCTTCGGTTTCAGAGGGTAGATTTCTCAGTGTTGCTTTTTCGCCAGCTCTCCACGCCCTTGCGTCTTTTTTTATTTCTGCTTAAAGGTTGCAACCTGAGCTAGCTTCTTTGGCCCATGATCGTCAGTTTCAGAGGGTGGATTTCTGCGTGTTGCTTTTTCCCGAGGTCTCCACGCCCTTGTGTGTTTCTTTTGCTTAACGATTGCCACCTGAGCCAGCCTCTGTTGCCCATCCTCGTCAGTTTCAGAGGGTAGATTTCTCAGTGTTGCTTTTTCCCCAGGTCTCCACGCCCTTGTGTGTTTCTTTTGCTTAAAGTTTGCCACCTGAAGCCAGCCTCTCTTGCCCATCTTCCTCAGTTTCAGAGGGTAGATATTTCAGGGTTGCTTTTTCCCCAGGTCTCCACCCCTTTGTGTTTTGTTTTCGCTTAACGATTGCCACCTGAGCTAGCCTCTCTTGCCCATCTTCCTCAGTTTCAGAGGGTGTATTTCTCCGTGTTGCTTTCTCCCCAGGTCTCCACGCCCTTGTGTGTTTCTTTTGCTTAACGATTGCCACCTGAGGTAGCCTCTGTTGCCCAACCTAGTCAGTTTCAGAGGGTAGATTTCTCAGTGCTGCTTTTTCCCCAGGTCTCCACGCCCTTGTGTGTTTCTTTTGCTTAAAGTTTGCCACCTGAAACCAGCCTCTCTTGCCCATCTTCCTCACTTTCAGAGGGTAGATATTTCAGGGTTGCTTTTTCCCCAGGTCTCCACGCCTTTGGGTTTTGTTTTTGCTTAAAGATTGCCACCTGAGCTAGACTCTGTTGCCCATCTTCGTCCGTTTCAGAGGGTGGATTTCTCAGTGTTGCCTTTTCGCCAGCTCCCCACGCCCTTGTATGTTTCTTTTGCTTAAAGATTGTCACCTGAGCTAGGCACTGTTGCCCTGCTTCCTCAGTTTCAGAGGGTACCTTTTTCAGGGTTGCTTTTTGACCGGGTCTCCTCGCCATTGTATTTTTTTATTTTATTTTTTTTGCTTAAAGATTGCCACCTGAGCTAGCCTCTGTTGCCCATCTTCGTCCGTTTCAGAGGGTGGATTTCTCAGTGTTGCCTTTTCGCCAGCTCCCCACGCCCTTGTGTGTTTCTTTTGCTTAAAGATTGCCACCTGAGCTAGCCTCTGTTGCGCTTCTTTCTCAGTTTCAGAGGGTAGATTTCTCCGTGTTGCTTTTTCCCCAGGTCTCCACGCACTTCCTTTTATTTTTCCTTAAAAATTGCCACCTGAGCTAGCCTCTGTTGCCCATGTTCGTCGGTTTCAGAGGGTAGATTTCTCGCTGTTGCTTTTTTGCCAGGTCTGCACGCCCTTGTGTTTTGTTTTTGCTTAACTATTGCCACCTGAGCTAGCCTCTGTTGCCCATCTTCCTCAGTTTCAGAGGGTGGATTTCTCAGTGTTGCTTTTTCCCCAGGTCTCCACGCCCTTGTGTGTTTCTTTTGCTTAAAGTTTGCCACCTGAAGCCAGCCTCTCTTGCCCATCTTCCTCAGTTTCAGAGGGTAGATATTTCAGGGTTGCTTTTTCCCCAGGTCTCCACCCCTTTGTGTTTTGTTTTCGCTTAACGATTGCCACCTGAGCTAGCCTCTGTCGCCCAACTTCCTCAGTTTCAGAGGGTGGATTTCTCAGTGTTGCTTTTTCCCCAGGTCTCCACGCCCTTGTGTGTTTCTTTTGCTTAACGATTGCCACCTCAGCTAGCCTCGGTTGCCCATCTTCCTCAGTTTCAGAGGGTGGATTTCTCCGTGTTGCTTTTTCCCCAGGTCTCCACGCCCTTGTGTGTTTCTTTTGCTTATAGATTGCCACCTGAGCTAGCCTCTGTTGCCCATCTTCGTCCGTTTCAGAGGGTGGATTTCACAGTGTTGCCTTTTCGCCAGCTCCCCACGCCCTTGTGTGTTTCTTTTGCTTAAAGATTGTCACCTGAGCTAGGCACTGTTGCCCTGCTTCCTCAGTTTCAGAGGGTACCTTTTTCAGGGTTGCTTTTTGACCGGGTCTCCTCGCCATTGTATTTTTTTATTCTATTTTTTTTGCTTAAAGATTGCCACCTGAGCTAGCCTCTGTTGCCCATCTTCTTCGGTTTCAGAGGGTAGATTTCTCAGTGTTGCTTTTTCGCCAGCTCTCCACGCCCTTGCGTCTTTTTTTATTTCTGCTTAAAGGTTGCAACCTGAGCTAGCTTCTTTGGCCCATGATCGTCAGTTTCAGAGGGTGGATTTCTGCGTGTTGCTTTTTCCCGAGGTCTCCACGCCCTTGTGTGTTTCTTTTGCTTAACGATTGCCACCTGAGCCAGCCTCTGTTGCCCATCCTCGTCAGTTTCAGAGGGTAGATTTCTCAGTGCTGCTTTTTCCCCAGGTCTCCACGCCCTTGTGTGTTTCTTTTGCTTAAAGTTTGCCACCTGAAGCCAGCCTCTCTTGCCCATCTTCCTCAGTTTCAGAGGGTAGATATTTCAGGGTTGCTTTTTCCCCAGGTCTCCACGCCTGTGTGTTTTGTTTTTGCTTAACGAGTGCCACCTGAGGTAGCCTCTGTTGCCCATCTTCCTCAGTTTCAGAGGGTGTATTTCTCCGTGTTGCTTTCTCCCCAGGTCTCCACGCCCTTGTGTGTTTCTTTTGCTTAACGATTGCCACCTGAGGTAGCCTCTGTTGCCCAACCTAGTCAGTTTCAGAGGGTAGATTTCTCAGTGCTGCTTTTTCCCCAGGTCTCCACGCCCTTGTGTGTTTCTTTTGCTTAAAGTTTGCCACCTGAAACCAGCCTCTCTTGCCCATCTTCCTCACTTTCAGAGGGTAGATATTTCAGGGTTGCTTTTTCCCCAGGTCTCCACGCCTTTGGGTTTTGTTTTTGCTTAAAGATTGCCACCTGAGCTAGACTCTGTTGCCCATCTTCGTCCGTTTCAGAGGGTGGATTTCTCAGTGTTGCCTTTTCGCCAGCTCCCCACGCCCTTGTGTGTTTCTTTTGCTTAAAGATTGTCACCTGAGCTAGGCACTGTTGCCCTGCTTCCTCAGTTTCAGAGGGTACCTTTTTCAGGGTTGCTTTTTGACCGGGTCTCCTCGCCATTGTATTTTTTTATTTTATTTTTTTTGCTTAAAGATTGCCACCTGAGCTAGCCTCTGTTGCCCATCTTCGTCCGTTTCAGAGGGTGGATTTCTCAGTGTTGCCTTTTCGCCAGCTCCCCACGCCCTTGTGTGTTTCTTTTGCTTAAAGATTGCCACCTGAGCTAGCCTCTGTTGCGCTTCTTTCTCAGTTTCAGAGGGTAGATTTCTCCGTGTTGCTTTTTCCCCAGGTCTCCACGCACTTCCTTTTATTTTTCCTTAAAAATTGCCACCTGAGCTAGCCTCTGTTGCCCATGTTCGTCGGTTTCAGAGGGTAGATTTCTCGCTGTTGCTTTTTTGCCAGGTCTGCACGCCCTTGTGTTTTGTTTTTGCTTAACTATTGCCACCTGAGCTAGCCTCTGTTGCCCATCTTCCTCAGTTTCAGAGGGTGGATTTCTCAGTGTTGCTTTTTCCCCAGGTCTCCACGCCCTTGTGTGTTTCTTTTGCTTAAAGTTTGCCACCTGAAGCCAGCCTCTCTTGCCCATCTTCCTCAGTTTCAGAGGGTAGATATTTCAGGGTTGCTTTTTCCCCAGGTCTCCACCCCTTTGTGTTTTGTTTTCGCTTAACGATTGCCACCTGAGCTAGCCTCTGTCGCCCAACTTCCTCAGTTTCAGAGGGTGGATTTCTCAGTGTTGCTTTTTCCCCAGGTCTCCACGCCCTTGTGTGTTTCTTTTGCTTAACGATTGCCACCTCAGCTAGCCTCGGTTGCCCATCTTCCTCAGTTTCAGAGGGTGGATTTCTCCGTGTTGCTTTTTCCCCAGGTCTCCACGCCCTTGTGTGTTTCTTTTGCTTATAGATTGCCACCTGAGCTAGCCTCTGTTGCCCATCTTCATCCGTTTCAGAGGGTGGATTTCACAGTGTTGCCTTTTCGCCAGCTCCCCACGCCCTTGTGTGTTTCTTTTGCTTAAAGATTGTCACCTGAGCTAGGCACTGTTGCCCTGCTTCCTCAGTTTCAGAGGGTACCTTTTTCAGGGTTGCTTTTTGACCGGGTCTCCTCGCCATTGTATTTTTTTATTCTATTTTTTTTGCTTAAAGATTGCCACCTGAGCTAGCCTCTGTTGCCCATCTTCTTCGGTTTCAGAGGGTAGATTTCTCAGTGTTGCTTTTTCGCCAGCTCTCCACGCCCTTGCGTCTTTTTTTATTTCTGCTTAAAGGTTGCAACCTGAGCTAGCTTCTTTGGCCCATGATCGTCAGTTTCAGAGGGTGGATTTCTGCGTGTTGCTTTTTCCCGAGGTCTCCACGCCCTTGTGTGTTTCTTTTGCTTAACGATTGCCACCTGAGCCAGCCTCTGTTGCCCATCCTCGTCAGTTTCAGAGGGTAGATTTCTCAGTGCTGCTTTTTCCCCAGGTCTCCACGCCCTTGTGTGTTTCTTTTGCTTAAAGTTTGCCACCTGAAGCCAGCCTCTCTTGCCCATCTTCCTCAGTTTCAGATGGTAGATATTTCAGGGTTGCTTTTTCCCCAGGTCTCCACGCCTGTGTGTTTTGTTTTTGCTTAACGAGTGCCACCTGAGGTAGCCTCTGTTGCCCATCTTCCTCAGTTTCAGAGGGTGTATTTCTCCGTGTTGCTTTCTCCCCAGGTCTCCACGCCCTTGTGTGTTTCTTTTGCTTAACGATTGCCACCTGAGGTAGCCTCTGTTGCCCAACCTAGTCAGTTTCAGAGGGTAGATTTCTCAGTGCTGCTTTTTCCCCAGGTCTCCACGCCCTTGTGTGTTTCTTTTGCTTAAAGTTTGCCACCTGAAACCAGCCTCTCTTGCCCATCTTCCTCACTTTCAGAGGGTAGATATTTCAGGGTTGCTTTTTCCCCAGGTCTCCACGCCTTTGGGTTTTGTTTTTGCTTAAAGATTGCCACCTGAGCTAGACTCTGTTGCCCATCTTCGTCCGTTTCAGAGGGTGGATTTCTCAGTGTTGCCTTTTCGCCAGCTCCCCACGCCCTTGTGTGTTTCTTTTGCTTAAAGATTGTCACCTGAGCTAGGCACTGTTGCCCTGCTTCCTCAGTTTCAGAGGGTACCTTTTTCAGGGTTGCTTTTTGACCGGGTCTCCTCGCCATTGTATTTTTTTATTTTATTTTTTTTGCTTAAAGATTGCCACCTGAGCTAGCCTCTGTTGCCCATCTTCGTCCGTTTCAGAGGGTGGATTTCTCAGTGTTGCCTTTTCGCCAGCTCCCCACGCCCTTGTGTGTTTCTTTTGCTTAAAGATTGCCACCTGAGCTAGCCTCTGTTGCGCTTCTTTCTCAGTTTCAGAGGGTAGATTTCTCCGTGTTGCTTTTTCCCCAGGTCTCCACGCACTTCCTTTTATTTTTCCTTAAAAATTGCCACCTGAGCTAGCCTCTGTTGCCCATGTTCGTCGGTTTCAGAGGGTAGATTTCTCGCTGTTGCTTTTTTGCCAGGTCTGCACGCCCTTGTGTTTTGTTTTTGCTTAACGATTGCCACCTGAGCTAGCCTCTGTTGCCCATCTTCCTCAGTTTCAGAGGGTGGATTTCTCAGTGTTGCTTTTTCCCCAGGTCTCCACGCCCTTGTGTGTTTCTTTTGCTTAAAGTTTGCCACCTGAAGCCAGCCTCTCTTGCCCATCTTCCTCAGTTTCAGAGGGTAGATATTTCAGGGTTGCTTTTTCCCCAAGTCTCCACCCCTTTGTGTTTTGTTTTCGCTTAACGATTGCCACCTGAGCTAGCCTCTGTCGCCCAACTTCCTCAGTTTCAGAGGGTGGATTTCTCAGTGTTGCTTTTTCCCCAGGTCTCCACGCCCTTGTGTGTTTCTTTTGCTTAACGATTGCCACCTCAGCTAGCCTCGGTTGCCCATCTTCCTCAGTTTCAGAGGGTGGATTTCTCCGTGTTGCTTTTTCCCCAGGTCTCCACGCCTTTGGGTTTTGTTTTTGCTTAAAGATTGCCACCTGAGCTAGACTCTGTTGCCCATCTTCGTCCGTTTCAGAGGGTGGATTTCTCAGTGTTGCCTTTTCGCCAGCTCCCCACGCCCTTGTGTGTTTCTTTTGCTTAAAGATTGTCACCTGAGCTAGGCACTGTTGCCCTGCTTCCTCAGTTTCAGAGGGTACCTTTTTCAGGGTTGCTTTTTGACCGGGTCTCCTCGCCATTGTATTTTTTTATTTTATTTTTTTTGCTTAAAGATTGCCACCTGAGCTAGCCTCTGTTGCCCATCTTCGTCCGTTTCAGAGGGTGGATTTCTCAGTGTTGCCTTTTCGCCAGCTCCCCACGCCCTTGTGTGTTTCTTTTGCTTAAAGATTGCCACCTGAGCTAGCCTCTGTTGCGCTTCTTTTTCAGTTTCAGAGGGTAGATTTCTCCGTGTTGCTTTTTCCCCAGGTCTCCACGCACTTCCTTTTATTTTTCCTTAAAAATTGCCACCTGAGCTAGCCTCTGTTGCCCATGTTCGTCGGTTTCAGAGGGTAGATTTCTCGCTGTTGCTTTTTTGCCAGGTCTGCACGCCCTTGTGTTTTGTTTTTGCTTAACGATTGCCACCTGAGCTAGCCTCTGTTGCCCATCTTCCTCAGTTTCAGAGGGTGGATTTCTCAGTGTTGCTTTTTCCCCAGGTCTCCACGCCCTTGTGTGTTTCTTTTGCTTAAAGTTTGCCACCTGAAGCCAGCCTCTCTTGCCCATCTTCCTCAGTTTCAGAGGGTAGATATTTCAGGGTTGCTTTTTCCCCAGGTCTCCACGCCTGTGTGTTTTGTTTTTGCTTAACGAGTGCCACCTCAGGTAGCCTCTGTTGCCCATCTTCCTCAGTTTCAGAGGGTGTATTTCTCCGTGTTGCTTTCTCCCCAGGTCTCCACGCCCTTGTGTGTTTCTTTTGCTTAACGATTGTCACCTGAGGTAGCCTCTGTTGCCCAACCTAGTCAGTTTCAGAGGGTAGATTTCTCAGTGCTGCTTTTTCCCCAGGTCTCCACGCCCTTGTGTGTTTCTTTTGCTTAAAGTTTGCCACCTGAAACCAGCCTCTCTTGCCCATCTTCCTCACTTTCAGAGGGTAGATATTTCAGGGTTGCTTTTTCCCCAGGTCTCCACGCCTTTGGGTTTTGTTTTTGCTTAAAGATTGCCACCTGAGCTAGACTCTGTTGCCCATCTTCGTCCGTTTCAGAGGGTGGATTTCTCAGTGTTGCCTTTTCGCCAGCTCCCCACGCCCTTGTGTGTTTCTTTTGCTTAAAGATTGTCACCTGAGCTAGGCACTGTTGCCCTGCTTCCTCAGTTTCAGAGGGTACCTTTTTCAGGGTTGCTTTTTGACCGGGTCTCCTCGCCATTGTATTTTTTTATTTTATTTTTTTTGCTTAAAGATTGCCACCTGAGCTAGCCTCTGTTGCCCATCTTCGTCCGTTCCAGAGGGTGGATTTCTCAGTGTTGCCTTTTCGCCAGCTCCCCACGCCCTTGTGTGTTTCTTTTGCTTAAAGATTGCCACCTGAGCTAGCCTCTGTTGCGCTTCTTTCTCAGTTTCAGAGGGTAGATTTCTCCGTGTTGCTTTTTCCCCAGGTCTCCACGCACTTCCTTTTATTTTTCCTTAAAAATTGCCACCTGAGCTAGCCTCTGTTGCCCATGTTCGTCGGTTTCAGAGGGTAGATTTCTCGCTGTTGCTTTTTTGCCAGGTCTGCACGCCCTTGTGTTTTGTTTTTGCTTAACGATTGCCACCTGAGCTAGCCTCTGTTGCCCATCTTCCTCAGTTTCAGAGGGTGGATTTCTCAGTGTTGCTTTTTCCCCAGGTCTCCACGCCCTTGTGTGTTTCTTTTGCTTAAAGTTTGCCACCTGAAGCCAGCCTCTCTTGCCCATCTTCCTCAGTTTCAGAGGGTAGATATTTCAGGGTTGCTTTTTCCCCAGGTCTCCACGCCTGTGTGTTTTGTTTTTGCTTAACGAGTGCCACCTGAGGTAGCCTCTGTTGCCCATGTTCCTCAGTTTCATAGGGTGTATTTCTCCGTGTTGCTTTCTCCCCAGGTCTCCACGCCCTTGTGTGTTTCTTTTGCTTAACGATTGTCACCTGAGGTAGCCTCTGTTGCCCAACCTAGTCAGTTTCAGAGGGTAGATTTCTCAGTGCTGCTTTTTCCCCAGGTCTCCACGCCGTTGTGTGTTTCTTTTGCTTAAAGTTTGCCACCTGAAACCAGCCTCTCTTGCCCATCTTCCTCACTTTCAGAGGGTAGATATTTCAGGGTTGCTTTTTCCCCAGGTCTCCACGCCTTTGGGTTTTGTTTTTGCTTAAAGATTGCCACCTGAGCTAGACTCTGTTGCCCATCTTCGTCCGTTTCAGAGGGTGGATTTCTCAGTGTTGCCTTTTCGCCAGCTCCCCACGCCCTTGTGTGTTTCTTTTGCTTAAAGATTGTCACCTGAGCTAGGCACTGTTGCCCTGCTTCCTCAGTTTCAGAGGGTACCTTTTTCAGGGTTGCTTTTTGACCGGGTCTCCTCGCCATTGTATTTTTTTATTTTATTTTTTTTGCTTAAAGATTGCCACCTGAGCTAGCCTCTGTTGCCCATCTTCGTCCGTTCCAGAGGGTGGATTTCTCAGTGTTGCCTTTTCGCCAGCTCCCCACGCCCTTGTGTGTTTCTTTTGCTTAAAGATTGCCACCTGAGCTAGCCTCTGTTGCGCTTCTTTCTCAGTTTCAGAGGGTAGATTTCTCCGTGTTGCTTTTTCCCCAGGTCTCCACGCACTTCCTTTTATTTTTCCTTAAAAATTGCCACCTGAGCTAGCCTCTGTTGCCCATGTTCGTCGGTTTCAGAGGGTAGATTTCTCGCTGTTGCTTTTTTGCCAGGTCTGCACGCCCTTGTGTTTTGTTTTTGCTTAACTATTGCCACCTGAGCTAGCCTCTGTTGCCCATCTTCCTCAGTTTCAGAGGGTGGATTTCTCAGTGTTGCTTTTTCCCCAGGTCTCCACGCCCTTGTGTGTTTCTTTTGCTTAAAGTTTGCCACCTGAAGCCAGCCTCTCTTGCCCATCTTCCTCAGTTTCAGAGGGTAGATATTTCAGGGTTGCTTTTTCCCCAGGTCTCCACCCCTTTGTGTTTTGTTTTCGCTTAACCATTGCCACCTGAGCTAGCCTCTCTTGCCCATCTTCCTCAGTTTCAGAGGGTGGATTTCTCAGTGTTGCTTTTTCCCCAGGTCTCCACGCCCTTGTGTGTTTCTTTTGCTTAACGATTGCCACCTCAGCTAGCCTCGGTTGCCCATCTTCCTCAGTTTCAGAGGGTGGATTTCTCCGTGTTGCTTTTTCCCCAGGTCTCCACGCCCTTGTGTGTTTCTTTTGCTTATAGATTGCCACCTGAGCTAGCCTCTGTTGCCCATCTTCGTCCGTTTCAGAGGGTGGATTTCACAGTGTTGCCTTTTCGCCAGCTCCCCGCGCCCTTGTGTGTTTCTTTTGCTTAAAGATTGTCACCTGAGCTAGGCACTGTTGCCCTGCTTCCTCAGTTTCAGAGGGTACATTTTTCAGGGTTGCTTTTTGACCGGGTCTCCTCGCCATTGTATTTTTTTATTCTATTTTTTTTGCTTAAAGATTGCCACCTGAGCTAGCCTCTGTTGCCCATCTTCTTCGGTTTCAGAGGGTAGATTTCTCAGTGTTGCTTTTTCGCCAGCTCTCCACGCCCTTGCGTCTTTTTTTATTTCTGCTTAAAGGTTGCAACCTGAGCTAGCTTCTTTGGCCCATGATCGTCAGTTTCAGAGGGTGGATTTCTGCGTGTTGCTTTTTCCCGAGGTCTCCACGCCCTTGTGTGTTTCTTTTGCTTAACGATTGCCACCTGAGCCAGCCTCTGTTGCCCATCCTCGTCAGTTTCAGAGGGTAGATTTCTCAGTGTTGCTTTTTCCCCAGGTCTCCACGCCCTTGTGTGTTTCTTTTGCTTAAAGTTTGCCACCTGAAGCCAGCCTCTCTTGCCCATCTTCCTCAGTTTCAGAGGGTAGATATTTCAGGGTTGCTTTTTCCCCAGGTCTCCACCCCTTTGTGTTTTGTTTTCGCTTAACGATTGCCACCTGAGCTAGCCTCTCTTGCCCATCTTCCTCAGTTTCAGAGGGTGTATTTCTCCGTGTTGCTTTCTCCCCAGGTCTCCACGCCCTTGTGTGTTTCTTTTGCTTAACGATTGCCACCTGAGGTAGCCTCTGTTGCCCAACCTAGTCAGTTTCAGAGGGTAGATTTCTCAGTGCTGCTTTTTCCCCAGGTCTCCACGCCCTTGTGTGTTTCTTTTGCTTAAAGTTTACCACCTGAAACCAGCCTCTCTTGCCCATCTTCCTCACTTTCAGAGGGTAGATATTTCAGGGTTGCTTTTTCCCCAGGTCTCCACGCCTTTGGGTTTTGTTTTTGCTTAAAGATTGCCACCTGAGCTAGACTCTGTTGCCCATCTTCGTCCGTTTCAGAGGGTGGATTTCTCAGTGTTGCCTTTTCGCCAGCTCCCCACGCCCTTGTGTGTTTCTTTTGCTTAAAGATTGTCACCTGAGCTAGGCACTGTTGCCCTGCTTCCTCAGTTTCAGAGGGTACCTTTTTCAGGGTTGCTTTTTGACCGGGTCTCCTCGCCATTGTATTTTTTTATTTTATTTTTTTTGCTTAAAGATTGCCACCTGAGCTAGCCTCTGTTGCCCATCTTCGTCCGTTTCAGAGGGTGGATTTCTCAGTGTTGCCTTTTCGCCAGCTCCCCACGCCCTTGTGTGTTTCTTTTGCTTAAAGATTGCCACCTGAGCTAGCCTCTGTTGCGCTTCTTTCTCAGTTTCAGAGGGTAGATTTCTCCGTGTTGCTTTTTCCCCAGGTCTCCACGCACTTCCTTTTATTTTTCCTTAAAAATTGCCACCTGAGCTAGCCTCTGTTGCCCATGTTCGTCGGTTTCAGAGGGTAGATTTCTCGCTGTTGCTTTTTTGCCAGGTCTGCACGCCCTTGTGTTTTGTTTTTGCTTAACTATTGCCACCTGAGCTAGCCTCTGTTGCCCATCTTCCTCAGTTTCAGAGGGTGGATTTCTCAGTGTTGCTTTTTCCCCAGGTCTCCACGCCCTTGTGTGTTTCTTTTGCTTAAAGTTTGCCACCTGAAGCCAGCCTCTCTTGCCCATCTTCCTCAGTTTCAGAGGGTAGATATTTCAGGGTTGCTTTTTCCCCAGGTCTCTACCCCTTTGTGTTTTGTTTTCGCTTAACGATTGCCACCTGAGCTAGCCTCTCTTGCCCAACTTCCTCAGTTTCAGAGGGTGGATTTCTCAGTGTTGCTTTTTCCCCAGGTCTCCACGCCCTTGTGTGTTTCTTTTGCTTAACGATTGCCACCTCAGCTAGCCTCGGTTGCCCATCTTCCTCAGTTTCAGAGGGTGGATTTCTCCGTGTTGCTTTTTCCCCAGGTCTCCACGCCCTTGTGTGTTTCTTTTGCTTATAGATTGCCACCTGAGCTAGCCTCTGTTGCCCATCTTCGTCCGTTTCAGAGGGTGGATTTCACAGTGTTGCCTTTTCGCCAGCTCCCCACGCCCTTGTGTGTTTCTTTTGCTTAAAGATTGTCACCTGAGCTAGGCACTGTTGCCCTGCTTCCTCAGTTTCAGAGGGTACATTTTTCAGGGTTGCTTTTTGACCGGGTCTCCTCGCCATTGTATTTTTTTATTCTATTTTTTTTGCTTAAAGATTGCCACCTGAGCTAGCCTCTGTTGCCCATCTTCTTCGGTTTCAGAGGGTAGATTTCTCAGTGTTGCTTTTTCGCCAGCTCTCCACGCCCTTGCGTCTTTTTTTATTTCTGCTTAAAGGTTGCAACCTGAGCTAGCTTCTTTGGCCCATGATCGTCAGTTTCAGAGGGTGGATTTCTGCGTGTTGCTTTTTCCCGAGGTCTCCACGCCATTGTGTGTTTCTTTTGCTTAACGATTGCCACCTGAGCCAGCCTCTGTTGCCCATCCTCGTCAGTTTCAGAGGGTAGATTTCTCAGTGCTGCTTTTTCCCCAGGTCTCCACGCCCTTGTGTGTTTCTTTTGCTTAAAGTTTGCCACCTGAAGCCAGCCTCTCTTGCCCATCTTCCTCAGTTTCAGAGGGTAGATATTTCAGGGTTGCTTTTTCCCCAGGTCTCCACGCCTGTGTGTTTTGTTTTTGCTTAACGAGTGCCACCTGAGGTAGCCTCTGTTGCCCATCTTCCTCAGTTTCAGAGGGTGTATTTCTCCGTGTTGCTTTCTCCCCAGGTCTCCACGCCCTTGTGTGTTTCTTTTGCTTAACGATTGCCACCTGAGGTAGCCTCTGTTGCCCAACCTAGTCAGTTTCAGAGGGTAGATTTCTCAGTGCTGCTTTTTCCCCAGGTCTCCACGCCCTTGTGTGTTTCTTTTGCTTAAAGTTTGCCACCTGAAACCAGCCTCTCTTGCCCATCTTCCTCACTTTCAGAGGGTAGATATTTCAGGGTTGCTTTTTCCCCAGGTCTCCACGCCTTTGGGTTTTGTTTTTGCTTAAAGATTGCCACCTGAGCTAGACTCTGTTGCCCATCTTCGTCCGTTTCAGAGGGTGGATTTCTCAGTGTTGCCTTTTCGCCAGCTCCCCACGCCCTTGTGTGTTTCTTTTGCTTAAAGATTGTCACCTGAGCTAGGCACTGTTGCCCTGCTTCCTCAGTTTCAGAGGGTACCTTTTTCAGGGTTGCTTTTTGACCGGGTCTCCTCGCCATTGTATTTTTTTATTTTATTTTTTTTGCTTAAAGATTGCCACCTGAGCTAGCCTCTGTTGCCCATCTTCGTCCGTTTCAGAGGGTGGATTTCTCAGTGTTGCCTTTTCGCCAGCTCCCCACGCCCTTGTGTGTTTCTTTTGCTTAAAGATTGCCACCTGAGCTAGCCTCTGTTGCGCTTCTTTCTCAGTTTCAGAGGGTAGATTTCTCCGTGTTGCTTTTTCCCCAGGTCTCCACGCACTTCCTTTTATTTTTCCTTAAAAATTGCCACCTGAGCTAGCCTCTGTTGCCCATGTTCGTCGGTTTCAGAGGGTAGATTTCTCGCTGTTGCTTTTTTGCCAGGTCTGCACGCCCTTGTGTTTTGTTTTTGCTTAACTATTGCCACCTGAGCTAGCCTCTGTTGCCCATCTTCCTCAGTTTCAGAGGGTGGATTTCTCAGTGTTGCTTTTTCCCCAGGTCTCCACGCCCTTGTGTGTTTCTTTTGCTTAAAGTTTGCCACCTGAAGCCAGCCTCTCTTGCCCATCTTCCTCAGTTTCAGAGGGTAGATATTTCAGGGTTGCTTTTTCCCCAGGTCTCCACCCCTTTGTGTTTTGTTTTCGCTTAACGATTGCCACCTGAGCTAGCCTCTGTCGCCCAACTTCCTCAGTTTCAGAGGGTGGATTTCTCAGTGTTGCTTTTTCCCCAGGTCTCCACGCCCTTGTGTGTTTCTTTTGCTTAACGATTGCCACCTCAGCTAGCCTCGGTTGCCCATCTTCCTCAGTTTCAGAGGGTGGATTTCTCCGTGTTGCTTTTTCCCCAGGTCTCCACGCCCTTGTGTGTTTCTTTTGCTTATAGATTGCCACCTGAGCTAGCCTCTGTTGCCCATCTTCGTCCGTTTCAGAGGGTGGATTTCACAGTGTTGCCTTTTCGCCAGCTCCCCACGCCCTTGTGTGTTTCTTTTGCTTAAAGATTGTCACCTGAGCTAGGCACTGTTGCCCTGCTTCCTCAGTTTCAGAGGGTACCTTTTTCAGGGTTGCTTTTTGACCGGGTCTCCTCGCCATTGTATTTTTTTATTCTATTTTTTTTGCTTAAAGATTGCCACCTGAGCTAGCCTCTGTTGCCCATCTTCTTCGGTTTCAGAGGGTAGATTTCTCAGTGTTGCTTTTTCGCCAGCTCTCCACGCCCTTGCGTCTTTTTTTATTTCTGCTTAAAGGTTGCAACCTGAGCTAGCTTCTTTGGCCCATGATCGTCAGTTTCAGAGGGTGGATTTCTGCGTGTTGCTTTTTCCCGAGGTCTCCACGCCCTTGTGTGTTTCTTTTGCTTAACGATTGCCACCTGAGCCAGCCTCTGTTGCCCATCCTCGTCAGTTTCAGAGGGTAGATTTCTCAGTGCTGCTTTTTCCCCAGGTCTCCACGCCCTTGTGTGTTTCTTTTGCTTAAAGTTTGCCACCTGAAGCCAGCCTCTCTTGCCCATCTTCCTCAGTTTCAGAGGGTAGATATTTCAGGGTTGCTTTTTCCCCAGGTCTCCACGCCTGTGTGTTTTGTTTTTGCTTAACGAGTGCCACCTGAGGTAGCCTCTGTTGCCCATCTTCCTCAGTTTCAGAGGGTGTATTTCTCCGTGTTGCTTTCTCCCCAGGTCTCCACGCCCTTGTGTGTTTCTTTTGCTTAACGATTGCCACCTGAGGTAGCCTCTGTTGCCCAACCTAGTCAGTTTCAGAGGGTAGATTTCTCAGTGCTGCTTTTTCCCCAGGTCTCCACGCCCTTGTGTGTTTCTTTTGCTTAAAGTTTGCCACCTGAAACCAGCCTCTCTTGCCCATCTTCCTCACTTTCAGAGGGTAGATATTTCAGGGTTGCTTTTTCCCCAGGTCTCCACGCCTTTGGGTTTTGTTTTTGCTTAAAGATTGCCACCTGAGCTAGACTCTGTTGCCCATCTTCGTCCGTTTCAGAGGGTGGATTTCTCAGTGTTGCCTTTTCGCCAGCTCCCCACGCCCTTGTGTGTTTCTTTTGCTTAAAGATTGTCACCTGAGCTAGGCACTGTTGCCCTGCTTCCTCAGTTTCAGAGGGTACCTTTTTCAGGGTTGCTTTTTGACCGGGTCTCCTCGCCATTGTATTTTTTTATTTTATTTTTTTTGCTTAAAGATTGCCACCTGAGCTAGCCTCTGTTGCCCATCTTCGTCCGTTTCAGAGGGTGGATTTCTCAGTGTTGCCTTTTCGCCAGCTCCCCACGCCCTTGTGTGTTTCTTTTGCTTAAAGATTGCCACCTGAGCTAGCCTCTGTTGCGCTTCTTTCTCAGTTTCAGAGGGTAGATTTCTCCGTGTTGCTTTTTCCCCAGGTCTCCACGCACTTCCTTTTATTTTTCCTTAAAAATTGCCACCTGAGCTAGCCTCTGTTGCCCATGTTCGTCGGTTTCAGAGGGTAGATTTCTCGCTGTTGCTTTTTTGCCAGGTCTGCACGCCCTTGTGTTTTGTTTTTGCTTAACTATTGCCACCTGAGCTAGCCTCTGTTGCCCATCTTCCTCAGTTTCAGAGGGTGGATTTCTCAGTGTTGCTTTTTCCCCAGGTCTCCACGCCCTTGTGTGTTTCTTTTGCTTAAAGTTTGCCACCTGAAGCCAGCCTCTCTTGCCCATCTTCCTCAGTTTCAGAGGGTAGATATTTCAGGGTTGCTTTTTCCCCAGGTCTCCACCCCTTTGTGTTTTGTTTTCGCTTAACGATTGCCACCTGAGCTAGCCTCTGTCGCCCAACTTCCTCAGTTTCAGAGGGTGGATTTCTCAGTGTTGCTTTTTCCCCAGGTCTCCACGCCCTTGTGTGTTTCTTTTGCTTAACGATTGCCACCTCAGCTAGCCTCGGTTGCCCATCTTCCTCAGTTTCAGAGGGTGGATTTCTCCGTGTTGCTTTTTCCCCAGGTCTCCACGCCCTTGTGTGTTTCTTTTGCTTATAGATTGCCACCTGAGCTAGCCTCTGTTGCCCATCTTCGTCCGTTTCAGAGGGTGGATTTCACAGTGTTGCCTTTTCGCCAGCTCCCCACGCCCTTGTGTGTTTCTTTTGCTTAAAGATTGTCACCTGAGCTAGGCACTGTTGCCCTGCTTCCTCAGTTTCAGAGGGTACCTTTTTCAGGGTTGCTTTTTGACCGGGTCTCCTCGCCATTGTATTTTTTTATTCTATTTTTTTTGCTTAAAGATTGCCACCTGAGCTAGCCTCTGTTGCCCATCTTCTTCGGTTTCAGAGGGTAGATTTCTCAGTGTTGCTTTTTCGCCAGCTCTCCACGCCCTTGCGTCTTTTTTTATTTCTGCTTAAAGGTTGCAACCTGAGCTAGCTTCTTTGGCCCATGATCGTCAGTTTCAGAGGGTGGATTTCTGCGTGTTGCTTTTTCCCGAGGTCTCCACGCCCTTGTGTGTTTCTTTTGCTTAACGATTGCCACCTGAGCCAGCCTCTGTTGCCCATCCTCGTCAGTTTCAGAGGGTAGATTTCTCAGTGTTGCTTTTTCCCCAGGTCTCCACGCCCTTGTGTGTTTCTTTTGCTTAAAGTTTGCCACCTGAAGCCAGCCTCTCTTGCCCATCTTCCTCAGTTTCAGAGGGTAGATATTTCAGGGTTGCTTTTTCCCCAGGTCTCCACCCCTTTGTGTTTTGTTTTCGCTTAACGATTGCCACCTGAGCTAGCCTCTGTTGCCCATCTTCCTCAGTTTCAGAGGGTGTATTTCTCCGTGTTGCTTTCTCCCCAGGTCTCCACGCCCTTGTGTGTTTCTTTTGCTTAACGATTGCCACCTGAGGTAGCCTCTGTTGCCCAACCTAGTCAGTTTCAGAGGGTAGATTTCTCAGTGCTGCTTTTTCCCCAGGTCTCCACGCCCTTGTGTGTTTCTTTTGCTTAAAGTTTGCCACCTGAAACCAGCCTCTCTTGCCCATCTTCCTCACTTTCAGAGGGTAGATATTTCAGGGTTGCTTTTTCCCCAGGTCTCCACGCCTTTGGGTTTTGTTTTTGCTTAAAGATTGCCACCTGAGCTAGACTCTGTTGCCCATCTTCGTCCGTTTCAGAGGGTGGATTTCTCAGTGTTGCCTTTTCGCCAGCTCCCCACGCCCTTGTGTGTTTCTTTTGCTTAAAGATTGTCACCTGAGCTAGGCACTGTTGCCCTGCTTCCTCAGTTTCAGAGGGTACCTTTTTCAGGGTTGCTTTTTGACCGGGTCTCCTCGCCATTGTATTTTTTTATTTTATTTTTTTTGCTTAAAGATTGCCACCTGAGCTAGCCTCTGTTGCCCATCTTCGTCCGTTTCAGAGGGTGGATTTCTCAGTGTTGCCTTTTCGCCAGCTCCCCACGCCCTTGTGTGTTTCTTTTGCTTAAAGATTGCCACCTGAGCTAGCCTCTGTTGCGCTTCTTTCTCAGTTTCAGAGGGTAGATTTCTCCGTGTTGCTTTTTCCCCAGGTCTCCACGCACTTCCTTTTATTTTTCCTTAAAAATTGCCACCTGAGCTAGCCTCTTTTGCCCATGTTCGTCGGTTTCAGAGGGTAGATTTCTCGCTGTTGCTTTTTTGCCAGGTCTGCACGCCCTTGTGTTTTGTTTTTGCTTAACTATTGCCACCTGAGCTAGCCTCTGTTGCCCATCTTCCTCAGTTTCAGAGGGTGGATTTCTCAGTGTTGCTTTTTCCCCAGGTCTCCACGCCCTTGTGTGTTTCTTTTGCTTAAAGTTTGCCACCTGAAGCCAGCCTCTCTTGCCCATCTTCCTCAGTTTCAGAGGGTAGATATTTCAGGGTTGCTTTTTCCCCAGGTCTCCACCCCTTTGTGTTTTGTTTTCGCTTAACGATTGCCACCTGAGCTAGCCTCTGTCGCCCAACTTCCTCAGTTTCAGAGGGTGGATTTCTCAGTGTTGCTTTTTCCCCAGGTCTCCACGCCCTTGTGTGTTTCTTTTGCTTAACGATTGCCACCTCAGCTAGCCTCGGTTGCCCATCTTCCTCAGTTTCAGAGGGTGGATTTCTCCGTGTTGCTTTTTCCCCAGGTCTCCACGCCCTTGTGTGTTTCTTTTGCTTATAGATTGCCACCTGAGCTAGCCTCTGTTGCCCATCTTCGTCCGTTTCAGAGGGTGGATTTCACAGTGTTGCCTTTTCGCCAGCTCCCCACGCCCTTGTGTGTTTCTTTTGCTTAAAGATTGTCACCTGAGCTAGGCACTGTTGCCCTGCTTCCTCAGTTTCAGAGGGTACCTTTTTCAGGGTTGCTTTTTGACCGGGTCTCCTCGCCATTGTATTTTTTTATTCTATATTTTTTGCTTAAAGATTGCCACCTGAGCTAGCCTCTGTTGCCCATCTTCTTCGGTTTCAGAGGGTAGATTTCTCAGTGTTGCTTTTTCGCCAGCTCTCCACGCCCTTGCGTCTTTTTTTATTTCTGCTTAAAGGTTGCAACCTGAGCTAGCTTCTTTGGCCCATGATCGTCAGTTTCAGAGGGTGGATTTCTGCGTGTTGCTTTTTCCCGAGGTCTCCACGCCCTTGTGTGTTTCTTTTGCTTAACGATTGCCACCTGAGCCAGCCTCTGTTGCCCATCCTCGTCAGTTTCAGAGGGTAGATTTCTCAGTGCTGCTTTTTCCCCAGGTCTCCACGCCCTTGTGTGTTTCTTTTGCTTAAAGTTTGCCACCTGAAGCCAGCCTCTCTTGCCCATCTTCCTCAGTTTCAGATGGTAGATATTTCAGGGTTGCTTTTTCCCCAGGTCTCCACGCCTGTGTGTTTTGTTTTTGCTTAACGAGTGCCACCTGAGGTAGCCTCTGTTGCCCATCTTCCTCAGTTTCAGAGGGTGTATTTCTCCGTGTTGCTTTCTCCCCAGGTCTCCACGCCCTTGTGTGTTTCTTTTGCTTAACGATTGCCACCTGAGGTAGCCTCTGTTGCCCAACCTAGTCAGTTTCAGAGGGTAGATTTCTCAGTGCTGCTTTTTCCCCAGGTCTCCACGCCCTTGTGTGTTTCTTTTGCTTAAAGTTTGCCACCTGAAACCAGCCTCTCTTGCCCATCTTCCTCACTTTCAGAGGGTAGATATTTCAGGGTTGCTTTTTCCCCAGGTCTCCACGCCTTTGGGTTTTGTTTTTGCTTAAAGATTGCCACCTGAGCTAGACTCTGTTGCCCATCTTCGTCCGTTTCAGAGGGTGGATTTCTCAGTGTTGCCTTTTCGCCAGCTCCCCACGCCCTTGTGTGTTTCTTTTGCTTAAAGATTGTCACCTGAGCTAGGCACTGTTGCCCTGCTTCCTCAGTTTCAGAGGGTACCTTTTTCAGGGTTGCTTTTTGACCGGGTCTCCTCGCCATTGTATTTTTTTATTTTATTTTTTTTGCTTAAAGATTGCCACCTGAGCTAGCCTCTGTTGCCCATCTTCGTCCGTTTCAGAGGGTGGATTTCTCAGTGTTGCCTTTTCGCCAGCTCCCCACGCCCTTGTGTGTTTCTTTTGCTTAAAGATTGCCACCTGAGCTAGCCTCTGTTGCGCTTCTTTCTCAGTTTCAGAGGGTAGATTTCTCCGTGTTGCTTTTTCCCCAGGTCTCCACGCACTTCCTTTTATTTTTCCTTAAAAATTGCCACCTGAGCTAGCCTCTGTTGCCCATGTTCGTCGGTTTCAGAGGGTAGATTTCTCGCTGTTGCTTTTTTGCCAGGTCTGCACGCCCTTGTGTTTTGTTTTTGCTTAACTATTGCCACCTGAGCTAGCCTCTGTTGCCCATCTTCCTCAGTTTCAGAGGGTGGATTTCTCAGTGTTGCTTTTTCCCCAGGTCTCCACGCCCTTGTGTGTTTCTTTTGCTTAAAGTTTGCCACCTGAAGCCAGCCTCTCTTGCCCATCTTCCTCAGTTTCAGAGGGTAGATATTTCAGGGTTGCTTTTTCCCCAGGTCTCCACCCCTTTGTGTTTTGTTTTCGCTTAACGATTGCCACCTGAGCTAGCCTCTGTCGCCCAACTTCCTCAGTTTCAGAGGGTGGATTTCTCAGTGTTGCTTTTTCCCCAGGTCTCCACGCCCTTGTGTGTTTCTTTTGCTTAACGATTGCCACCTCAGCTAGCCTCGGTTGCCCATCTTCCTCAGTTTCAGAGGGTGGATTTCTCCGTGTTGCTTTTTCCCCAGGTCTCCACGCCCTTGTGTGTTTCTTTTGCTTATAGATTGCCACCTGAGCTAGCCTCTGTTGCCCATCTTCGTCCGTTTCAGAGGGTGGATTTCACAGTGTTGCCTTTTCGCCAGCTCCCCACGCCCTTGTGTGTTTCTTTTGCTTAAAGATTGTCACCTGAGCTAGGCACTGTTGCCCTGCTTCCTCAGTTTCAGAGGGTACCTTTTTCAGGGTTGCTTTTTGACCGGGTCTCCTCGCCATTGTATTTTTTTATTCTATATTTTTTGCTTAAAGATTGCCACCTGAGCTAGCCTCTGTTGCCCATCTTCTTCGGTTTCAGAGGGTAGATTTCTCAGTGTTGCTTTTTCGCCAGCTCTCCACGCCCTTGCGTCTTTTTTTATTTCTGCTTAAAGGTTGCAACCTGAGCTAGCTTCTTTGGCCCATGATCGTCAGTTTCAGAGGGTGGATTTCTGCGTGTTGCTTTTTCCCGAGGTCTCCACGCCCTTGTGTGTTTCTTTTGCTTAACGATTGCCACCTGAGCCAGCCTCTGTTGCCCATCCTCGTCAGTTTCAGAGGGTAGATTTCTCAGTGCTGCTTTTTCCCCAGGTCTCCACGCCCTTGTGTGTTTCTTTTGCTTAAAGTTTGCCACCTGAAGCCAGCCTCTCTTGCCCATCTTCCTCAGTTTCAGATGGTAGATATTTCAGGGTTGCTTTTTCCCCAGGTCTCCACGCCTGTGTGTTTTGTTTTTGCTTAACGAGTGCCACCTGAGGTAGCCTCTGTTGCCCATCTTCCTCAGTTTCAGAGGGTGTATTTCTCCGTGTTGCTTTCTCCCCAGGTCTCCACGCCCTTGTGTGTTTCTTTTGCTTAACGATTGCCACCTGAGGTAGCCTCTGTTGCCCAACCTAGTCAGTTTCAGAGGGTAGATTTCTCAGTGCTGCTTTTTCCCCAGGTCTCCACGCCCTTGTGTGTTTCTTTTGCTTAAAGTTTGCCACCTGAAACCAGCCTCTCTTGCCCATCTTCCTCACTTTCAGAGGGTAGATATTTCAGGGTTGCTTTTTCCCCAGGTCTCCACGCCTTTGGGTTTTGTTTTTGCTTAAAGATTGCCACCTGAGCTAGACTCTGTTGCCCATCTTCGTCCGTTTCAGAGGGTGGATTTCTCAGTGTTGCCTTTTCGCCAGCTCCCCACGCCCTTGTGTGTTTCTTTTGCTTAAAGATTGTCACCTGAGCTAGGCACTGTTGCCCTGCTTCCTCAGTTTCAGAGGGTACCTTTTTCAGGGTTGCTTTTTGACCGGGTCTCCTCGCCATTGTATTTTTTTATTTTATTTTTTTTGCTTAAAGATTGCCACCTGAGCTAGCCTCTGTTGCCCATCTTCGTCCGTTTCAGAGGGTGGATTTCTCAGTGTTGCCTTTTCGCCAGCTCCCCACGCCCTTGTGTGTTTCTTTTGCTTAAAGATTGCCACCTGAGCTAGCCTCTGTTGCGCTTCTTTCTCAGTTTCAGAGGGTAGATTTCTCCGTGTTGCTTTTTCCCCAGGTCTCCACGCACTTCCTTTTATTTTTCCTTAAAAATTGCCACCTGAGCTAGCCTCTGTTGCCCATGTTCGTCGGTTTCAGAGGGTAGATTTCTCGCTGTTGCTTTTTTGCCAGGTCTGCACGCCCTTGTGTTTTGTTTTTGCTTAACTATTGCCACCTGAGCTAGCCTCTGTTGCCCATCTTCCTCAGTTTCAGAGGGTGGATTTCTCAGTGTTGCTTTTTCCCCAGGTCTCCACGCCCTTGTGTGTTTCTTTTGCTTAAAGTTTGCCACCTGAAGCCAGCCTCTCTTGCCCATCTTCCTCAGTTTCAGAGGGTAGATATTTCAGGGTTGCTTTTTCCCCAAGTCTCCACCCCTTTGTGTTTTGTTTTCGCTTAACGATTGCCACCTGAGCTAGCCTCTGTCGCCCAACTTCCTCAGTTTCAGAGGGTGGATTTCTCAGTGATGCTTTTTCCCCAGGTCTCCACGCCCTTGTGTGTTTCTTTTGCTTAACGATTGCCACCTCAGCTAGCCTCGGTTGCCCATCTTCCTCAGTTTCAGAGGGTGGATTTCTCCGTGTTGCTTTTTCCCCAGGTCTCCACGCCCTTGTGTGTTTCTTTTGCTTATAGATTGCCACCTGAGCTAGCCTCTGTTGCCCATCTTCGTCTGTTTCAGAGGGTGGATTTCACAGTGTTGCCTTTTCGCCAGCTCCCCACGCCCTTGTGTGTTTCTTTTGCTTAAAGATTGTCACCTGAGCTAGGCACTGTTGCCCTGCTTCCTCAGTTTCAGAGGGTACCTTTTTCAGGGTTGCTTTTGGACCGGGTCTCCTCGCCATTGTATTTTTTTATTCTATTTTTTTTGCTTAAAGATTGCCACCTGAGCTAGCCTCTGTTGCCCATCTTCTTCGGTTTCAGAGGGTAGATTTCTCAGTGTTGCTTTTTCGCCAGCTCTCCACGCCCTTGCGTGTTTCTTTTGCTTAAAGATTGCCACCTGAGCTAGCCTCTGTTGCGCTTCTTTCTCAGTTTCAGAGGGTAGATTTCTCCGTGTTGCTTTTTCCCCAGGTCTCCACGCACTTCCTTTTATTTTTCCTTAAAAATTGCCACCTGAGCTAGCCTCTGTTGCCCATGTTCGTCGGTTTCAGAGGGTAGATTTCTCGCTGTTGCTTTTTTGCCAGGTCTGCACGCCCTTGTGTTTTGTTTTTGCTTAACTATTGCCACCTGAGCTAGCCTCTGTTGCCCATCTTCCTCAGTTTCAGAGGGTGGATTTCTCAGTGTTGCTTTTTCCCCAGGTCTCCACGCCCTTGTGTGTTTCTTTTGCTTAAAGTTTGCCACCTGAAGCCAGCCTCTCTTGCCCATCTTCCTCAGTTTCAGAGGGTAGATATTTCAGGGTTGCTTTTTCCCCAGGTCTCCACCCCTTTGTGTTTTGTTTTCGCTTAACGATTGCCACCTGAGCTAGCCTCTGTCGCCCAACTTCCTCAGTTTCAGAGGGTGGATTTCTCAGTGTTGCTTTTTCCCCAGGTCTCCACGCCCTTGTGTGTTTCTTTTGCTTAACGATTGCCACCTCAGCTAGCCTCGGTTGCCCATCTTCCTCAGTTTCAGAGGGTGGATTTCTCCGTGTTGCTTTTTCCCCAGGTCTCCACGCCCTTGTGTGTTTCTTTTGCTTATAGATTGCCACCTGAGCTAGCCTCTGTTGCCCATCTTCGTCCGTTTCAGAGGGTGGATTTCACAGTGTTGCCTTTTCGCCAGCTCCCCACGCCCTTGTGTGTTTCTTTTGCTTAAAGATTGTCACCTGAGCTAGGCACTGTTGCCCTGCTTCCTCAGTTTCAGAGGGTACCTTTTTCAGGGTTGCTTTTTGACCGGGTCTCCTCGCCATTGTATTTTTTTATTCTATTTTTTTTGCTTAAAGATTGCCACCTGAGCTAGCCTCTGTTGCCCATCTTCTTCGGTTTCAGAGGGTAGATTTCTCAGTGTTGCTTTTTCGCCAGCTCTCCACGCCCTTGCGTCTTTTTTTATTTCTGCTTAAAGGTTGCAACCTGAGCTAGCTTCTTTGGCCCATGATCGTCAGTTTCAGAGGGTGGATTTCTGGGTGTTGCTTTTTCCCGAGGTCTCCACACCCTTGTGTGTTTCTTTTGCTTAACGATTGCCACCTGAGCCAGCCTCTGTTGCCCATCCTCGTCAGTTTCAGAGGGTAGATTTCTCAGTGCTGCTTTTTCCCCAGGTCTCCACGCCCTTGTGTGTTTCTTTTGCTTAAAGTTTGCCACCTGAAGCCAGCCTCTCTTGCCCATCTTCCTCAGTTTCACATGGTAGATATTTCAGGGTTGCTTTTTCCCCAGGTCTCCACGCCTGTGTGTTTTGTTTTTGCTTAACGAGTGCCACCTGAGGTAGCCTCTGTTGCCCATCTTCCTCAGTTTCAGAGGGTGTATTTCTCCGTGTTGCTTTCTCCCCAGGTCTCCACGCCCTTGTGTGTTTCTTTTGCTTAACGATTGCCACCTGAGGTAGCCTCTGTTGCCCAACCTAGTCAGTTTCAGAGGGTAGATTTCTCAGTGCTGCTTTTTCCCCAGGTCTCCACGCCCTTGTGTGTTTCTTTTGCTTAAAGTTTGCCACCTGAAACCAGCCTCTCTTGCCCATCTTCCTCACTTTCAGAGGGTAGATATTTCAGGGTTGCTTTTTCCCCAGGTCTCCACGCCTTTGGGTTTTGTTTTTGCTTAAAGATTGCCACCTGAGCTAGACTCTGTTGCCCATCTTCGTCCGTTTCAGAGGGTGGATTTCTCAGTGTTGCCTTTTCGCCAGCTCCCCACGCCCTTGTGTGTTTCTTTTGCTTAAAGATTGTCACCTGAGCTAGGCACTGTTGCCCTGCTTCCTCAGTTTCAGAGGGTACCTTTTTCAGGGTTGCTTTTTGACCGGGTCTCCTCGCCATTGTATTTTTTTATTTTATTTTTTTTGCTTAAAGATTGCCACCTGAGCTAGCCTCTGTTGCCCATCTTCGTCCGTTTCAGAGGGTGGATTTCTCAGTGTTGCCTTTTCGCCAGCTCCCCACGCCCTTGTGTGTTTCTTTTGCTTAAAGATTGCCACCTGAGCTAGCCTCTGTTGCGCTTCTTTCTCAGTTTCAGAGGGTAGATTTCTCCGTGTTGCTTTTTCCCCAGGTCTCCACGCACTTCCTTTTATTTTTCCTTAAAAATTGCCACCTGAGCTAGCCTCTGTTGCCCATGTTCGTCGGTTTCAGAGGGTAGATTTCTCGCTGTTGCTTTTTTGCCAGGTCTGCACGCCCTTGTGTTTTGTTTTTGCTTAACTATTGCCACCTGAGCTAGCCTCTGTTGCCCATCTTCCTCAGTTTCAGAGGGTGGATTTCTCAGTGTTGCTTTTTCCCCAGGTCTCCACGCCCTTGTGTGTTTCTTTTGCTTAAAGTTTGCCACCTGAAGCCAGCCTCTCTTGCCCATCTTCCTCAGTTTCAGAGGGTAGATATTTCAGGGTTGCTTTTTCCCCAAGTCTCCACCCCTTTGTGTTTTGTTTTCGCTTAACGATTGCCACCTGAGCTAGCCTCTGTCGCCCAACTTCCTCAGTTTCAGAGGGTGGATTTCTCAGTGTTGCTTTTTCCCCAGGTCTCCACGCCCTTGTGTGTTTCTTTTGCTTAACGATTGCCACCTCAGCTAGCCTCGGTTGCCCATCTTCCTCAGTTTCAGAGGGTGGATTTCTCCGTGTTGCTTTTTCCCCAGGTCTCCACGCCCTTGTGTGTTTCTTTTGCTTATAGATTGCCACCTGAGCTAGCCTCTGTTGCCCATCTTCGTCCGTTTCAGAGGGTGGATTTCACAGTGTTGCCTTTTCGCCAGCTCCCCACGCCCTTGTGTGTTTCTTTTGCTTAAAGATTGTCACCTGAGCTAGGCACTGTTGCCCTGCTTCCTCAGTTTCAGAGGGTACCTTTTTCAGGGTTGCTTTTGGACCGGGTCTCCTCGCCATTGTATTTTTTTATTCTATATTTTTTGCTTAAAGATTGCCACCTGAGCTAGCCTCTGTTGCCCATCTTCTTCGGTTTCAGAGGGTAGATTTCTCAGTGTTGCTTTTTCGCCAGCTCTCCACGCCCTTGCGTGTTTCTTTTGCTTAAAGATTGCCACCTGAGCTAGCCTCTGTTGCGCTTCTTTCTCAGTTTCAGAGGGTAGATTTCTCCGTGTTGCTTTTTCCCCAGGTCTCCACGCACTTCCTTTTATTTTTCCTTAAAAATTGCCACCTGAGCTAGCCTCTGTTGCCCATGTTCGTCGGTTTCAGAGGGTAGATTTCTCGCTGTTGCTTTTTTGCCAGGTCTGCACGCCCTTGTGTTTTGTTTTTGCTTAACTATTGCCACCTGAGCTAGCCTCTGTTGCCCATCTTCCTCAGTTTCAGAGGGTGGATTTCTCAGTGTTGCTTTTTCCCCAGGTCTCCACGCCCTTGTGTGTTTCTTTTGCTTAAATTTTGCCACCTGAAGCCAGCCTCTCTTGCCCATCTTCCTCAGTTTCAGAGGGTAGATATTTCAGGGTTGCTTTTTCCCCAAGTCTCCACCCCTTTGTGTTTTGTTTTCGCTTAACGATTGCCACCTGAGCTAGCCTCTGTCGCCCAACTTCCTCAGTTTCAGAGGGTGGATTTCTCAGTGTTGCTTTTTCCCCAGGTCTCCACGCCCTTGTGTGTTTCTTTTGCTTAACGATTGCCACCTCAGCTAGCCTCGGTTGCCCATCTTCCTCAGTTTCAGAGGGTGGATTTCTCCGTGTTGCTTTTTCCCCAGGTCTCCACGCCCTTGTGTGTTTCTTTTGCTTATAGATTGCCACCTGAGCTAGCCTCTGTTGCCCATCTTCGTCCGTTTCAGAGGGTGGATTTCACAGTGTTGCCTTTTCGCCAGCTCCCCACGCCCTTGTGTGTTTCTTTTGCTTAAAGATTGTCACCTGAGCTAGGCACTGTTGCCCTGCTTCCTCAGTTTCAGAGGGTACCTTTTTCAGGGTTGCTTTTTGACCGGGTCTCCTCGCCATTGTATTTTTTTATTCTATTTTTTTTGCTTAAAGATTGCCACCTGAGCTAGCCTCTGTTGCCCATCTTCTTCGGTTTCAGAGGGTAGATTTCTCAGTGTTGCTTTTTCGCCAGCTCTCCACGCCCTTGCGTCTTTTTTTATTTCTGCTTAAAGGTTGCAACCTGAGCTAGCTTCTTTGGCCCATGATCGTCAGTTTCAGAGGGTGGATTTCTGCGTGTTGCTTTTTCCCCGAGGTCTCCACGCCCTTGTGTGTTTCTTTTGCTTAACGATTGCCACCTGAGCCAGCCTCTGTTGCCCATCCTCCTCAGTTTCAGAGGGTAGATTTCTCAGTGCTGCTTTTTCCCCAGGTCTCCACGCCCTTGTGTGTTTCTTTTGCTTAAAGTTTGCCACCTGAAGCCAGCCTCTCTTGCCCATCTTCCTCAGTTTCAGATGGTAGATATTTCAGGGTTGCTTTTTCCCCAGGTCTCCACGCCTGTGTGTTTTGTTTTTGCTTAACGAGTGGCACCTGAGGTAGCCTCTGTTGCCCATCTTCCTCAGTTTCAGAGGGTGGATTTCTCCGTGTTGCTTTCTCCCCAGGTCTCCACGCCCTTGTGTGTTTCTTTTGCTTAACGATTGCCACCTGAGGTAGCCTCTGTTGCCCAACCTAGTCAGTTTCAGAGGGTAGATTTCTCAGTGCTGCTTTTTCCCCAGGTCTCCACGCCCTTGTGTGTTTCTTTTGCTTAAAGTTTGCCACCTGAAACCAGCCTCTCTTGCCCATCTTCCTCACTTTCAGAGGGTAGATATTTCAGGGTTGCTTTTTCCCCAGGTCTCCACGCCTTTGGGTTTTGTTTTTGCTTAAAGATTGCCACCTGAGCTAGACTCTGTTGCCCATCTTCGTCCGTTTCAGAGGGTGGATTTCTCAGTGTTGCCTTTTCGCCAGCTCCCCACGCCCTTGTGTGTTTCTTTTGCTTAAAGATTGTCACCTGAGCTAGGCACTGTTGCCCTGCTTCCTCAGTTTCAGAGGGTACCTTTTTCAGGGTTGCTTTTTGACCGGGTCTCCTCGCCATTGTATTTTTTTATTTTATTTTTTTTGCTTAAAGATTGCCACCTGAGCTAGCCTCTGTTGCCCATCTTCGTCCGTTTCAGAGGGTGGATTTCTCAGTGTTGCCTTTTCGCCAGCTCCCCACGCCCTTGTGTGTTTCTTTTGCTTAAAGATTGCCACCTGAGCTAGCCTCTGTTGCGCTTCTTTCTCAGTTTCAGAGGGTAGATTTCTCCGTGTTGCTTTTTCCCCAGGTCTCCACGCACTTCCTTTTATTTTTCCTTAAAAATTGCCACCTGAGCTAGCCTCTGTTGCCCATGTTCGTCGGTTTCAGAGGGTAGATTTCTCGCTGTTGCTTTTTTGCCAGGTCTGCACGCCCTTGTGTTTTGTTTTTGCTTAACTATTGCCACCTGAGCTAGCCTCTGTTGCCCATCTTCCTCAGTTTCAGAGGGTGGATTTCTCAGTGTTGCTTTTTCCCCAGGTCTCCACGCCCTTGTGTGTTTCTTTTGCTTAAAGTTTGCCACCTGAAGCCAGCCTCTCTTGCCCATCTTCCTCAGTTTCAGAGGGTAGATATTTCAGGGTTGCTTTTTCCCCAAGTCTCCACCCCTTTGTGTTTTGTTTTCGCTTAACGATTGCCACCTGAGCTAGCCTCTGTCGCCCAACTTCCTCAGTTTCAGAGGGTGGATTTCTCAGTGTTGCTTTTTCCCCAGGTCTCCACGCCCTTGTGTGTTTCTTTTGCTTAACGATTGCCACCTCAGCTAGCCTCGGTTGCCCATCTTCCTCAGTTTCAGAGGGTGGATTTCTCCGTGTTGCTTTTTCCCCAGGTCTCCACGCCCTTGTGTGTTTCTTTTGCTTATAGATTGCCACCTGAGCTAGCCTCTGTTGCCCATCTTCGTCCGTTTCAGAGGGTGGATTTCCTAGTGTTGCCTTTTCGCCAGCTCCCCACGCCCTTGTGTGTTTCTTTTGCTTAAAGATTGTCACCTGAGCTAGGCACTGTTGCCCTGCTTCCTCAGTTTCAGAGGGTACCTTTTTCAGGGTTGCTTTTTGACCGGGTCTCCTCGCCATTGTATTTTTTTATTCTATTTTTTTTGCTTAAAGATTGCCACCTGAGCTAGCCTCTGTTGCCCATCTTCTTCGGTTTCAGAGGGTAGATTTCTCAGTGTTGCTTTTTCGCCAGCTCTCCACGCCCTTGCGTCTTTTTTTTTTCTGCTTAAAGGTTGCAACCTGAGCTAGCTTCTTTTGCCCATGTTCCTCAGTTTCAGAGGGTGGATTTCTCCGTGTTGCTTTTTCCCCAGGTCTCCACGCCCTTGTGAGTTTCTTTTGCTTAACGTTTGCCACCTGAGGTAGCCTCTGTTGCCCATCCTCGTCAGTTTCAGAGGGTAGATTTCTCAGTGCTGCTGTTTCCCCAGGTCTCCACGCCCTTGTGTGTTTCTTTTGCTTAAAGTTTCCCACCTGAAGCCAGACTCTCTTGCCCATCTTCCTCAGTTTCAGAGGGTAGATATTTCAGGGTTGCTTTTTCCCCAGG
Organism: Equus asinus; assembly: GCF_041296235.1. Classification (NCBI taxonomy): domain Eukaryota; kingdom Metazoa; phylum Chordata; class Mammalia; order Perissodactyla; family Equidae; genus Equus; species Equus asinus. The sequence goes on from NC_091818.1 coordinate 1,310,321, forward strand.
TCTCCACGCCTTTGTGTTTTGTTTTTGCTTAACGATTGCCACCTGAGCTAGCCTCTCTTGCACATCTTCCTCAGTTTCAGGGGGGGATTTCTCCGTGTTGATTTTTCCCCAGGTCTCCACGCCCTTGCGTCTTTTGTTGTTTCTGCATAAAGGTTGCAACCTGAGCTAGCTTCTTTTGCACATGTTCGTCAGTTTCAGAGGGTGGAATTCCCGGGTTGCTTTTTTCCCAGGTCTCCACGCCCTTGTGTGTTTCCTTTGCTTAAAGATTGCCACCTGAGGTAGCCTCTGTTGCCCATCCTCGTCAGTTTCAGAGGGTAGATTTCTCAGTGCTGCTTTTTCCCCAGGTCTCCACGCTCTTGTGTGTTTCCTTTGCTTAAAGATTGCCACCTGAGGTAGCCTCTGTTGCCCATCCTCGTCAGTTTCAGAGGGTAGATTTATCAGTGCTGCTTTTTCCCCAGGTCTCCACGCCCTTGTGTGTTTCTTTTGCTTAAAGTTTGCCACCTGAATCCAGCCTCTCTTGCCCATCTTCCTCAGTTACAGAGGGTGGATTTCTCAGTGTTGCCTTTTCGCCAGCTCCCCACGCCCTTGTGTGTTTCTTTTGCTTAAAGATTGTCACCTGAGCTAGGCACTGTTGCCTGCTTCCTCAGTTTCAGAGGGTACCTTTTTAAGGGTTGCTTTATGACCGGGTCTCTTTGCCGTTGTACTTTTTTATTTTATTTGTTTTGCTTAAAGATTGCCACCTGAGCTAGCCTTTGTTGCCCATCTTCTTCGGTTTCAGAGGGTAGATTTCTCAGTGTTGCTTTTCGCCAGCTCTCCACGCCCTTTCGTCTTTTTTTGTTCTTGCAAAAGGTTGCAACCTGAGCTAGCTTCTTTTGCCCATGTTTGTCACTTTCAGAGTGTGGATTTCTCCGTGTTGCTTTTTCCCCACGTCTCCACGCCCTTGTGTGTTTCTTTTGCTTAACGATTGCCACCTCAGGTAGCCTCGGTTGCCCATCCTCGTCAGTTTCAGAGGGTAGATTTCTCAGTGCTGCTTTTTCCCCAGGTCTCCACGCCCTTGTGTGTTTCTTTTGCATAAAGTTTCCTGCCTGAAGCCAGCCTCTCTTGACCATCTTCCTCAGTTTCAGATGGTAGATATTTCAGGGTTGCTTTTTCCCCAGGTCTCCACGCCTTTGTGTTTTGTTTTTGCTTAACGATTGCCACCTGAGCTAGCCTCTCTTGCCCATCTTCCTCAGTTTCAGAGGGTGGATTTCTCCGTGTTGCTTTTTCCCCAGGTCTCCACGCCCTGGTGTGTTTCTTTTGCTTAACGATTGCTACGTGATGTAGCCTCTGGACCCAAAGCATCTTGCTCCCAGCTCTTCGGGAAGATAAGAAACAGCTGGCTCTGCCCAGTGCTCTTACAGTCTAAGAGAACATGTCTTTGAAAGGTCTGTGAAACGCAGTTTCTTGGCAGGCCTGACCTGGCTGAAGTAGAACTTCTGTTCTGGTTGTGCTACATAGGCCTAGAGATACCAGGACCTAAGGGCTGCCTTGTTTCCAAAGGGGGAGAGAGGCCCCAAAGCATCTGGCCTCCAGCACTTTGGGAAGCTAAAAAACAACTGGTTCTGCCCAGTGCTCTCACAGCCTACCGTGAACATCTCCTACCAAGGGCTGTGAAACGCAGTTTCTGGGCAGGACTGATCTGCCTGAAGTAGAACTTCTGCTGTGGGTGTGCTCCATTGGCCTAGAGCTGCCAGGCCCAAACGGCTGCCTTTTTCCAAAGACGGAGAGTGGACCCAAAGCATCTTGCTCCCAGCTCTTCGGTTAGCTAGGAAACAGCTGGCTCTGCCCAGTGCTCTTACAGTCTAAGAAAACATCTCTTTGAAAGTCCTGTGAAACGCAGTTTCTTGGCAGGCCTGACCTGGCTGAAGTAGAACTTCTGTTCTGGTTGTGCTACATAGGCCTAGAGATACCAGGACCTAAGGGCTGCCTTGTTTCCAAAGGGGGAGAGAGGCCCCAAAGCGTCTTGCTTCCAGCTGTTTGGGAAACAAGGAAACAACTGGCTCTGCACCGTGCTCTCACAGCCTACCGGGAACGTCACATACAAAGGCCTCTGAAACGCAGTTCCTTGGCAGGCCTGATCTGGCTGAAGTAGGACTTCTGCTTTGGGTGTGCTCCATTGGCCTAGAGCTGAAAGGCCCAAGGGTCGGCCTTGTTGGCAAAGGGGCAGGGAGCCCCCAAAGCATCTTGCTTCCAGCTCTTTGGGAAGCTAAGAAACAACTGGCTCTGCCCAGTGCTCTTACAGCCTAAGAGACAATCTCTTACAAAGGCCTGTGAAATGCACTTTGTTGGTGGCCTGAACTGGCCGAAGTAGAACTTCTGCTCTGGGAGTGCTCCACTGGCCTAGAGCTACCTGCCCCAAAGGGCTGCCTTGATTCCAAAGTGAGAGAGTGGCACCAAAGCATCTTGCTTCCAGCTCTTCGGGAAGCTAAGAAACATCTGGCGTTGCCCAGTGCTCTTACAGCCTACCGGGAACATCTCTTACCAAGGCCTGTGAAACGCAGTTTCCTGGCAGGCCTGATCTGGCTGAAGTAGAACTTCTGCTCTGGGTGTGCTCCATTGCCCTAGAGCTGCCAGGCCCAAACGGCTGCCTTTTGTCCAAAGGGAGAGAGAGGCCCCAAAGCATCTTGCTTCCAGCTCTGTGGGAAGCTAAAGCAACTGGCTCTCCACAGTGCTCTCACAGCCTACCGGGAACATCTCTTACCAAGGCCTGTGAAACGCAGTTTCTTGGCAGGCCTGATCTGGCTGAAGTAGAACTCCTGCTCTGGGCGTGCTACTTTGGCCTAGAGCTGCCAGGCCCAAAGGGCCGCCTTGTTTCCAAAGGGGCTGAGAGTCCTCAAAGTATCTTGCTTCCAAATCTTTGGGAAGCTAAGAAACAACTGGCTCTGCACAGTGCTCTCACAGCCTACTGGCAACGTGACAGAGAAAGGCCTGTGAGACGCAGTTTCTTGGAAGGCCTGATCTGGCTGAGGTAGAACTTCTGCTCTGGGTGTACTCCATTGGCCTAGGGCTGCCAGGCCCAAAGGGCTGCCCTTATTTCCAAAGTGTGAGAGAGGCCCCAAAGCATCTTGCTTCCTGCTCTCTGGGAAGCTAAAACAACTGGCTCTGCACAGTGCTCTCAAAGCCAACCGGGAACGTCACATACAAAGGCCTGTGAAACGCAGCTTCTTGACAGGCCTTATCTGGCTGAGGTAGAACTTGTGCTCTGGGTGTGCTCCATTGGCCTAGAGCTGCCAGGCCCAAACGGCTGCCTTGTGTCCAAAGGGAGAGAGAGGCCCCAAAGCATCTTGCTTCCAGCTCTGTGGGAAGCTAAAGCAACTGGCTTTCCACAGTGCTCTCACAGCCTACCGGGAACATCTCTTACCAAGGCCTGTGAAACGCAGTTTCTTGGCAGGCCTGATCTGGCTGAAGTAGAACTCCTGCTCTGGGCGTGCTACTTTGGCCTAGAGCTGCCAGGCCCAAAGGGCCGCCTTGTTTCCAAAGGGGCTGAGAGTCCCCAAAGTATCTTGCTTCCAAATCTTTGGGAAGCTAAGAAACAACTGGCTCTGCACAGTGCTCTCACAGCCTACCGGCAACGTGACAGAGAAAGGCCTGTGAGACGCAGTTTCTTGGAAGGCCTGATCTGGCTGAGGTAGAACTTCTGCTCTGGGTGTACTCCATTGGCCTAGGGCTGCCAGGCCCAAAGGGCTGCCTTTATTTCCAAAGTGTGAGAGAGGCCCCAAAGCATCTTGCTTCCTGCTCTCTGGGAAGCTAAAACAACTGGCTCTGCACAGTGCTCTCAAAGCCAACCGGGAACGTCACATACAAAGGCCGGTGAAACGCAGCTTCTTGACAGGCCTTATCTGGCTGAGGTAGAACTTGTGCTCTGGGTGTGCTACTTTGGCCTAGAGCTGCCAGGCACAAAGGCTGCTTTGTTTCCAAAGGGGGAGAGAGGCCCCAAATCATGTTGCTTCCAGCTGTTTTTGAAGCTAAGAAACAACTCGCTCTGCCAGGTACTCTTACAGCCTTCCGGGAACACCTCTTACGAAGGCCTGTGAAAAGCAGTTTCTTGGCAGGCCTGATCTGGCTGAGGTAGAACTTCTGCTCTGGGTGTGCTCCATTGCCCTAGAGATGAAAGGCCAAAAGGGCTGCCTTGTTTCCAAAGGGGGAGAGAGGCCCCAAAGCATCTTGCTTCCACCTCTTGGGAAGCTAAGAAACAACTGGCTGTGCCCAGTGCTCTTATAGCCTAAGAGGACATCTCTTATCAAGGCCTGTGAAACGCACTGTCTAGGCAGGCCTGATCTGGAAGAAGTAGAACTTCTGCTCTGGTTGTGCTCCATTGCCCTAGAGCTGCCAGACCCAACGTGCTGCCTTGTTTCCAAAGGGGCAGAGAGGCCCCAAAGCGTCTTGCTTCCAGCTGTTTGGGAAACAAGGAAACAACTGGCTCTGCACCGTGCTCTCACAGCCTACCGGGAACGTCACATACAAAGGCCTCTGAAACGCAGTTCCTTGGCAGGCCTGATCTGGCTGAAGTAGGACTTCTGCTCTGTGTGTGCTCCATTGGCCTAGAGCTGAAAGGCCCAAAGGGATGCCTTGTTTGCAAAGAGGCAGAGAGGCCCCAAAGCATCTTGCTTCCAGCTCTTTGGGAAGCTAAGAAACAACTGGCTCTGCCCAGTGCTATTACAGCCTAAGAGACAATCTCTTACCAAGGCCTGTGAAATGCACTTTGTTGGTGGCCTGAACTGGCCGAAGTAGAACTTCTGCTCTGGGAGTGCTCCACTGGCCTAGAGCTACCTGCCCCAAAGGGCTGCCTTGATTCCAAAGTGAGAGAGTGGCACCAAAGCATCTTGCTTCCAGCTCTTCGGGAAGCTAAGAAACATCTGGCGTTGCCCAGTGCTCTTACAACTACCGGGAACATCTCTTACCAAGGCCTGTGAAACGCAGTTTCCTGGCAGGCCTGATCTGGCTGAAGTAAAACTTCTGCTCTGGGTGTGCTCCATTGGCCTAGAGCTGCCAGGCCCAAACGGCTGCCTTTTGTCCAAAGGGAGAGAGAGGCCCCAAAGCATCTTGCTTCCAGCTCTGTGGGAAGCTAAAGCAACTGGCTCTCCACAGTGCTCTCACAGCCTACCGGGAACATCTCTTACCAAGGCCTGTGAAACGCAGTTTCTTGGCAGGCCTGATCTGGCTGAAGTAGAACTCCTGCTCTGGGCGTGCTACTTTGGCCTAGAGCTGCCAGGCCCAAAGGGCCGCCTTGTTTCCAAAGGGGCTGAGAGTCCCCAAAGTATCTTGCTTCCAAATCTTTGGGAAGCTAAGAAACAACTGGCTCTGCACAGTGCTCTCACAGCCTACCGGCAACGTGACAGAGAAAGGCCTGTGAGACGCAGTTTCTTGGAAGGCCTGATCTGGCTGAGGTAGAACTTCTGCTCTGGGTGTACTCCATTGGCCTAGGGCTGCCAGGCCCAAAGGGCTGCCTTTATTTCCAAAGTGTGAGAGAGGCCCCAAAGCATCTTGCTTCCTGCTCTCTGGGAAGCTAAAACAACTGGCTCTGCACAGTGCTCTCAAAGCCAACCGGGAACGTCACATACAAAGGCCGGTGAAACGCAGCTTCTTGACAGGCCTTATCTGGCTGAGGTAGAACTTGTGCTCTGGGTGTGCTACTTTGGCCTAGAGCTGCCAGGCACAAAGGCTGCTTTGTTTCCAAAGGGGGAGAGATGCCCCAAATCATGTTGCTTCCAGCTGTTTTTGAAGCTAAGAAACAACTCGCTCTGCCAGGTACTCTTACAGCCTTCCGGGAACACCTCTTACGAAGGCCTGTGAAAAGCAGTTTCTTGGCAGGCCTGATCTGGCTGAGGTAGAACTTCTGCTCTGGGTGTGCTCCATTGCCCTAGAGATGAAAGGCCAAAAGGGCTGCCTTGTTTCCAAAGGGGGAGAGAGGCCCCAAAGCATCTTGCTTCCACCTCTTGGGAAGCTAAGAAACAACTGGCTGTGCCCAGTGCTCTTATAGCCTAAGAGGACATCTCTTATCAAGGCCTGTGAAACGCACTGTCTAGGCAGGCCTGATCTGGAAGAAGTAGAACTTCTGCTCTGGTTGTGCTCCATTGCCCTAGAGCTGCCAGACCCAACGTGCTGCCTTGTTTCCAAAGGGGCAGAGAGGCCCCAAAGCGTCTTGCTTCCAGCTGTTTGGGAAACAAGGAAACAACTGGCTCTGCACCGTGCTCTCACAGCCTACCGGGAACGTCACATACAAAGGCCTCTGAAACGCAGTTCCTTGGCAGGCCTGATCTGGCTGAAGTAGGACTTCTGCTCTGTGTGTGCTCCATTGGCCTAGAGCTGAAAGGCCCAAAGGGATGCCTTGTTTGCAAAGAGGCAGAGAGGCCCCAAAGCATCTTGCTTCCAGCTCTTTGGGAAGCTAAGAAACAACTGGCTCTGCCCAGTGCTATTACAGCCTAAGAGACAATCTCTTACCAAGGCCTGTGAAATGCACTTTGTTGGTGGCCTGAACTGGCCGAAGTAGAACTTCTGCTCTGGGAGTGCTCCACTGGCCTAGAGCTACCTGCCCCAAAGGGCTGCCTTGATTCCAAAGTGAGAGAGTGGCACCAAAGCATCTTGCTTCCAGCTCTTCGGGAAGCTAAGAAACATCTGGCGTTGCCCAGTGCTCTTACAACTACCGGGAACATCTCTTACCAAGGCCTGTGAAACGCAGTTTCCTGGCAGGCCTGATCTGGCTGAAGTAGAACTTCTGCTCTGGGTGTGCTCCATTGGCCTAGAGCTGCCAGGCCCAAACGGCTGCCTTTTGTCCAAAGGGAGAGAGAGGCCCCAAAGCATCTTGCTTCCAGCTCTGTGGGAAGCTAAAGCAACTGGCTCTCCACAGTGCTCTCACAGCCTACCGGGAACATCTCTTACCAAGGCCTGTGAAACGCAGTTTCTTGGCAGGCCTGATCTGGCTGAAGTAGAACTCCTGCTCTGGGCGTGCTACTTTGGCCTAGAGCTGCCAGGCCCAAAGGGCCGCCTTGTTTCCAAAGGGGCTGAGAGTCCCCAAAGTATCTTGCTTCCAAATCTTTGGGAAGCTAAGAAACAACTGGCTCTGCACAGTGCTCTCACAGCCTACCGGCAACGTGACAGAGAAAGGCCTGTGAGACGCAGTTTCTTGGAAGGCCTGATCTGGCTGAGGTAGAACTTCTGCTCTGGGTGTACTCCATTGGCCTAGGGCTGCCAGGCCCAAAGGGCTGCCTTTATTTCCAAAGTGTGAGAGAGGCCCCAAAGCATCTTGCTTCCTGCTCTCTGGGAAGCTAAAACAACTGGCTCTGCACAGTGCTCTCAAAGCCAACCGGGAACGTCACATACAAAGGCCGGTGAAACGCAGCTTCTTGACAGGCCTTATCTGGCTGAGGTAGAACTTGTGCTCTGGGTGTGCTACTTTGGCCTAGAGCTGCCAGGCACAAAGGCTGCTTTGTTTCCAAAGGGGGAGAGATGCCCCAAATCATGTTGCTTCCAGCTGTTTTTGAAGCTAAGAAACAACTCGCTCTGCCAGGTACTCTTACAGCCTTCCGGGAACACCTCTTACGAAGGCCTGTGAAAAGCAGTTTCTTGGCAGGCCTGATCTGGCTGAGGTAGAACTTCTGCTCTGGGTGTGCTCCATTGCCCTAGAGATGAAAGGCCAAAAGGGCTGCCTTGTTTCCAAAGGGGGAGAGAGGCCCCAAAGCATCTTGCTTCCACCTCTTGGGAAGCTAAGAAACAACTGGCTGTGCCCAGTGCTCTTATAGCCTAAGAGGACATCTCTTATCAAGGCCTGTGAAACGCACTGTCTAGGCAGGCCTGATCTGGAAGAAGTAGAACTTCTGCTCTGGTTGTGCTCCATTGCCCTAGAGCTGCCAGACCCAACGTGCTGCCTTGTTTCCAAAGGGGCAGAGAGGCCCCAAAGCGTCTTGCTTCCAGCTGTTTGGGAAACAAGGAAACAACTGGCTCTGCACCGTGCTCTCACAGCCTACCGGGAACGTCACATACAAAGGCCTCTGAAACGCAGTTCCTTGGCAGGCCTGATCTGGCTGAAGTAGGACTTCTGCTCTGTGTGTGCTCCATTGGCCTAGAGCTGAAAGGCCCAAAGGGCTGCCTTGTTTGCAAAGAGGCAGAGAGGCCCCAAAGCATCTTGCTTCCAGCTCTTTGGGAAGCTAAGAAACAACTGGCTCTGCCCAGTGCTATTACAGCCTAAGAGACAATCTCTTACCAAGGCCTGTGAAATGCACTTTGTTGGTGGCCTGAACTGGCCGAAGTAGAACTTCTGCTCTGGGAGTGCTCCACTGGCCTAGAGCTACCTGCCCCAAAGGGCTGCCTTGATTCCAAAGTGAGAGAGTGGCACCAAAGCATCTTGCTTCCAGCTCTTCGGGAAGCTAAGAAACATCTGGCGTTGCCCAGTGCTCTTACAGCCTACCGGGAACATCTCTTACCAAGGCCTGTGAAACGCAGTTTCCTGGCAGGCCTGATCTGGCTGAAGTAGAACTTCTGCTCTGGGTGTGCTCCATTGGCCTAGAGCTGCCAGGCCCAAACGGCTGCCTTTTGTCCAAAGGGAGAGAGAGGCCCCAAAGCATCTTGCTTCCAGCTCTGTGGGAAGCTAAAGCAACTGGCTCTCCACAGTGCTCTCACAGCCTACCGGGAACATCTCTTACCAAGGCCTGTGAAACGCAGTTTCTTGGCAGGCCTGATCTGGCTGAAGTAGAACTCCTGCTCTGGGCGTGCTACTTTGGCCTAGAGCTGCCAGGCCCAAAGGGCCGCCTTGTTTCCAAAGGGGCTGAGAGTCCCCAAAGTATCTTGCTTCCAAATCTTTGGGAAGCTAAGAAACAACTGGCTCTGCACAGTGCTCTCACAGCCTACCGGCAACGTGACAGAGAAAGGCCTGTGAGACGCAGTTTCTTGGAAGGCCTGATCTGGCTGAGGTAGAACTTCTGCTCTGGGTGTACTCCATTGGCCTAGGGCTGCCAGGCCCAAAGGGCTGCCTTTATTTCCAAAGTGTGAGAGAGGCCCCAAAGCATCTTGCTTCCTGCTCTCTGGGAAGCTAAAACAACTGGCTCTGCACAGTGCTCTCAAAGCCAACCGGGAACGTCACATACAAAGGCCGGTGAAACGCAGCTTCTTGACAGGCCTTATCTGGCTGAGGTAGAACTTGTGCTCTGGGTGTGCTACTTTGGCCTAGAGCTGCCAGGCACAAAGGCTGCTTTGTTTCCAAAGGGGGAGAGAGGCCCCAAATCATGTTGCTTCCAGCTGTTTTTGAAGCTAAGAAACAACTCGCTCTGCCAGGTACTCTTACAGCCTTCCGGGAACACCTCTTACGAAGGCCTGTGAAAAGCAGTTTCTTGGCAGGCCTGATCTGGCTGAGGTAGAACTTCTGCTCTGGGTGTGCTCCATTGCCCTAGAGATGAAAGGCCAAAAGGGCTGCCTTGTTTCCAAAGGGGGAGAGAGGCCCCAAAGCATCTTGCTTCCACCTCTTGGGAAGCTAAGAAACAACTGGCTGTGCCCAGTGCTCTTATAGCCTAAGAGGACATCTCTTATCAAGGCCTGTGAAACGCACTGTCTAGGCAGGCCTGATCTGGAAGAAGTAGAACTTCTGCTCTGGTTGTGCTCCATTGCCCTAGAGCTGCCAGACCCAACGTGCTGCCTTGTTTCCAAAGGGGCAGAGAGGCCCCAAAGCGTCTTGCTTCCAGCTGTTTGGGAAACAAGGAAACAACTGGCTCTGCACCGTGCTCTCACAGCCTACCGGGAACGTCACATACAAAGGCCTCTGAAACGCAGTTCCTTGGCAGGCCTGATCTGGCTGAAGTAGGACTTCTGCTTTGGGTGTGCTCCATTGGCCTAGAGCTGAAAGGCCCAAGGGTCGGCCTTGTTGGCAAAGGGGCAGGGAGCCCCCAAAGCATCTTGCTTCCAGCTCTGTGGGAAGCTAAGAAACAACTGGCTCTGCCCAGTGCTCTTACAGCCTAAGAGACAATCTCTTACCAAGGCCTGTGAAATGCACTTTGTTGGTGGCCTGAACTGGCCGAAGTAGAACTTCTGCTCTGGGAGTGCTCCACTGGCCTAGAGCTACCTGCCCCAAAGGGCTGCCTTGATTCCAAAGTGAGAGAGTGGCACCAAAGCATCTTGCTTCCAGCTCTTCGGGAAGCTAAGAAACATCTGGCGTTGCCCAGTGCTCTTACAGCCTACCGGGAACATCTCTTACCAAGGCCTGTGAAACGCAGTTTCCTGGCAGGCCTGATCTGGCTGAAGTAGAACTTCTGCTCTGGGTGTGCTCCATTGGCCTAGAGCTGCCAGGCCCAAACGGCTGCCTTTTGTCCAAAGGGAGAGAGAGGCCCCAAAGCATCTTGCTTCCAGCTCTGTGGGAAGCTAAAGCAACTGGCTCTCCACAGTGCTCTCACAGCCTACCGGGAACATCTCTTACCAAGGCCTGTGAAACGCAGTTTCTTGGCAGGCCTGATCTGGCTGAAGTAGAACTCCTGCTCTGGGCGTGCTACTTTGGCCTAGAGCTGCCAGGCCCAAAGGGCCGCCTTGTTTCCAAAGGGGCTGAGAGTCCTCAAAGTATCTTGCTTCCAAATCTTTGGGAAGCTAAGAAACAACTGGCTCTGCACAGTGCTCTCACAGCCTACTGGCAACGTGACAGAGAAAGGCCTGTGAGACGCAGTTTCTTGGAAGGCCTGATCTGGCTGAGGTAGAACTTCTGCTCTGGGTGTACTCCATTGGCCTAGGGCTGCCAGGCCCAAAGGGCTGCCCTTATTTCCAAAGTGTGAGAGAGGCCCCAAAGCATCTTGCTTCCTGCTCTCTGGGAAGCTAAAACAACTGGCTCTGCACAGTGCTCTCAAAGCCAACCGGGAACGTCACATACAAAGGCCTGTGAAACGCAGCTTCTTGACAGGCCTTATCTGGCTGAGGTAGAACTTGTGCTCTGGGTGTGCTCCATTGGCCTAGAGCTGCCAGGCCCAAACGGCTGCCTTGTGTCCAAAGGGAGAGAGAGGCCCCAAAGCATCTTGCTTCCAGCTCTGTGGGAAGCTAAAGCAACTGGCTCTCCACAGTGCTCTCACAGCCTACCGGGAACATCTCTTACCAAGGCCTGTGAAACGCAGTTTCTTGGCAGGCCTGATCTGGCTGAAGTAGAACTCCTGCTCTGGGCGTGCTACTTTGGCCTAGAGCTGCCAGGCCCAAAGGGCCGCCTTGTTTCCAAAGGGGCTGAGAGTCCCCAAAGTATCTTGCTTCCAAATCTTTGGGAAGCTAAGAAACAACTGGCTCTGCACAGTGCTCTCACAGCCTACCGGCAACGTGACAGAGAAAGGCCTGTGAGACGCAGTTTCTTGGAAGGCCTGATCTGGCTGAGGTAGAACTTCTGCTCTGGGTGTACTCCATTGGCCTAGGGCTGCCAGGCCCAAAGGGCTGCCTTTATTTCCAAAGTGTGAGAGAGGCCCCAAAGCATCTTGCTTCCTGCTCTCTGGGAAGCTAAAACAACTGGCTCTGCACAGTGCTCTCAAAGCCAACCGGGAACGTCACATACAAAGGCCGGTGAAACGCAGCTTCTTGACAGGCCTTATCTGGCTGAGGTAGAACTTGTGCTCTGGGTGTGCTACTTTGGCCTAGAGCTGCCAGGCACAAAGGCTGCTTTGTTTCCAAAGGGGGAGAGATGCCCCAAATCATGTTGCTTCCAGCTGTTTTTGAAGCTAAGAAACAACTCGCTCTGCCAGGTACTCTTACAGCCTTCCGGGAACACCTCTTACGAAGGCCTGTGAAAAGCAGTTTCTTGGCAGGCCTGATCTGGCTGAGGTAGAACTTCTGCTCTGGGTGTGCTCCATTGCCCTAGAGATGAAAGGCCAAAAGGGCTGCCTTGTTTCCAAAGGGGGAGAGAGGCCCCAAAGCATCTTGCTTCCACCTCTTGGGAAGCTAAGAAACAACTGGCTGTGCCCAGTGCTCTTATAGCCTAAGAGGACATCTCTTATCAAGGCCTGTGAAACGCACTGTCTAGGCAGGCCTGATCTGGAAGAAGTAGAACTTCTGCTCTGGTTGTGCTCCATTGCCCTAGAGCTGCCAGACCCAACGTGCTGCCTTGTTTCCAAAGGGGCAGAGAGGCCCCAAAGCGTCTTGCTTCCAGCTGTTTGGGAAACAAGGAAACAACTGGCTCTGCACCGTGCTCTCACAGCCTACCGGGAACGTCACATACAAAGGCCTCTGAAACGCAGTTCCTTGGCAGGCCTGATCTGGCTGAAGTAGGACTTCTGCTCTGTGTGTGCTCCATTGGCCTAGAGCTGAAAGGCCCAAAGGGATGCCTTGTTTGCAAAGAGGCAGAGAGGCCCCAAAGCATCTTGCTTCCAGCTCTTTGGGAAGCTAAGAAACAACTGGCTCTGCCCAGTGCTATTACAGCCTAAGAGACAATCTCTTACCAAGGCCTGTGAAATGCACTTTGTTGGTGGCCTGAACTGGCCGAAGTAGAACTTCTGCTCTGGGAGTGCTCCACTGGCCTAGAGCTACCTGCCCCAAAGGGCTGCCTTGATTCCAAAGTGAGAGAGTGGCACCAAAGCATCTTGCTTCCAGCTCTTCGGGAAGCTAAGAAACATCTGGCGTTGCCCAGTGCTCTTACAACTACCGGGAACATCTCTTACCAAGGCCTGTGAAACGCAGTTTCCTGGCAGGCCTGATCTGGCTGAAGTAGAACTTCTGCTCTGGGTGTGCTCCATTGGCCTAGAGCTGCCAGGCCCAAACGGCTGCCTTTTGTCCAAAGGGAGAGAGAGGCCCCAAAGCATCTTGCTTCCAGCTCTGTGGGAAGCTAAAGCAACTGGCTCTCCACAGTGCTCTCACAGCCTACCGGGAACATCTCTTACCAAGGCCTGTGAAACGCAGTTTCTTGGCAGGCCTGATCTGGCTGAAGTAGAACTCCTGCTCTGGGCGTGCTACTTTGGCCTAGAGCTGCCAGGCCCAAAGGGCCGCCTTGTTTCCAAAGGGGCTGAGAGTCCCCAAAGTATCTTGCTTCCAAATCTTTGGGAATCTAAGAAACAACTGGCTCTGCACAGTGCTCTCACAGCCTACCGGCAACGTGACAGAGAAAGGCCTGTGAGACGCAGTTTCTTGGAAGGCCTGATCTGGCTGAGGTAGAACTTCTGCTCTGGGTGTACTCCATTGGCCTAGGGCTGCCAGGCCCAAAGGGCTGCCTTTATTTCCAAAGTGTGAGAGAGGCCCCAAAGCATCTTGCTTCCTGCTCTCTGGGAAGCTAAAACAACTGGCTCTGCACAGTGCTCTCAAAGCCAACCGGGAACGTCACATACAAAGGCCGGTGAAACGCAGCTTCTTGACAGGCCTTATCTGGCTGAGGTAGAACTTGTGCTCTGGGTGTGCTACTTTGGCCTAGAGCTGCCAGGCACAAAGGCTGCTTTGTTTCCAAAGGGGGAGAGATGCCCCAAATCATGTTGCTTCCAGCTGTTTTTGAAGCTAAGAAACAACTCGCTCTGCCAGGTACTCTTACAGCCTTCCGGGAACACCTCTTACGAAGGCCTGTGAAAAGCAGTTTCTTGGCAGGCCTGATCTGGCTGAGGTAGAACTTCTGCTCTGGGTGTGCTCCATTGCCCTAGAGATGAAAGGCCAAAAGGGCTGCCTTGTTTCCAAAGGGGGAGAGAGGCCCCAAAGCATCTTGCTTCCACCTCTTGGGAAGCTAAGAAACAACTGGCTGTGCCCAGTGCTCTTATAGCCTAAGAGGACATCTCTTATCAAGGCCTGTGAAACGCACTGTCTAGGCAGGCCTGATCTGGAAGAAGTAGAACTTCTGCTCTGGTTGTGCTCCATTGCCCTAGAGCTGCCAGACCCAACGTGCTGCCTTGTTTCCAAAGGGGCAGAGAGGCCCCAAAGCGTCTTGCTTCCAGCTGTTTGGGAAACAAGGAAACAACTGGCTCTGCACCGTGCTCTCACAGCCTACCGGGAACGTCACATACAAAGGCCTCTGAAACGCAGTTCCTTGGCAGGCCTGATCTGGCTGAAGTAGGACTTCTGCTCTGTGTGTGCTCCATTGGCCTAGAGCTGAAAGGCCCAAAGGGCTGCCTTGTTTGCAAAGAGGCAGAGAGGCCCCAAAGCATCTTGCTTCCAGCTCTTTGGGAAGCTAAGAAACAACTGGCTCTGCCCAGTGCTATTACAGCCTAAGAGACAATCTCTTACCAAGGCCTGTGAAATGCACTTTGTTGGTGGCCTGAACTGGCCGAAGTAGAACTTCTGCTCTGGGAGTGCTCCACTGGCCTAGAGCTACCTGCCCCAAAGGGCTGCCTTGATTCCAAAGTGAGAGAGTGGCACCAAAGCATCTTGCTTCCAGCTCTTCGGGAAGCTAAGAAACATCTGGCGTTGCCCAGTGCTCTTACAGCCTACCGGGAACATCTCTTACCAAGGCCTGTGAAACGCAGTTTCCTGGCAGGCCTGATCTGGCTGAAGTAGAACTTCTGCTCTGGGTGTGCTCCATTGGCCTAGAGCTGCCAGGCCCAAACGGCTGCCTTTTGTCCAAAGGGAGAGAGAGGCCCCAAAGCATCTTGCTTCCAGCTCTGTGGGAAGCTAAAGCAACTGGCTCTCCACAGTGCTCTCACAGCCTACCGGGAACATCTCTTACCAAGGCCTGTGAAACGCAGTTTCTTGGCAGGCCTGATCTGGCTGAAGTAGAACTCCTGCTCTGGGCGTGCTACTTTGGCCTAGAGCTGCCAGGCCCAAAGGGCCGCCTTGTTTCCAAAGGGGCTGAGAGTCCCCAAAGTATCTTGCTTCCAAATCTTTGGGAAGCTAAGAAACAACTGGCTCTGCACAGTGCTCTCACAGCCTACCGGCAACGTGACAGAGAAAGGCCTGTGAGACGCAGTTTCTTGGAAGGCCTGATCTGGCTGAGGTAGAACTTCTGCTCTGGGTGTACTCCATTGGCCTAGGGCTGCCAGGCCCAAAGGGCTGCCTTTATTTCCAAAGTGTGAGAGAGGCCCCAAAGCATCTTGCTTCCTGCTCTCTGGGAAGCTAAAACAACTGGCTCTGCACAGTGCTCTCAAAGCCAACCGGGAACGTCACATACAAAGGCCGGTGAAACGCAGCTTCTTGACAGGCCTTATCTGGCTGAGGTAGAACTTGTGCTCTGGGTGTGCTACTTTGGCCTAGAGCTGCCAGGCACAAAGGCTGCTTTGTTTCCAAAGGGGGAGAGAGGCCCCAAATCATGTTGCTTCCAGCTGTTTTTGAAGCTAAGAAACAACTCGCTCTGCCAGGTACTCTTACAGCCTTCCGGGAACACCTCTTACGAAGGCCTGTGAAAAGCAGTTTCTTGGCAGGCCTGATCTGGCTGAGGTAGAACTTCTGCTCTGGGTGTGCTCCATTGCCCTAGAGATGAAAGGCCAAAAGGGCTGCCTTGTTTCCAAAGGGGGAGAGAGGCCCCAAAGCATCTTGCTTCCACCTCTTGGGAAGCTAAGAAACAACTGGCTGTGCCCAGTGCTCTTATAGCCTAAGAGGACATCTCTTATCAAGGCCTGTGAAACGCACTGTCTAGGCAGGCCTGATCTGGAAGAAGTAGAACTTCTGCTCTGGTTGTGCTCCATTGCCCTAGAGCTGCCAGACCCAACGTGCTGCCTTGTTTCCAAAGGGGCAGAGAGGCCCCAAAGCGTCTTGCTTCCAGCTGTTTGGGAAACAAGGAAACAACTGGCTCTGCACCGTGCTCTCACAGCCTACCGGGAACGTCACATACAAAGGCCTCTGAAACGCAGTTCCTTGGCAGGCCTGATCTGGCTGAAGTAGGACTTCTGCTTTGGGTGTGCTCCATTGGCCTAGAGCTGAAAGGCCCAAGGGTCGGCCTTGTTGGCAAAGGGGCAGGGAGCCCCCAAAGCATCTTGCTTCCAGCTCTGTGGGAAGCTAAGAAACAACTGGCTCTGCCCAGTGCTCTTACAGCCTAAGAGACAATCTCTTACCAAGGCCTGTGAAATGCACTTTGTTGGTGGCCTGAACTGGCCGAAGTAGAACTTCTGCTCTGGGAGTGCTCCACTGGCCTAGAGCTACCTGCCCCAAAGGGCTGCCTTGATTCCAAAGTGAGAGAGTGGCACCAAAGCATCTTGCTTCCAGCTCTTCGGGAAGCTAAGAAACATCTGGCGTTGCCCAGTGCTCTTACAGCCTACCGGGAACATCTCTTACCAAGGCCTGTGAAACGCAGTTTCCTGGCAGGCCTGATCTGGCTGAAGTAGAACTTCTGCTCTGGGTGTGCTCCATTGGCCTAGAGCTGCCAGGCCCAAACGGCTGCCTTTTGTCCAAAGGGAGAGAGAGGCCCCAAAGCATCTTGCTTCCAGCTCTGTGGGAAGCTAAAGCAACTGGCTCTCCACAGTGCTCTCACAGCCTACCGGGAACATCTCTTACCAAGGCCTGTGAAACGCAGTTTCTTGGCAGGCCTGATCTGGCTGAAGTAGAACTCCTGCTCTGGGCGTGCTACTTTGGCCTAGAGCTGCCAGGCCCAAAGGGCCGCCTTGTTTCCAAAGGGGCTGAGAGTCCTCAAAGTATCTTGCTTCCAAATCTTTGGGAAGCTAAGAAACAACTGGCTCTGCACAGTGCTCTCACAGCCTACTGGCAACGTGACAGAGAAAGGCCTGTGAGACGCAGTTTCTTGGAAGGCCTGATCTGGCTGAGGTAGAACTTCTGCTCTGGGTGTACTCCATTGGCCTAGGGCTGCCAGGCCCAAAGGGCTGCCCTTATTTCCAAAGTGTGAGAGAGGCCCCAAAGCATCTTGCTTCCTGCTCTCTGGGAAGCTAAAACAACTGGCTCTGCACAGTGCTCTCAAAGCCAACCGGGAACGTCACATACAAAGGCCTGTGAAACGCAGCTTCTTGACAGGCCTTATCTGGCTGAGGTAGAACTTGTGCTCTGGGTGTGCTCCATTGGCCTAGAGCTGCCAGGCCCAAACGGCTGCCTTGTGTCCAAAGGGAGAGAGAGGCCCCAAAGCATCTTGCTTCCAGCTCTGTGGGAAGCTAAAGCAACTGGCTCTCCACAGTGCTCTCACAGCCTACCGGGAACATCTCTTACCAAGGCCTGTGAAACGCAGTTTCTTGGCAGGCCTGATCTGGCTGAAGTAGAACTCCTGCTCTGGGCGTGCTACTTTGGCCTAGAGCTGCCAGGCCCAAAGGGCCGCCTTGTTTCCAAAGGGGCTGAGAGTCCCCAAAGTATCTTGCTTCCAAATCTTTGGGAAGCTAAGAAACAACTGGCTCTGCACAGTGCTCTCACAGCCTACCGGCAACGTGACAGAGAAAGGCCTGTGAGACGCAGTTTCTTGGAAGGCCTGATCTGGCTGAGGTAGAACTTCTGCTCTGGGTGTACTCCATTGGCCTAGGGCTGCCAGGCCCAAAGGGCTGCCTTTATTTCCAAAGTGTGAGAGAGGCCCCAAAGCATCTTGCTTCCTGCTCTCTGGGAAGCTAAAACAACTGGCTCTGCACAGTGCTCTCAAAGCCAACCGGGAACGTCACATACAAAGGCCGGTGAAACGCAGCTTCTTGACAGGCCTTATCTGGCTGAGGTAGAACTTGTGCTCTGGGTGTGCTACTTTGGCCTAGAGCTGCCAGGCACAAAGGCTGCTTTGTTTCCAAAGGGGGAGAGAGGCCCCAAATCATGTTGCTTCCAGCTGTTTTTGAAGCTAAGAAACAACTCGCTCTGCCAGGTACTCTTACAGCCTTCCGGGAACACCTCTTACGAAGGCCTGTGAAAAGCAGTTTCTTGGCAGGCCTGATCTGGCTGAGGTAGAACTTCTGCTCTGGGTGTGCTCCATTGCCCTAGAGATGAAAGGCCAAAAGGGCTGCCTTGTTTCCAAAGGGGGAGAGAGGCCCCAAAGCATCTTGCTTCCACCTCTTGGGAAGCTAAGAAACAACTGGCTGTGCCCAGTGCTCTTATAGCCTAAGAGGACATCTCTTATCAAGGCCTGTGAAACGCACTGTCTAGGCAGGCCTGATCTGGAAGAAGTAGAACTTCTGCTCTGGTTGTGCTCCATTGCCCTAGAGCTGCCAGACCCAACGTGCTGCCTTGTTTCCAAAGGGGCAGAGAGGCCCCAAAGCGTCTTGCTTCCAGCTGTTTGGGAAACAAGGAAACAACTGGCTCTGCACCGTGCTCTCACAGCCTACCGGGAACGTCACATACAAAGGCCTCTGAAACGCAGTTCCTTGGCAGGCCTGATCTGGCTGAAGTAGGACTTCTGCTCTGTGTGTGCTCCATTGGCCTAGAGCTGAAAGGCCCAAAGGGATGCCTTGTTTGCAAAGAGGCAGAGAGGCCCCAAAGCATCTTGCTTCCAGCTCTTTGGGAAGCTAAGAAACAACTGGCTCTGCCCAGTGCTATTACAGCCTAAGAGACAATCTCTTACCAAGGCCTGTGAAATGCACTTTGTTGGTGGCCTGAACTGGCCGAAGTAGAACTTCTGCTCTGGGAGTGCTCCACTGGCCTAGAGCTACCTGCCCCAAAGGGCTGCCTTGATTCCAAAGTGAGAGAGTGGCACCAAAGCATCTTGCTTCCAGCTCTTCGGGAAGCTAAGAAACATCTGGCGTTGCCCAGTGCTCTTACAGCCTACCGGGAACATCTCTTACCAAGGCCTGTGAAACGCAGTTTCCTGGCAGGCCTGATCTGGCTGAAGTAGAACTTCTGCTCTGGGTGTGCTCCATTGGCCTAGAGCTGCCAGGCCCAAACGGCTGCCTTTTGTCCAAAGGGAGAGAGAGGCCCCAAAGCATCTTGCTTCCAGCTCTGTGGGAAGCTAAAGCAACTGGCTCTCCACAGTGCTCTCACAGCCTACCGGGAACATCTCTTACCAAGGCCTGTGAAACGCAGTTTCTTGGCAGGCCTGATCTGGCTGAAGTAGAACTCCTGCTCTGGGCGTGCTACTTTGGCCTAGAGCTGCCAGGCCCAAAGGGCCGCCTTGTTTCCAAAGGGGCTGAGAGTCCCCAAAGTATCTTGCTTCCAAATCTTTGGGAAGCTAAGAAACAACTGGCTCTGCACAGTGCTCTCACAGCCTACCGGCAACGTGACAGAGAAAGGCCTGTGAGACGCAGTTTCTTGGAAGGCCTGATCTGGCTGAGGTAGAACTTCTGCTCTGGGTGTACTCCATTGGCCTAGGGCTGCCAGGCCCAAAGGGCTGCCTTTATTTCCAAAGTGTGAGAGAGGCCCCAAAGCATCTTGCTTCCTGCTCTCTGGGAAGCTAAAACAACTGGCTCTGCACAGTGCTCTCAAAGCCAACCGGGAACGTCACATACAAAGGCCGGTGAAACGCAGCTTCTTGACAGGCCTTATCTGGCTGAGGTAGAACTTGTGCTCTGGGTGTGCTACTTTGGCCTAGAGCTGCCAGGCACAAAGGCTGCTTTGTTTCCAAAGGGGGAGAGAGGCCCCAAATCATGTTGCTTCCAGCTGTTTTTGAAGCTAAGAAACAACTCGCTCTGCCAGGTACTCTTACAGCCTTCCGGGAACACCTCTTACGAAGGCCTGTGAAAAGCAGTTTCTTGGCAGGCCTGATCTGGCTGAGGTAGAACTTCTGCTCTGGGTGTGCTCCATTGCCCTAGAGATGAAAGGCCAAAAGGGCTGCCTTGTTTCCAAAGGGGGAGAGAGGCCCCAAAGCATCTTGCTTCCACCTCTTGGGAAGCTAAGAAACAACTGGCTGTGCCCAGTGCTCTTATAGCCTAAGAGGACATCTCTTATCAAGGCCTGTGAAACGCACTGTCTAGGCAGGCCTGATCTGGAAGAAGTAGAACTTCTGCTCTGGTTGTGCTCCATTGCCCTAGAGCTGCCAGACCCAACGTGCTGCCTTGTTTCCAAAGGGGCAGAGAGGCCCCAAAGCGTCTTGCTTCCAGCTGTTTGGGAAACAAGGAAACAACTGGCTCTGCACCGTGCTCTCACAGCCTACCGGGAACGTCACATACAAAGGCCTCTGAAACGCAGTTCCTTGGCAGGCCTGATCTGGCTGAAGTAGGACTTCTGCTTTGGGTGTGCTCCATTGGCCTAGAGCTGAAAGGCCCAAGGGTCGGCCTTGTTGGCAAAGGGGCAGGGAGCCCCCAAAGCATCTTGCTTCCAGCTCTGTGGGAAGCTAAGAAACAACTGGCTCTGCCCAGTGCTCTTACAGCCTAAGAGACAATCTCTTACCAAGGCCTGTGAAATGCACTTTGTTGGTGGCCTGAACTGGCCGAAGTAGAACTTCTGCTCTGGGAGTGCTCCACTGGCCTAGAGCTACCTGCCCCAAAGGGCTGCCTTGATTCCAAAGTGAGAGAGTGGCACCAAAGCATCTTGCTTCCAGCTCTTCGGGAAGCTAAGAAACATCTGGCGTTGCCCAGTGCTCTTACAGCCTACCGGGAACATCTCTTACCAAGGCCTGTGAAACGCAGTTTCCTGGCAGGCCTGATCTGGCTGAAGTAGAACTTCTGCTCTGGGTGTGCTCCATTGCCCTAGAGCTGCCAGGCCCAAACGGCTGCCTTTTGTCCAAAGGGAGAGAGAGGCCCCAAAGCATCTTGCTTCCAGCTCTGTGGGAAGCTAAAGCAACTGGCTCTCCACAGTGCTCTCACAGCCTACCGGGAACATCTCTTACCAAGGCCTGTGAAACGCAGTTTCTTGGCAGGCCTGATCTGGCTGAAGTAGAACTCCTGCTCTGGGCGTGCTACTTTGGCCTAGAGCTGCCAGGCCCAAAGGGCCGCCTTGTTTCCAAAGGGGCTGAGAGTCCTCAAAGTATCTTGCTTCCAAATCTTTGGGAAGCTAAGAAACAACTGGCTCTGCACAGTGCTCTCACAGCCTACTGGCAACGTGACAGAGAAAGGCCTGTGAGACGCAGTTTCTTGGAAGGCCTGATCTGGCTGAGGTAGAACTTCTGCTCTGGGTGTACTCCATTGGCCTAGGGCTGCCAGGCCCAAAGGGCTGCCCTTATTTCCAAAGTGTGAGAGAGGCCCCAAAGCATCTTGCTTCCTGCTCTCTGGGAAGCTAAAACAACTGGCTCTGCACAGTGCTCTCAAAGCCAACCGGGAACGTCACATACAAAGGCCTGTGAAACGCAGCTTCTTGACAGGCCTTATCTGGCTGAGGTAGAACTTGTGCTCTGGGTGTGCTCCATTGGCCTAGAGCTGCCAGGCCCAAACGGCTGCCTTGTGTCCAAAGGGAGAGAGAGGCCCCAAAGCATCTTGCTTCCAGCTCTGTGGGAAGCTAAAGCAACTGGCTCTCCACAGTGCTCTCACAGCCTACCGGGAACATCTCTTACCAAGGCCTGTGAAACGCAGTTTCTTGGCAGGCCTGATCTGGCTGAAGTAGAACTCCTGCTCTGGGCGTGCTACTTTGGCCTAGAGCTGCCAGGCCCAAAGGGCCGCCTTGTTTCCAAAGGGGCTGAGAGTCCCCAAAGTATCTTGCTTCCAAATCTTTGGGAAGCTAAGAAACAACTGGCTCTGCACAGTGCTCTCACAGCCTACCGGCAACGTGACAGAGAAAGGCCTGTGAGACGCAGTTTCTTGGAAGGCCTGATCTGGCTGAGGTAGAACTTCTGCTCTGGGTGTACTCCATTGGCCTAGGGCTGCCAGGCCCAAAGGGCTGCCTTTATTTCCAAAGTGTGAGAGAGGCCCCAAAGCATCTTGCTTCCTGCTCTCTGGGAAGCTAAAACAACTGGCTCTGCACAGTGCTCTCAAAGCCAACCGGGAACGTCACATACAAAGGCCGGTGAAACGCAGCTTCTTGACAGGCCTTATCTGGCTGAGGTAGAACTTGTGCTCTGGGTGTGCTACTTTGGCCTAGAGCTGCCAGGCACAAAGGCTGCTTTGTTTCCAAAGGGGGAGAGAGGCCCCAAATCATGTTGCTTCCAGCTGTTTTTGAAGCTAAGAAACAACTCGCTCTGCCAGGTACTCTTACAGCCTTCCGGGAACACCTCTTACGAAGGCCTGTGAAAAGCAGTTTCTTGGCAGGCCTGATCTGGCTGAGGTAGAACTTCTGCTCTGGGTGTGCTCCATTGCCCTAGAGATGAAAGGCCAAAAGGGCTGCCTTGTTTCCAAAGGGGGAGAGAGGCCCCAAAGCATCTTGCTTCCACCTCTTGGGAAGCTAAGAAACAACTGGCTGTGCCCAGTGCTCTTATAGCCTAAGAGGACATCTCTTATCAAGGCCTGTGAAACGCACTGTCTAGGCAGGCCTGATCTGGAAGAAGTAGAACTTCTGCTCTGGTTGTGCTCCATTGCCCTAGAGCTGCCAGACCCAACGTGCTGCCTTGTTTCCAAAGGGGCAGAGAGGCCCCAAAGCGTCTTGCTTCCAGCTGTTTGGGAAACAAGGAAACAACTGGCTCTGCACCGTGCTCTCACAGCCTACCGGGAACGTCACATACAAAGGCCTCTGAAACGCAGTTCCTTGGCAGGCCTGATCTGGCTGAAGTAGGACTTCTGCTTTGGGTGTGCTCCATTGGCCTAGAGCTGAAAGGCCCAAGGGTCGGCCTTGTTGGCAAAGGGGCAGGGAGCCCCCAAAGCATCTTGCTTCCAGCTCTGTGGGAAGCTAAGAAACAACTGGCTCTGCCCAGTGCTCTTACAGCCTAAGAGACAATCTCTTACCAAGGCCTGTTAAATGCACTTTGTTGGTGGCCTGAACTGGCCGAAGTAGAACTTCTGCTCTGGGAGTGCTCCACTGGCCTAGAGCTACCTGCCCCAAAGGGCTGCCTTGATTCCAAAGTGAGAGAGTGGCACCAAAGCATCTTGCTTCCAGCTCTTCGGGAAGCTAAGAAACATCTGGCGTTGCCCAGTGCTCTTACAGCCTACCGGGAACATCTCTTACCAAGGCCTGTGAAACGCAGTTTCCTGGCAGGCCTGATCTGGCTGAAGTAGAACTTCTGCTCTGGGTGTGCTCCATTGCCCTAGAGCTGCCAGGCCCAAACGGCTGCCTTTTGTCCAAAGGGAGAGAGAGGCCCCAAAGCATCTTGCTTCAGCTCTGTGGGAAGCTAAAGCAACTGGCTCTCCACAGTGCTCTCACAGCCTACCGGGAACATCTCTTACCAAGGCCTGTGAAACGCAGTTTCTTGGCAGGCCTGATCTGGCTGAAGTAGAACTCCTGCTCTGGGCGTGCTACTTTGGCCTAGAGCTGCCAGGCCCAAAGGGCCGCCTTGTTTCCAAAGGGGCTGAGAGTCCTCAAAGTATCTTGCTTCCAAATCTTTGGGAAGCTAAGAAACAACTGGCTCTGCACAGTGCTCTCACAGCCTACTGGCAACGTGACAGAGAAAGGCCTGTGAGACGCAGTTTCTTGGAAGGCCTGATCTGGCTGAGGTAGAACTTCTGCTCTGGGTGTACTCCATTGGCCTAGGGCTGCCAGGCCCAAAGGGCTGCCCTTATTTCCAAAGTGTGAGAGAGGCCCCAAAGCATCTTGCTTCCTGCTCTCTGGGAAGCTAAAACAACTGGCTCTGCACAGTGCTCTCAAAGCCAACCGGGAACGTCACATACAAAGGCCTGTGAAACGCAGCTTCTTGACAGGCCTTATCTGGCTGAGGTAGAACTTGTGCTCTGGGTGTGCTCCATTGGCCTAGAGCTGCCAGGCCCAAACGGCTGCCTTGTGTCCAAAGGGAGAGAGAGGCCCCAAAGCATCTTGCTTCCAGCTCTGTGGGAAGCTAAAGCAACTGGCTCTCCACAGTGCTCTCACAGCCTACCGGGAACATCTCTTACCAAGGCCTGTGAAACGCAGTTTCTTGGCAGGCCTGATCTGGCTGAAGTAGAACTCCTGCTCTGGGCGTGCTACTTTGGCCTAGAGCTGCCAGGCCCAAAGGGCCGCCTTGTTTCCAAAGGGGCTGAGAGTCCCCAAAGTATCTTGCTTCCAAATCTTTGGGAAGCTAAGAAACAACTGGCTCTGCACAGTGCTCTCACAGCCTACCGGCAACGTGACAGAGAAAGGCCTGTGAGACGCAGTTTCTTGGAAGGCCTGATCTGGCTGAGGTAGAACTTCTGCTCTGGGTGTACTCCATTGGCCTAGGGCTGCCAGGCCCAAAGGGCTGCCTTTATTTCCAAAGTGTGAGAGAGGCCCCAAAGCATCTTGCTTCCTGCTCTCTGGGAAGCTAAAACAACTGGCTCTGCACAGTGCTCTCAAAGCCAACCGGGAACGTCACATACAAAGGCCTGTGAAACGCAGCTTCTTGACAGGCCTTATCTGGCTGAGGTAGAACTTGTGCTCTGGGTGTGCTACTTTGGCCTAGAGCTGCCAGGCACAAAGGCTGCTTTGTTTCCAAAGGGGGAGAGAGGCCCCAAATCATGTTGCTTCCAGCTGTTTTTGAAGCTAAGAAACAACTCGCTCTGCCAGGTACTCTTACAGCCTTCCGGGAACACCTCTTACGAAGGCCTGTGAAAAGCAGTTTCTTGGCAGGCCTGATCTGGCTGAGGTAGAACTTCTGCTCTGGGTGTGCTCCATTGCCCTAGAGATGAAACGCCAAAAGGGCTGCCTTGTTTCCAAAGGGGGAGAGAGGCCCCAAAGCATCTTGCTTCCACCTCTTGGGAAGCTAAGAAACAACTGGCTGTGCCCAGTGCTCTTATAGCCTAAGAGGACATCTCTTATCAAGGCCTGTGAAACGCACTGTCTAGGCAGGCCTGATCTGGAAGAAGTAGAACTTCTGCTCTGGTTGTGCTCCATTGCCCTAGAGCTGCCAGACCCAACGTGCTGCCTTGTTTCCAAAGGGGCAGAGAGGCCCCAAAGCGTCTTGCTTCCAGCTGTTTGGGAAACAAGGAAACAACTGGCTCTGCACCGTGCTCTCACAGCCTACCGGGAACGTCACATACAAAGGCCTCTGAAACGCAGTTCCTTGGCAGGCCTGATCTGGCTGAAGTAGGACTTCTGCTCTGTGTGTGCTCCATTGGCCTAGAGCTGAAAGGCCCAAAGGGATGCCTTGTTTGCAAAGAGGCAGAGAGGCCCCAAAGCATCTTGCTTCCAGCTCTTTGGGAAGCTAAGAAACAACTGGCTCTGCCCAGTGCTATTACAGCCTAAGAGACAATCTCTTACCAAGGCCTGTGAAATGCACTTTGTTGGTGGCCTGAACTGGCCGAAGTAGAACTTCTGCTCTGGGAGTGCTCCACTGGCCTAGAGCTACCTGCCCCAAAGGGCTGCCTTGATTCCAAAGTGAGAGAGTGGCACCAAAGCATCTTGCTTCCAGCTCTTCGGGAAGCTAAGAAACATCTGGCGTTGCCCAGTGCTCTTACAGCCTACCGGGAACATCTCTTACCAAGGCCTGTGAAACGCAGTTTCCTGGCAGGCCTGATCTGGCTGAAGTAGAACTTCTGCTCTGGGTGTGCTCCATTGGCCTAGAGCTGCCAGGCCCAAACGGCTGCCTTTTGTCCAAAGGGAGAGAGAGGCCCCAAAGCATCTTGCTTCCAGCTCTGTGGGAAGCTAAAGCAACTGGCTCTCCACAGTGCTCTCACAGCCTACCGGGAACATCTCTTACCAAGGCCTGTGAAACGCAGTTTCTTGGCAGGCCTGATCTGGCTGAAGTAGAACTCCTGCTCTGGGCGTGCTACTTTGGCCTAGAGCTGCCAGGCCCAAAGGGCCGCCTTGTTTCCAAAGGGGCTGAGAGTCCCCAAAGTATCTTGCTTCCAAATCTTTGGGAAGCTAAGAAACAACTGGCTCTGCACAGTGCTCTCACAGCCTACCGGCAACGTGACAGAGAAAGGCCTGTGAGACGCAGTTTCTTGGAAGGCCTGATCTGGCTGAGGTAGAACTTCTGCTCTGGGTGTACTCCATTGGCCTAGGGCTGCCAGGCCCAAAGGGCTGCCTTTATTTCCAAAGTGTGAGAGAGGCCCCAAAGCATCTTGCTTCCTGCTCTCTGGGAAGCTAAAACAACTGGCTCTGCACAGTGCTCTCAAAGCCAACCGGGAACGTCACATACAAAGGCCGGTGAAACGCAGCTTCTTGACAGGCCTTATCTGGCTGAGGTAGAACTTGTGCTCTGGGTGTGCTACTTTGGCCTAGAGCTGCCAGGCACAAAGGCTGCTTTGTTTCCAAAGGGGGAGAGATGCCCCAAATCATGTTGCTTCCAGCTGTTTTTGAAGCTAAGAAACAACTCGCTCTGCCAGGTACTCTTACAGCCTTCCGGGAACACCTCTTACGAAGGCCTGTGAAAAGCAGTTTCTTGGCAGGCCTGATCTGGCTGAGGTAGAACTTCTGCTCTGGGTGTGCTCCATTGCCCTAGAGATGAAAGGCCAAAAGGGCTGCCTTGTTTCCAAAGGGGGAGAGAGGCCCCAAAGCATCTTGCTTCCACCTCTTGGGAAGCTAAGAAACAACTGGCTGTGCCCAGTGCTCTTATAGCCTAAGAGGACATCTCTTATCAAGGCCTGTGAAACGCACTGTCTAGGCAGGCCTGATCTGGAAGAAGTAGAACTTCTGCTCTGGTTGTGCTCCATTGCCCTAGAGCTGCCAGACCCAACGTGCTGCCTTGTTTCCAAAGGGGCAGAGAGGCCCCAAAGCGTCTTGCTTCCAGCTGTTTGGGAAACAAGGAAACAACTGGCTCTGCACCGTGCTCTCACAGCCTACCGGGAACGTCACATACAAAGGCCTCTGAAACGCAGTTCCTTGGCAGGCCTGATCTGGCTGAAGTAGGACTTCTGCTTTGGGTGTGCTCCATTGGCCTAGAGCTGAAAGGCCCAAGGGTCGGCCTTGTTGGCAAAGGGGCAGGGAGCCCCCAAAGCATCTTGCTTCCAGCTCTGTGGGAAGCTAAGAAACAACTGGCTCTGCCCAGTGCTCTTACAGCCTAAGAGACAATCTCTTACCAAGGCCTGTGAAATGCACTTTGTTGGTGGCCTGAACTGGCCGAAGTAGAACTTCTGCTCTGGGAGTGCTCCACTGGCCTAGAGCTACCTGCCCCAAAGGGCTGCCTTGATTCCAAAGTGAGAGAGTGGCACCAAAGCATCTTGCTTCCAGCTCTTCGGGAAGCTAAGAAACATCTGGCGTTGCCCAGTGCTCTTACAGCCTACCGGGAACATCTCTTACCAAGGCCTGTGAAACGCAGTTTCCTGGCAGGCCTGATCTGGCTGAAGTAGAACTTCTGCTCTGGGTGTGCTCCATTGCCCTAGAGCTGCCAGGCCCAAACGGCTGCCTTTTGTCCAAAGGGAGAGAGAGGCCCCAAAGCATCTTGCTTCCAGCTCTGTGGGAAGCTAAAGCAACTGGCTCTCCACAGTGCTCTCACAGCCTACCGGGAACATCTCTTACCAAGGCCTGTGAAACGCAGTTTCTTGGCAGGCCTGATCTGGCTGAAGTAGAACTCCTGCTCTGGGCGTGCTACTTTGGCCTAGAGCTGCCAGGCCCAAAGGGCCGCCTTGTTTCCAAAGGGGCTGAGAGTCCTCAAAGTATCTTGCTTCCAAATCTTTGGGAAGCTAAGAAACAACTGGCTCTGCACAGTGCTCTCACAGCCTACTGGCAACGTGACAGAGAAAGGCCTGTGAGACGCAGTTTCTTGGAAGGCCTGATCTGGCTGAGGTAGAACTTCTGCTCTGGGTGTACTCCATTGGCCTAGGGCTGCCAGGCCCAAAGGGCTGCCCTTATTTCCAAAGTGTGAGAGAGGCCCCAAAGCATCTTGCTTCCTGCTCTCTGGGAAGCTAAAACAACTGGCTCTGCACAGTGCTCTCAAAGCCAACCGGGAACGTCACATACAAAGGCCTGTGAAACGCAGCTTCTTGACAGGCCTTATCTGGCTGAGGTAGAACTTGTGCTCTGGGTGTGCTCCATTGGCCTAGAGCTGCCAGGCCCAAACGGCTGCCTTGTGTCCAAAGGGAGAGAGAGGCCCCAAAGCATCTTGCTTCCAGCTCTGTGGGAAGCTAAAGCAACTGGCTCTCCACAGTGCTCTCACAGCCTACCGGGAACATCTCTTACCAAGGCCTGTGAAACGCAGTTTCTTGGCAGGCCTGATCTGGCTGAAGTAGAACTCCTGCTCTGGGCGTGCTACTTTGGCCTAGAGCTGCCAGGCCCAAAGGGCCGCCTTGTTTCCAAAGGGGCTGAGAGTCCCCAAAGTATCTTGCTTCCAAATCTTTGGGAAGCTAAGAAACAACTGGCTCTGCACAGTGCTCTCACAGCCTACCGGCAACGTGACAGAGAAAGGCCTGTGAGACGCAGTTTCTTGGAAGGCCTGATCTGGCTGAGGTAGAACTTCTGCTCTGGGTGTACTCCATTGGCCTAGGGCTGCCAGGCCCAAAGGGCTGCCTTTATTTCCAAAGTGTGAGAGAGGCCCCAAAGCATCTTGCTTCCTGCTCTCTGGGAAGCTAAAACAACTGGCTCTGCACAGTGCTCTCAAAGCCAACCGGGAACGTCACATACAAAGGCCGGTGAAACGCAGCTTCTTGACAGGCCTTATCTGGCTGAGGTAGAACTTGTGCTCTGGGTGTGCTACTTTGGCCTAGAGCTGCCAGGCACAAAGGCTGCTTTGTTTCCAAAGGGGGAGAGAGGCCCCAAATCATGTTGCTTCCAGCTGTTTTTGAAGCTAAGAAACAACTCGCTCTGCCAGGTACTCTTACAGCCTTCCGGGAACACCTCTTACGAAGGCCTGTGAAAAGCAGTTTCTTGGCAGGCCTGATCTGGCTGAGGTAGAACTTCTGCTCTGGGTGTGCTCCATTGCCCTAGAGATGAAACGCCAAAAGGGCTGCCTTGTTTCCAAAGGGGGAGAGAGGCCCCAAAGCATCTTGCTTCCAACTCTTGGGAAGCTAAGAAACAACTGGCTGTGCCCAGTGCTCTTATAGCCTAAGAGGACATCTCTTATCAAGGCCTGTGAAACGCACTGTCTAGGCAGGCCTGATCTGGAAGAAGTAGAACTTCTGCTCTGGTTGTGCTCCATTGCCCTAGAGCTGCCAGACCCAACGTGCTGCCTTGTTTCCAAAGGGGCAGAGAGGCCCCAAAGCGTCTTGCTTCCAGCTGTTTGGGAAACAAGGAAACAACTGGCTCTGCACCGTGCTCTCACAGCCTACCGGGAACGTCACATACAAAGGCCTCTGAAACGCAGTTCCTTGGCAGGCCTGATCTGGCTGAAGTAGGACTTCTGCTCTGTGTGTGCTCCATTGGCCTAGAGCTGAAAGGCCCAAAGGGATGCCTTGTTTGCAAAGAGGCAGAGAGGCCCCAAAGCATCTTGCTTCCAGCTCTTTGGGAAGCTAAGAAACAACTGGCTCTGCCCAGTGCTATTACAGCCTAAGAGACAATCTCTTACCAAGGCCTGTGAAATGCACTTTGTTGGTGGCCTGAACTGGCCGAAGTAGAACTTCTGCTCTGGGAGTGCTCCACTGGCCTAGAGCTACCTGCCCCAAAGGGCTGCCTTGATTCCAAAGTGAGAGAGTGGCACCAAAGCATCTTGCTTCCAGCTCTTCGGGAAGCTAAGAAACATCTGGCGTTGCCCAGTGCTCTTACAGCCTACCGGGAACATCTCTTACCAAGGCCTGTGAAACGCAGTTTCCTGGCAGGCCTGATCTGGCTGAAGTAGAACTTCTGCTCTGGGTGTGCTCCATTGGCCTAGAGCTGCCAGGCCCAAACGGCTGCCTTTTGTCCAAAGGGAGAGAGAGGCCCCAAAGCATCTTGCTTCCAGCTCTGTGGGAAGCTAAAGCAACTGGCTCTCCACAGTGCTCTCACAGCCTACCGGGAACATCTCTTACCAAGGCCTGTGAAACGCAGTTTCTTGGCAGGCCTGATCTGGCTGAAGTAGAACTCCTGCTCTGGGCGTGCTACTTTGGCCTAGAGCTGCCAGGCCCAAAGGGCCGCCTTGTTTCCAAAGGGGCTGAGAGTCCCCAAAGTATCTTGCTTCCAAATCTTTGGGAAGCTAAGAAACAACTGGCTCTGCACAGTGCTCTCACAGCCTACCGGCAACGTGACAGAGAAAGGCCTGTGAGACGCAGTTTCTTGGAAGGCCTGATCTGGCTGAGGTAGAACTTCTGCTCTGGGTGTACTCCATTGGCCTAGGGCTGCCAGGCCCAAAGGGCTGCCTTTATTTCCAAAGTGTGAGAGAGGCCCCAAAGCATCTTGCTTCCTGCTCTCTGGGAAGCTAAAACAACTGGCTCTGCACAGTGCTCTCAAAGCCAACCGGGAACGTCACATACAAAGGCCGGTGAAACGCAGCTTCTTGACAGGCCTTATCTGGCTGAGGTAGAACTTGTGCTCTGGGTGTGCTACTTTGGCCTAGAGCTGCCAGGCACAAAGGCTGCTTTGTTTCCAAAGGGGGAGAGAGGCCCCAAATCATGTTGCTTCCAGCTGTTTTTGAAGCTAAGAAACAACTCGCTCTGCCAGGTACTCTTACAGCCTTCCGGGAACACCTCTTACGAAGGCCTGTGAAAAGCAGTTTCTTGGCAGGCCTGATCTGGCTGAGGTAGAACTTCTGCTCTGGGTGTGCTCCATTGCCCTAGAGATGAAACGCCAAAAGGGCTGCCTTGTTTCCAAAGGGGGAGAGAGGCCCCAAAGCATCTTGCTTCCACCTCTTGGGAAGCTAAGAAACAACTGGCTGTGCCCAGTGCTCTTATAGCCTAAGAGGACATCTCTTATCAAGGCCTGTGAAACGCACTGTCTAGGCAGGCCTGATCTGGAAGAAGTAGAACTTCTGCTCTGGTTGTGCTCCATTGCCCTAGAGCTGCCAGACCCAACGTGCTGCCTTGTTTCCAAAGGGGCAGAGAGGCCCCAAAGCGTCTTGCTTCCAGCTGTTTGGGAAACAAGGAAACAACTGGCTCTGCACCGTGCTCTCACAGCCTACCGGGAACGTCACATACAAAGGCCTCTGAAACGCAGTTCCTTGGCAGGCCTGATCTGGCTGAAGTAGGACTTCTGCTTTGGGTGTGCTCCATTGGCCTAGAGCTGAAAGGCCCAAGGGTCGGCCTTGTTGGCAAAGGGGCAGGGAGCCCCCAAAGCATCTTGCTTCCAGCTCTGTGGGAAGCTAAGAAACAACTGGCTCTGCCCAGTGCTCTTACAGCCTAAGAGACAATCTCTTACCAAGGCCTGTGAAATGCACTTTGTTGGTGGCCTGAACTGGCCGAAGTAGAACTTCTGCTCTGGGAGTGCTCCACTGGCCTAGAGCTACCTGCCCCAAAGGGCTGCCTTGATTCCAAAGTGAGAGAGTGGCACCAAAGCATCTTGCTTCCAGCTCTTCGGGAAGCTAAGAAACATCTGGCGTTGCCCAGTGCTCTTACAGCCTACCGGGAACATCTCTTACCAAGGCCTGTGAAACGCAGTTTCCTGGCAGGCCTGATCTGGCTGAAGTAGAACTTCTGCTCTGGGTGTGCTCCATTGCCCTAGAGCTGCCAGGCCCAAACGGCTGCCTTTTGTCCAAAGGGAGAGAGAGGCCCCAAAGCATCTTGCTTCCAGCTCTGTGGGAAGCTAAAGCAACTGGCTCTCCACAGTGCTCTCACAGCCTACCGGGAACATCTCTTACCAAGGCCTGTGAAACGCAGTTTCTTGGCAGGCCTGATCTGGCTGAAGTAGAACTCCTGCTCTGGGCGTGCTACTTTGGCCTAGAGCTGCCAGGCCCAAAGGGCCGCCTTGTTTCCAAAGGGGCTGAGAGTCCTCAAAGTATCTTGCTTCCAAATCTTTGGGAAGCTAAGAAACAACTGGCTCTGCACAGTGCTCTCACAGCCTACTGGCAACGTGACAGAGAAAGGCCTGTGAGACGCAGTTTCTTGGAAGGCCTGATCTGGCTGAGGTAGAACTTCTGCTCTGGGTGTACTCCATTGGCCTAGGGCTGCCAGGCCCAAAGGGCTGCCCTTATTTCCAAAGTGTGAGAGAGGCCCCAAAGCATCTTGCTTCCTGCTCTCTGGGAAGCTAAAACAACTGGCTCTGCACAGTGCTCTCAAAGCCAACCGGGAACGTCACATACAAAGGCCTGTGAAACGCAGCTTCTTGACAGGCCTTATCTGGCTGAGGTAGAACTTGTGCTCTGGGTGTGCTCCATTGGCCTAGAGCTGCCAGGCCCAAACGGCTGCCTTGTGTCCAAAGGGAGAGAGAGGCCCCAAAGCATCTTGCTTCCAGCTCTGTGGGAAGCTAAAGCAACTGGCTCTCCACAGTGCTCTCACAGCCTACCGGGAACATCTCTTACCAAGGCCTGTGAAACGCAGTTTCTTGGCAGGCCTGATCTGGCTGAAGTAGAACTCCTGCTCTGGGCGTGCTACTTTGGCCTAGAGCTGCCAGGCCCAAAGGGCCGCCTTGTTTCCAAAGGGGCTGAGAGTCCCCAAAGTATCTTGCTTCCAAATCTTTGGGAAGCTAAGAAACAACTGGCTCTGCACAGTGCTCTCACAGCCTACCGGCAACGTGACAGAGAAAGGCCTGTGAGACGCAGTTTCTTGGAAGGCCTGATCTGGCTGAGGTAGAACTTCTGCTCTGGGTGTACTCCATTGGCCTAGGGCTGCCAGGCCCAAACGGCTGCCTTTATTTCCAAAGTGTGAGAGAGGCCCCAAAGCATCTTGCTTCCTGCTCTCTGGGAAGCTAAAACAACTGGCTCTGCACAGTGCTCTCAAAGCCAACCGGGAACGTCACATACAAAGGCCTGTGAAACGCAGCTTCTTGACAGGCCTTATCTGGCTGAGGTAGAACTTGTGCTCTGGGTGTGCTACTTTGGCCTAGAGCTGCCAGGCACAAAGGCTGCTTTGTTTCCAAAGGGGGAGAGAGGCCCCAAATCATGTTGCTTCCAGCTGTTTTTGAAGCTAAGAAACAACTCGCTCTGCCAGGTACTCTTACAGCCTTCCGGGAACACCTCTTACGAAGGCCTGTGAAAAGCAGTTTCTTGGCAGGCCTGATCTGGCTGAGGTAGAACTTCTGCTCTGGGTGTGCTCCATTGCCCTAGAGATGAAAGGCCAAAAGGGCTGCCTTGTTTCCAAAGGGGGAGAGAGGCCCCAAAGCATCTTGCTTCCACCTCTTGGGAAGCTAAGAAACAACTGGCTGTGCCCAGTGCTCTTATAGCCTAAGAGAACATCTCTTATCAAGGCCTGTGAAACGCACTGTCTAGGCAGGCCTGATCTGGAAGAAGTAGAACTTCTGCTCTGGTTGTGCTCCATTGCCCTAGAGCTGCCAGACCCAACGTGCTGCCTTGTTTCCAAAGGGGCAGAGAGGCCCCAAAGCGTCTTGCTTCCAGCTGTTTGGGAAACAAGGAAACAACTGGCTCTGCACCGTGCTCTCACAGCCTACCGGGAACGTCACATACAAAGGCCTCTGAAACGCAGTTCCTTGGCAGGCCTGATCTGGCTGAAGTAGGACTTCTGCTTTGGGTGTGCTCCATTGGCCTAGAGCTGAAAGGCCCAAGGGTCGGCCTTGTTGGCAAAGGGGCAGGGAGCCCCCAAAGCATCTTGCTTCCAGCTCTGTGGGAAGCTAAGAAACAACTGGCTCTGCCCAGTGCTCTTACAGCCTAAGAGACAATCTCTTACCAAGGCCTGTGAAATGCACTTTGTTGGTGGCCTGAACTGGCCGAAGTAGAACTTCTGCTCTGGGAGTGCTCCACTGGCCTAGAGCTACCTGCCCCAAAGGGCTGCCTTGATTCCAAAGTGAGAGAGTGGCACCAAAGCATCTTGCTTCCAGCTCTTCGGGAAGCTAAGAAACATCTGGCGTTGCCCAGTGCTCTTACAGCCTACCGGGAACATCTCTTACCAAGGCCTGTGAAACGCAGTTTCCTGGCAGGCCTGATCTGGCTGAAGTAGAACTTCTGCTCTGGGTGTGCTCCATTGCCCTAGAGCTGCCAGGCCCAAACGGCTGCCTTTTGTCCAAAGGGAGAGAGAGGCCCCAAAGCATCTTGCTTCCAGCTCTGTGGGAAGCTAAAGCAACTGGCTCTCCACAGTGCTCTCACAGCCTACCGGGAACATCTCTTACCAAGGCCTGTGAAACGCAGTTTCTTGGCAGGCCTGATCTGGCTGAAGTAGAACTCCTGCTCTGGGCGTGCTACTTTGGCCTAGAGCTGCCAGGCCCAAAGGGCCGCCTTGTTTCCAAAGGGGCTGAGAGTCCCCAAAGTATCTTGCTTCCAAATCTTTGGGAAGCTAAGAAACAACTGGCTCTGCACAGTGCTCTCACAGCCTACTGGCAACGTGACAGAGAAAGGCCTGTGAGACGCAGTTTCTTGGAAGGCCTGATCTGGCTGAGGTAGAACTTCTGCTCTGGGTGTACTCCATTGGCCTAGGGCTGCCAGGCCCAAAGGGCTGCCCTTATTTCCAAAGTGTGAGAGAGGCCCCAAAGCATCTTGCTTCCTGCTCTCTGGGAAGCTAAAACAACTGGCTCTGCACAGTGCTCTCAAAGCCAACCGGGAACGTCACATACAAAGGCCTGTGAAACGCAGCTTCTTGACAGGCCTTATCTGGCTGAGGTAGAACTTGTGCTCTGGGTGTGCTCCATTGGCCTAGAGCTGCCAGGCCCAAACGGCTGCCTTGTGTCCAAAGGGAGAGAGAGGCCCCAAAGCATCTTGCTTCCAGCTCTGTGGGAAGCTAAAGCAACTGGCTCTCCACAGTGCTCTCACAGCCTACCGGGAACATCTCTTACCAAGGCCTGTGAAACGCAGTTTCTTGGCAGGCCTGATCTGGCTGAAGTAGAACTCCTGCTCTGGGCGTGCTACTTTGGCCTAGAGCTGCCAGGCCCAAAGGGCCGCCTTGTTTCCAAAGGGGCTGAGAGTCCCCAAAGTATCTTGCTTCCAAATCTTTGGGAAGCTAAGAAACAACTGGCTCTGCACAGTGCTCTCACAGCCTACCGGCAACGTGACAGAGAAAGGCCTGTGAGACGCAGTTTCTTGGAAGGCCTGATCTGGCTGAGGTAGAACTTCTGCTCTGGGTGTACTCCATTGGCCTAGGGCTGCCAGGCCCAAAGGGCTGCCTTTATTTCCAAAGTGTGAGAGAGGCCCCAAAGCATCTTGCTTCCTGCTCTCTGGGAAGCTAAAACAACTGGCTCTGCACAGTGCTCTCAAAGCCAACCGGGAACGTCACATACAAAGGCCGGTGAAACGCAGCTTCTTGACAGGCCTTATCTGGCTGAGGTAGAACTTGTGCTCTGGGTGTGCTACTTTGGCCTAGAGCTGCCAGGCACAAAGGCTGCTTTGTTTCCAAAGGGGGAGAGAGGCCCCAAATCATGTTGCTTCCAGCTGTTTTTGAACCTAAGAAACAACTCGCTCTGCCAGGTACTCTTACAGCCTTCCGGGAACACCTCTTACGAAGGCCTGTGAAAAGCAGTTTCTTGGCAGGCCTGATCTGGCTGAGGTAGAACTTCTGCTCTGGGTGTGCTCCATTGCCCTAGAGATGAAAGGCCAAAAGGGCTGCCTTGTTTCCAAAGGGGGAGAGAGGCCCCAAAGCATCTTGCTTCCACCTCTTGGGAAGCTAAGAAACAACTGGCTGTGCCCAGTGCTCTTATAGCCTAAGAGGACATCTCTTATCAAGGCCTGTGAAACGCACTGTCTAGGCAGGCCTGATCTGGAAGAAGTAGAACTTCTGCTCTGGTTGTGCTCCATTGCCCTAGAGCTGCCAGACCCAACGTGCTGCCTTGTTTCCAAAGGGGCAGAGAGGCCCCAAAGCGTCTTGCTTCCAGCTGTTTGGGAAACAAGGAAACAACTGGCTCTGCACCGTGCTCTCACAGCCTACCGGGAACGTCACATACAAAGGCCTCTGAAACGCAGTTCCTTGGCAGGCCTGATCTGGCTGAAGTAGGACTTCTGCTCTGTGTGTGCTCCATTGGCCTAGAGCTGAAAGGCCCAAAGGGATGCCTTGTTTGCAAAGAGGCAGAGAGGCCCCAAAGCATCTTGCTTCCAGCTCTTTGGGAAGCTAAGAAACAACTGGCTCTGCCCAGTGCTATTACAGCCTAAGAGACAATCTCTTACCAAGGCCTGTGAAATGCACTTTGTTGGTGGCCTGAACTGGCCGAAGTAGAACTTCTGCTCTGGGAGTGCTCCACTGGCCTAGAGCTACCTGCCCCAAAGGGCTGCCTTGATTCCAAAGTGAGAGAGTGGCACCAAAGCATCTTGCTTCCAGCTCTTCGGGAAGCTAAGAAACATCTGGCGTTGCCCAGTGCTCTTACAGCCTACCGGGAACATCTCTTACCAAGGCCTGTGAAACGCAGTTTCCTGGCAGGCCTGATCTGGCTGAAGTAGAACTTCTGCTCTGGGTGTGCTCCATTGGCCTAGAGCTGCCAGGCCCAAACGGCTGCCTTTTGTCCAAAGGGAGAGAGAGGCCCCAAAGCATCTTGCTTCCAGCTCTGTGGGAAGCTAAAGCAACTGGCTCTCCACAGTGCTCTCACAGCCTACCGGGAACATCTCTTACCAAGGCCTGTGAAACGCAGTTTCTTGGCAGGCCTGATCTGGCTGAAGTAGAACTCCTGCTCTGGGCGTGCTACTTTGGCCTAGAGCTGCCAGGCCCAAAGGGCCGCCTTGTTTCCAAAGGGGCTGAGAGTCCCCAAAGTATCTTGCTTCCAAATCTTTGGGAAGCTAAGAAACAACTGGCTCTGCACAGTGCTCTCACAGCCTACCGGCAACGTGACAGAGAAAGGCCTGTGAGACGCAGTTTCTTGGAAGGCCTGATCTGGCTGAGGTAGAACTTCTGCTCTGGGTGTACTCCATTGGCCTAGGGCTGCCAGGCCCAAAGGGCTGCCTTTATTTCCAAAGTGTGAGAGAGGCCCCAAAGCATCTTGCTTCCTGCTCTCTGGGAAGCTAAAACAACTGGCTCTGCACAGTGCTCTCAAAGCCAACCGGGAACGTCACATACAAAGGCCGGTGAAACGCAGCTTCTTGACAGGCCTTATCTGGCTGAGGTAGAACTTGTGCTCTGGGTGTGCTACTTTGGCCTAGAGCTGCCAGGCACAAAGGCTGCTTTGTTTCCAAAGGGGGAGAGAGGCCCCAAATCATGTTGCTTCCAGCTGTTTTTGAAGCTAAGAAACAACTCGCTCTGCCAGGTACTCTTACAGCCTTCCGGGAACACCTCTTACGAAGGCCTGTGAAAAGCAGTTTCTTGGCAGGCCTGATCTGGCTGAGGTAGAACTTCTGCTCTGGGTGTGCTCCATTGCCCTAGAGATGAAAGGCCAAAAGGGCTGCCTTGTTTCCAAAGGGGGAGAGAGGCCCCAAAGCATCTTGCTTCCACCTCTTGGGAAGCTAAGAAACAACTGGCTGTGCCCAGTGCTCTTATAGCCTAAGAGGACATCTCTTATCAAGGCCTGTGAAACGCACTGTCTAGGCAGGCCTGATCTGGAAGAAGTAGAACTTCTGCTCTGGTTGTGCTCCATTGCCCTAGAGCTGCCAGACCCAACGTGCTGCCTTGTTTCCAAAGGGGCAGAGAGGCCCCAAAGCGTCTTGCTTCCAGCTGTTTGGGAAACAAGGAAACAACTGGCTCTGCACCGTGCTCTCACAGCCTACCGGGAACGTCACATACAAAGGCCTCTGAAACGCAGTTCCTTGGCAGGCCTGATCTGGCTGAAGTAGGACTTCTGCTTTGGGTGTGCTCCATTGGCCTAGAGCTGAAAGGCCCAAGGGTCGGCCTTGTTGGCAAAGGGGCAGGGAGCCCCCAAAGCATCTTGCTTCCAGCTCTGTGGGAAGCTAAGAAACAACTGGCTCTGCCCAGTGCTCTTACAGCCTAAGAGACAATCTCTTACCAAGGCCTGTGAAATGCACTTTGTTGGTGGCCTGAACTGGCCGAAGTAGAACTTCTGCTCTGGGAGTGCTCCACTGGCCTAGAGCTACCTGCCCCAAAGGGCTGCCTTGATTCCAAAGTGAGAGAGTGGCACCAAAGCATCTTGCTTCCAGCTCTTCGGGAAGCTAAGAAACATCTGGCGTTGCCCAGTGCTCTTACAGCCTACCGGGAACATCTCTTACCAAGGCCTGTGAAACGCAGTTTCCTGGCAGGCCTGATCTGGCTGAAGTAGAACTTCTGCTCTGGGTGTGCTCCATTGCCCTAGAGCTGCCAGGCCCAAACGGCTGCCTTTTGTCCAAAGGGAGAGAGAGGCCCCAAAGCATCTTGCTTCCAGCTCTGTGGGAAGCTAAAGCAACTGGCTCTCCACAGTGCTCTCACAGCCTACCGGGAACATCTCTTACCAAGGCCTGTGAAACGCAGTTTCTTGGCAGGCCTGATATGGCTGAAGTAGAACTCCTGCTCTGGGCGTGCTACTTTGGCCTAGAGCTGCCAGGCCCAAAGGGCCGCCTTGTTTCCAAAGGGGCTGAGAGTCCTCAAAGTATCTTGCTTCCAAATCTTTGGGAAGCTAAGAAACAACTGGCTCTGCACAGTGCTCTCACAGCCTACTGGCAACGTGACAGAGAAAGGCCTGTGAGACGCAGTTTCTTGGAAGGCCTGATCTGGCTGAGGTAGAACTTCTGCTCTGGGTGTACTCCATTGGCCTAGGGCTGCCAGGCCCAAAGGGCTGCCCTTATTTCCAAAGTGTGAGAGAGGCCCCAAAGCATCTTGCTTCCTGCTCTCTGGGAAGCTAAAACAACTGGCTCTGCACAGTGCTCTCAAAGCCAACCGGGAACGTCACATACAAAGGCCTGTGAAACGCAGCTTCTTGACAGGCCTTATCTGGCTGAGGTAGAACTTGTGCTCTGGGTGTGCTCCATTGGCCTAGAGCTGCCAGGCCCAAACGGCTGCCTTGTGTCCAAAGGGAGAGAGAGGCCCCAAAGCATCTTGCTTCCAGCTCTGTGGGAAGCTAAAGCAACTGGCTCTCCACAGTGCTCTCACAGCCTACCGGGAACATCTCTTACCAAGGCCTGTGAAACGCAGTTTCTTGGCAGGCCTGATCTGGCTGAAGTAGAACTCCTGCTCTGGGCGTGCTACTTTGGCCTAGAGCTGCCAGGCCCAAAGGGCCGCCTTGTTTCCAAAGGGGCTGAGAGTCCCCAAAGTATCTTGCTTCCAAATCTTTGGGAAGCTAAGAAACAACTGGCTCTGCACAGTGCTCTCACAGCCTACCGGCAACGTGACAGAGAAAGGCCTGTGAGACGCAGTTTCTTGGAAGGCCTGATCTGGCTGAGGTAGAACTTCTGCTCTGGGTGTACTCCATTGGCCTAGGGCTGCCAGGCCCAAAGGGCTGCCTTTATTTCCAAAGTGTGAGAGAGGCCCCAAAGCATCTTGCTTCCTGCTCTCTGGGAAGCTAAAACAACTGGCTCTGCACAGTGCTCTCAAAGCCAACCGGGAACGTCACATACAAAGGCCTGTGAAACGCAGCTTCTTGACAGGCCTTATCTGGCTGAGGTAGAACTTGTGCTCTGGGTGTGCTACTTTGGCCTAGAGCTGCCAGGCACAAAGGCTGCTTTGTTTCCAAAGGGGGAGAGAGGCCCCAAATCATGTTGCTTCCAGCTGTTTTTGAAGCTAAGAAACAACTCGCTCTGCCAGGTACTCTTACAGCCTTCCGGGAACACCTCTTACGAAGGCCTGTGAAAAGCAGTTTCTTGGCAGGCCTGATCTGGCTGAGGTAGAACTTCTGCTCTGGGTGTGCTCCATTGCCCTAGAGATGAAAGGCCAAAAGGGCTGCCTTGTTTCCAAAGGGGGAGAGAGGCCCCAAAGCATCTTGCTTCCACCTCTTGGGAAGCTAAGAAACAACTGGCTGTGCCCAGTGCTCTTATAGCCTAAGAGAACATCTCTTATCAAGGCCTGTGAAACGCACTGTCTAGGCAGGCCTGATCTGGAAGAAGTAGAACTTCTGCTCTGGTTGTGCTCCATTGCCCTAGAGCTGCCAGACCCAACGTGCTGCCTTGTTTCCAAAGGGGCAGAGAGGCCCCAAAGCGTCTTGCTTCCAGCTGTTTGGGAAACAAGGAAACAACTGGCTCTGCACCGTGCTCTCACAGCCTACCGGGAACGTCACATACAAAGGCCTCTGAAACGCAGTTCCTTGGCAGGCCTGATCTGGCTGAAGTAGGACTTCTGCTTTGGGTGTGCTCCATTGGCCTAGAGCTGAAAGGCCCAAGGGTCGGCCTTGTTGGCAAAGGGGCAGGGAGCCCCCAAAGCATCTTGCTTCCAGCTCTGTGGGAAGCTAAGAAACAACTGGCTCTGCCCAGTGCTCTTACAGCCTAAGAGACAATCTCTTACCAAGGCCTGTGAAATGCACTTTGTTGGTGGCCTGAACTGGCCGAAGTAGAACTTCTGCTCTGGGAGTGCTCCACTGGCCTAGAGCTACCTGCCCCAAAGGGCTGCCTTGATTCCAAAGTGAGAGAGTGGCACCAAAGCATCTTGCTTCCAGCTCTTCGGGAAGCTAAGAAACATCTGGCGTTGCCCAGTGCTCTTACAGCCTACCGGGAACATCTCTTACCAAGGCCTGTGAAACGCAGTT
Source organism: Equus asinus (assembly GCF_041296235.1). Classification (NCBI taxonomy): domain Eukaryota; kingdom Metazoa; phylum Chordata; class Mammalia; order Perissodactyla; family Equidae; genus Equus; species Equus asinus. The sequence goes on from NC_091818.1 coordinate 1,350,479, forward strand.
TCCTGGCAGGCCTGATCTGGCTGAAGTAGAACTTCTGCTCTGGGTGTGCTCCATTGCCCTAGAGCTGCCAGGCCCAAACGGCTGCCTTTTGTCCAAAGGGAGAGAGAGGCCCCAAAGCATCTTGCTTCCAGCTCTGTGGGAAGCTAAAGCAACTGGCTCTCCACAGTGCTCTCACAGCCTACCGGGAACATCTCTTACCAAGGCCTGTGAAACGCAGTTTCTTGGCAGGCCTGATCTGGCTGAAGTAGAACTCCTGCTCTGGGCGTGCTACTTTGGCCTAGAGCTGCCAGGCCCAAAGGGCCGCCTTGTTTCCAAAGGGGCTGAGAGTCCCCAAAGTATCTTGCTTCCAAATCTTTGGGAAGCTAAGAAACAACTGGCTCTGCACAGTGCTCTCACAGCCTACTGGCAACGTGACAGAGAAAGGCCTGTGAGACGCAGTTTCTTGGAAGGCCTGATCTGGCTGAGGTAGAACTTCTGCTCTGGGTGTACTCCATTGGCCTAGGGCTGCCAGGCCCAAAGGGCTGCCCTTATTTCCAAAGTGTGAGAGAGGCCCCAAAGCATCTTGCTTCCTGCTCTCTGGGAAGCTAAAACAACTGGCTCTGCACAGTGCTCTCAAAGCCAACCGGGAACGTCACATACAAAGGCCTGTGAAACGCAGCTTCTTGACAGGCCTTATCTGGCTGAGGTAGAACTTGTGCTCTGGGTGTGCTCCATTGGCCTAGAGCTGCCAGGCCCAAACGGCTGCCTTGTGTCCAAAGGGAGAGAGAGGCCCCAAAGCATCTTGCTTCCAGCTCTGTGGGAAGCTAAAGCAACTGGCTCTCCACAGTGCTCTCACAGCCTACCGGGAACATCTCTTACCAAGGCCTGTGAAACGCAGTTTCTTGGCAGGCCTGATCTGGCTGAAGTAGAACTCCTGCTCTGGGCGTGCTACTTTGGCCTAGAGCTGCCAGGCCCAAAGGGCCGCCTTGTTTCCAAAGGGGCTGAGAGTCCCCAAAGTATCTTGCTTCCAAATCTTTGGGAAGCTAAGAAACAACTGGCTCTGCACAGTGCTCTCACAGCCTACCGGCAACGTGACAGAGAAAGGCCTGTGAGACGCAGTTTCTTGGAAGGCCTGATCTGGCTGAGGTAGAACTTCTGCTCTGGGTGTACTCCATTGGCCTAGGGCTGCCAGGCCCAAAGGGCTGCCTTTATTTCCAAAGTGTGAGAGAGGCCCCAAAGCATCTTGCTTCCTGCTCTCTGGGAAGCTAAAACAACTGGCTCTGCACAGTGCTCTCAAAGCCAACCGGGAACGTCACATACAAAGGCCGGTGAAACGCAGCTTCTTGACAGGCCTTATCTGGCTGAGGTAGAACTTGTGCTCTGGGTGTGCTACTTTGGCCTAGAGCTGCCAGGCACAAAGGCTGCTTTGTTTCCAAAGGGGGAGAGAGGCCCCAAATCATGTTGCTTCCAGCTGTTTTTGAACCTAAGAAACAACTCGCTCTGCCAGGTACTCTTACAGCCTTCCGGGAACACCTCTTACGAAGGCCTGTGAAAAGCAGTTTCTTGGCAGGCCTGATCTGGCTGAGGTAGAACTTCTGCTCTGGGTGTGCTCCATTGCCCTAGAGATGAAAGGCCAAAAGGGCTGCCTTGTTTCCAAAGGGGGAGAGAGGCCCCAAAGCATCTTGCTTCCACCTCTTGGGAAGCTAAGAAACAACTGGCTGTGCCCAGTGCTCTTATAGCCTAAGAGGACATCTCTTATCAAGGCCTGTGAAACGCACTGTCTAGGCAGGCCTGATCTGGAAGAAGTAGAACTTCTGCTCTGGTTGTGCTCCATTGCCCTAGAGCTGCCAGACCCAACGTGCTGCCTTGTTTCCAAAGGGGCAGAGAGGCCCCAAAGCGTCTTGCTTCCAGCTGTTTGGGAAACAAGGAAACAACTGGCTCTGCACCGTGCTCTCACAGCCTACCGGGAACGTCACATACAAAGGCCTCTGAAACGCAGTTCCTTGGCAGGCCTGATCTGGCTGAAGTAGGACTTCTGCTCTGTGTGTGCTCCATTGGCCTAGAGCTGAAAGGCCCAAAGGGCTGCCTTGTTTGCAAAGAGGCAGAGAGGCCCCAAAGCATCTTGCTTCCAGCTCTTTGGGAAGCTAAGAAACAACTGGCTCTGCCCAGTGCTATTACAGCCTAAGAGACAATCTCTTACCAAGGCCTGTGAAATGCACTTTGTTGGTGGCCTGAACTGGCCGAAGTAGAACTTCTGCTCTGGGAGTGCTCCACTGGCCTAGAGCTACCTGCCCCAAAGGGCTGCCTTGATTCCAAAGTGAGAGAGTGGCACCAAAGCATCTTGCTTCCAGCTCTTCGGGAAGCTAAGAAACATCTGGCGTTGCCCAGTGCTCTTACAGCCTACCGGGAACATCTCTTACCAAGGCCTGTGAAACGCAGTTTCCTGGCAGGCCTGATCTGGCTGAAGTAGAACTTCTGCTCTGGGTGTGCTCCATTGGCCTAGAGCTGCCAGGCCCAAACGGCTGCCTTTTGTCCAAAGGGAGAGAGAGGCCCCAAAGCATCTTGCTTCCAGCTCTGTGGGAAGCTAAAGCAACTGGCTCTCCACAGTGCTCTCACAGCCTACCGGGAACATCTCTTACCAAGGCCTGTGAAACGCAGTTTCTTGGCAGGCCTGATCTGGCTGAAGTAGAACTCCTGCTCTGGGCGTGCTACTTTGGCCTAGAGCTGCCAGGCCCAAAGGGCCGCCTTGTTTCCAAAGGGGCTGAGAGTCCCCAAAGTATCTTGCTTCCAAATCTTTGGGAAGCTAAGAAACAACTGGCTCTGCACAGTGCTCTCACAGCCTACCGGCAACGTGACAGAGAAAGGCCTGTGAGACGCAGTTTCTTGGAAGGCCTGATCTGGCTGAGGTAGAACTTCTGCTCTGGGTGTACTCCATTGGCCTAGGGCTGCCAGGCCCAAAGGGCTGCCTTTATTTCCAAAGTGTGAGAGAGGCCCCAAAGCATCTTGCTTCCTGCTCTCTGGGAAGCTAAAACAACTGGCTCTGCACAGTGCTCTCAAAGCCAACCGGGAACGTCACATACAAAGGCCTGTGAAACGCAGCTTCTTGACAGGCCTTATCTGGCTGAGGTAGAACTTGTGCTCTGGGTGTGCTACTTTGGCCTAGAGCTGCCAGGCACAAAGGCTGCTTTGTTTCCAAAGGGGGAGAGAGGCCCCAAATCATGTTGCTTCCAGCTGTTTTTGAAGCTAAGAAACAACTCGCTCTGCCAGGTACTCTTACAGCCTTCCGGGAACACCTCTTACGAAGGCCTGTGAAAAGCAGTTTCTTGGCAGGCCTGATCTGGCTGAGGTAGAACTTCTGCTCTGGGTGTGCTCCATTGCCCTAGAGATGAAACGCCAAAAGGGCTGCCTTGTTTCCAAAGGGGGAGAGAGGCCCCAAAGCATCTTGCTTCCACCTCTTGGGAAGCTAAGAAACAACTGGCTGTGCCCAGTGCTCTTATAGCCTAAGAGGACATCTCTTATCAAGGCCTGTGAAACGCACTGTCTAGGCAGGCCTGATCTGGAAGAAGTAGAACTTCTGCTCTGGTTGTGCTCCATTGCCCTAGAGCTGCCAGACCCAACGTGCTGCCTTGTTTCCAAAGGGGCAGAGAGGCCCCAAAGCGTCTTGCTTCCAGCTGTTTGGGAAACAAGGAAACAACTGGCTCTGCACCGTGCTCTCACAGCCTACCGGGAACGTCACATACAAAGGCCTCTGAAACGCAGTTCCTTGGCAGGCCTGATCTGGCTGAAGTAGGACTTCTGCTTTGGGTGTGCTCCATTGGCCTAGAGCTGAAAGGCCCAAGGGTCGGCCTTGTTGGCAAAGGGGCAGGGAGCCCCCAAAGCATCTTGCTTCCAGCTCTGTGGGAAGCTAAGAAACAACTGGCTCTGCCCAGTGCTCTTACAGCCTAAGAGACAATCTCTTACCAAGGCCTGTGAAATGCACTTTGTTGGTGGCCTGAACTGGCCGAAGTAGAACTTCTGCTCTGGGAGTGCTCCACTGGCCTAGAGCTACCTGCCCCAAAGGGCTGCCTTGATTCCAAAGTGAGAGAGTGGCACCAAAGCATCTTGCTTCCAGCTCTTCGGGAAGCTAAGAAACATCTGGCGTTGCCCAGTGCTCTTACAGCCTACCGGGAACATCTCTTACCAAGGCCTGTGAAACGCAGTTTCCTGGCAGGCCTGATCTGGCTGAAGTAGAACTTCTGCTCTGGGTGTGCTCCATTGCCCTAGAGCTGCCAGGCCCAAACGGCTGCCTTTTGTCCAAAGGGAGAGAGAGGCCCCAAAGCATCTTGCTTCCAGCTCTGTGGGAAGCTAAAGCAACTGGCTCTCCACAGTGCTCTCACAGCCTACCGGGAACATCTCTTACCAAGGCCTGTGAAACGCAGTTTCTTGGCAGGCCTGATCTGGCTGAAGTAGAACTCCTGCTCTGGGCGTGCTACTTTGGCCTAGAGCTGCCAGGCCCAAAGGGCCGCCTTGTTTCCAAAGGGGCTGAGAGTCCCCAAAGTATCTTGCTTCCAAATCTTTGGGAAGCTAAGAAACAACTGGCTCTGCACAGTGCTCTCACAGCCTACTGGCAACGTGACAGAGAAAGGCCTGTGAGACGCAGTTTCTTGGAAGGCCTGATCTGGCTGAGGTAGAACTTCTGCTCTGGGTGTACTCCATTGGCCTAGGGCTGCCAGGCCCAAAGGGCTGCCCTTATTTCCAAAGTGTGAGAGAGGCCCCAAAGCATCTTGCTTCCTGCTCTCTGGGAAGCTAAAACAACTGGCTCTGCACAGTGCTCTCAAAGCCAACCGGGAACGTCACATACAAAGGCCTGTGAAACGCAGCTTCTTGACAGGCCTTATCTGGCTGAGGTAGAACTTGTGCTCTGGGTGTGCTCCATTGGCCTAGAGCTGCCAGGCCCAAACGGCTGCCTTGTGTCCAAAGGGAGAGAGAGGCCCCAAAGCATCTTGCTTCCAGCTCTGTGGGAAGCTAAAGCAACTGGCTCTCCACAGTGCTCTCACAGCCTACCGGGAACATCTCTTACCAAGGCCTGTGAAACGCAGTTTCTTGGCAGGCCTGATCTGGCTGAAGTAGAACTCCTGCTCTGGGCGTGCTACTTTGGCCTAGAGCTGCCAGGCCCAAAGGGCCGCCTTGTTTCCAAAGGGGCTGAGAGTCCCCAAAGTATCTTGCTTCCAAATCTTTGGGAAGCTAAGAAACAACTGGCTCTGCACAGTGCTCTCACAGCCTACCGGCAACGTGACAGAGAAAGGCCTGTGAGACGCAGTTTCTTGGAAGGCCTGATCTGGCTGAGGTAGAACTTCTGCTCTGGGTGTACTCCATTGGCCTAGGGCTGCCAGGCCCAAAGGGCTGCCTTTATTTCCAAAGTGTGAGAGAGGCCCCAAAGCATCTTGCTTCCTGCTCTCTGGGAAGCTAAAACAACTGGCTCTGCACAGTGCTCTCAAAGCCAACCGGGAACGTCACATACAAAGGCCTGTGAAACGCAGCTTCTTGACAGGCCTTATCTGGCTGAGGTAGAACTTGTGCTCTGGGTGTGCTACTTTGGCCTAGAGCTGCCAGGCACAAAGGCTGCTTTGTTTCCAAAGGGGGAGAGAGGCCCCAAATCATGTTGCTTCCAGCTGTTTTTGAAGCTAAGAAACAACTCGCTCTGCCAGGTACTCTTACAGCCTTCCGGGAACACCTCTTACGAAGGCCTGTGAAAAGCAGTTTCTTGGCAGGCCTGATCTGGCTGAGGTAGAACTTCTGCTCTGGGTGTGCTCCATTGCCCTAGAGATGAAAGGCCAAAAGGGCTGCCTTGTTTCCAAAGGGGGAGAGAGGCCCCAAAGCATCTTGCTTCCACCTCTTGGGAAGCTAAGAAACAACTGGCTGTGCCCAGTGCTCTTATAGCCTAAGAGGACATCTCTTATCAAGGCCTGTGAAACGCACTGTCTAGGCAGGCCTGATCTGGAAGAAGTAGAACTTCTGCTCTGGTTGTGCTCCATTGCCCTAGAGCTGCCAGACCCAACGTGCTGCCTTGTTTCCAAAGGGGCAGAGAGGCCCCAAAGCGTCTTGCTTCCAGCTGTTTGGGAAACAAGGAAACAACTGGCTCTGCACCGTGCTCTCACAGCCTACCGGGAACGTCACATACAAAGGCCTCTGAAACGCAGTTCCTTGGCAGGCCTGATCTGGCTGAAGTAGGACTTCTGCTCTGTGTGTGCTCCATTGGCCTAGAGCTGAAAGGCCCAAAGGGATGCCTTGTTTGCAAAGAGGCAGAGAGGCCCCAAAGCATCTTGCTTCCAGCTCTTTGGGAAGCTAAGAAACAACTGGCTCTGCCCAGTGCTATTACAGCCTAAGAGACAATCTCTTACCAAGGCCTGTGAAATGCACTTTGTTGGTGGCCTGAACTGGCCGAAGTAGAACTTCTGCTCTGGGAGTGCTCCACTGGCCTAGAGCTACCTGCCCCAAAGGGCTGCCTTGATTCCAAAGTGAGAGAGTGGCACCAAAGCATCTTGCTTCCAGCTCTTCGGGAAGCTAAGAAACATCTGGCGTTGCCCAGTGCTCTTACAGCCTACCGGGAACATCTCTTACCAAGGCCTGTGAAACGCAGTTTCCTGGCAGGCCTGATCTGGCTGAAGTAGAACTTCTGCTCTGGGTGTGCTCCATTGGCCTAGAGCTGCCAGGCCCAAACGGCTGCCTTTTGTCCAAAGGGAGAGAGAGGCCCCAAAGCATCTTGCTTCCAGCTCTGTGGGAAGCTAAAGCAACTGGCTCTCCACAGTGCTCTCACAGCCTACCGGGAACATCTCTTACCAAGGCCTGTGAAACGCAGTTTCTTGGCAGGCCTGATCTGGCTGAAGTAGAACTCCTGCTCTGGGCGTGCTACTTTGGCCTAGAGCTGCCAGGCCCAAAGGGCCGCCTTGTTTCCAAAGGGGCTGAGAGTCCCCAAAGTATCTTGCTTCCAAATCTTTGGGAAGCTAAGAAACAACTGGCTCTGCACAGTGCTCTCACAGCCTACCGGCAACGTGACAGAGAAAGGCCTGTGAGACGCAGTTTCTTGGAAGGCCTGATCTGGCTGAGGTAGAACTTCTGCTCTGGGTGTACTCCATTGGCCTAGGGCTGCCAGGCCCAAAGGGCTGCCTTTATTTCCAAAGTGTGAGAGAGGCCCCAAAGCATCTTGCTTCCTGCTCTCTGGGAAGCTAAAACAACTGGCTCTGCACAGTGCTCTCAAAGCCAACCGGGAACGTCACATACAAAGGCCGGTGAAACGCAGCTTCTTGACAGGCCTTATCTGGCTGAGGTAGAACTTGTGCTCTGGGTGTGCTACTTTGGCCTAGAGCTGCCAGGCACAAAGGCTGCTTTGTTTCCAAAGGGGGAGAGATGCCCCAAATCATGTTGCTTCCAGCTGTTTTTGAAGCTAAGAAACAACTCGCTCTGCCAGGTACTCTTACAGCCTTCCGGGAACACCTCTTACGAAGGCCTGTGAAAAGCAGTTTCTTGGCAGGCCTGATCTGGCTGAGGTAGAACTTCTGCTCTGGGTGTGCTCCATTGCCCTAGAGATGAAAGGCCAAAAGGGCTGCCTTGTTTCCAAAGGGGGAGAGAGGCCCCAAAGCATCTTGCTTCCACCTCTTGGGAAGCTAAGAAACAACTGGCTGTGCCCAGTGCTCTTATAGCCTAAGAGGACATCTCTTATCAAGGCCTGTGAAACGCACTGTCTAGGCAGGCCTGATCTGGAAGAAGTAGAACTTCTGCTCTGGTTGTGCTCCATTGCCCTAGAGCTGCCAGACCCAACGTGCTGCCTTGTTTCCAAAGGGGCAGAGAGGCCCCAAAGCGTCTTGCTTCCAGCTGTTTGGGAAACAAGGAAACAACTGGCTCTGCACCGTGCTCTCACAGCCTACCGGGAACGTCACATACAAAGGCCTCTGAAACGCAGTTCCTTGGCAGGCCTGATCTGGCTGAAGTAGGACTTCTGCTTTGGGTGTGCTCCATTGGCCTAGAGCTGAAAGGCCCAAGGGTCGGCCTTGTTGGCAAAGGGGCAGGGAGCCCCCAAAGCATCTTGCTTCCAGCTCTGTGGGAAGCTAAGAAACAACTGGCTCTGCCCAGTGCTCTTACAGCCTAAGAGACAATCTCTTACCAAGGCCTGTGAAATGCACTTTGTTGGTGGCCTGAACTGGCCGAAGTAGAACTTCTGCTCTGGGAGTGCTCCACTGGCCTAGAGCTACCTGCCCCAAAGGGCTGCCTTGATTCCAAAGTGAGAGAGTGGCACCAAAGCATCTTGCTTCCAGCTCTTCGGGAAGCTAAGAAACATCTGGCGTTGCCCAGTGCTCTTACAGCCTACCGGGAACATCTCTTACCAAGGCCTGTGAAACGCAGTTTCCTGGCAGGCCTGATCTGGCTGAAGTAGAACTTCTGCTCTGGGTGTGCTCCATTGCCCTAGAGCTGCCAGGCCCAAACGGCTGCCTTTTGTCCAAAGGGAGAGAGAGGCCCCAAAGCATCTTGCTTCCAGCTCTGTGGGAAGCTAAAGCAACTGGCTCTCCACAGTGCTCTCACAGCCTACCGGGAACATCTCTTACCAAGGCCTGTGAAACGCAGTTTCTTGGCAGGCCTGATCTGGCTGAAGTAGAACTCCTGCTCTGGGCGTGCTACTTTGGCCTAGAGCTGCCAGGCCCAAAGGGCCGCCTTGTTTCCAAAGGGGCTGAGAGTCCTCAAAGTATCTTGCTTCCAAATCTTTGGGAAGCTAAGAAACAACTGGCTCTGCACAGTGCTCTCACAGCCTACTGGCAACGTGACAGAGAAAGGCCTGTGAGACGCAGTTTCTTGGAAGGCCTGATCTGGCTGAGGTAGAACTTCTGCTCTGGGTGTACTCCATTGGCCTAGGGCTGCCAGGCCCAAAGGGCTGCCCTTATTTCCAAAGTGTGAGAGAGGCCCCAAAGCATCTTGCTTCCTGCTCTCTGGGAAGCTAAAACAACTGGCTCTGCACAGTGCTCTCAAAGCCAACCGGGAACGTCACATACAAAGGCCTGTGAAACGCAGCTTCTTGACAGGCCTTATCTGGCTGAGGTAGAACTTGTGCTCTGGGTGTGCTCCATTGGCCTAGAGCTGCCAGGCCCAAACGGCTGCCTTGTGTCCAAAGGGAGAGAGAGGCCCCAAAGCATCTTGCTTCCAGCTCTGTGGGAAGCTAAAGCAACTGGCTCTCCACAGTGCTCTCACAGCCTACCGGGAACATCTCTTACCAAGGCCTGTGAAACGCAGTTTCTTGGCAGGCCTGATCTGGCTGAAGTAGAACTCCTGCTCTGGGCGTGCTACTTTGGCCTAGAGCTGCCAGGCCCAAAGGGCCGCCTTGTTTCCAAAGGGGCTGAGAGTCCCCAAAGTATCTTGCTTCCAAATCTTTGGGAAGCTAAGAAACAACTGGCTCTGCACAGTGCTCTCACAGCCTACCGGCAACGTGACAGAGAAAGGCCTGTGAGACGCAGTTTCTTGGAAGGCCTGATCTGGCTGAGGTAGAACTTCTGCTCTGGGTGTACTCCATTGGCCTAGGGCTGCCAGGCCCAAAGGGCTGCCTTTATTTCCAAAGTGTGAGAGAGGCCCCAAAGCATCTTGCTTCCTGCTCTCTGGGAAGCTAAAACAACTGGCTCTGCACAGTGCTCTCAAAGCCAACCGGGAACGTCACATACAAAGGCCGGTGAAACGCAGCTTCTTGACAGGCCTTATCTGGCTGAGGTAGAACTTGTGCTCTGGGTGTGCTACTTTGGCCTAGAGCTGCCAGGCACAAAGGCTGCTTTGTTTCCAAAGGGGGAGAGAGGCCCCAAATCATGTTGCTTCCAGCTGTTTTTGAAGCTAAGAAACAACTCGCTCTGCCAGGTACTCTTACAGCCTTCCGGGAACACCTCTTACGAAGGCCTGTGAAAAGCAGTTTCTTGGCAGGCCTGATCTGGCTGAGGTAGAACTTCTGCTCTGGGTGTGCTCCATTGCCCTAGAGATGAAAGGCCAAAAGGGCTGCCTTGTTTCCAAAGGGGGAGAGAGGCCCCAAAGCATCTTGCTTCCACCTCTTGGGAAGCTAAGAAACAACTGGCTGTGCCCAGTGCTCTTATAGCCTAAGAGGACATCTCTTATCAAGGCCTGTGAAACGCACTGTCTAGGCAGGCCTGATCTGGAAGAAGTAGAACTTCTGCTCTGGTTGTGCTCCATTGCCCTAGAGCTGCCAGACCCAACGTGCTGCCTTGTTTCCAAAGGGGCAGAGAGGCCCCAAAGCGTCTTGCTTCCAGCTGTTTGGGAAACAAGGAAACAACTGGCTCTGCACCGTGCTCTCACAGCCTACCGGGAACGTCACATACAAAGGCCTCTGAAACGCAGTTCCTTGGCAGGCCTGATCTGGCTGAAGTAGGACTTCTGCTCTGTGTGTGCTCCATTGGCCTAGAGCTGAAAGGCCCAAAGGGATGCCTTGTTTGCAAAGAGGCAGAGAGGCCCCAAAGCATCTTGCTTCCAGCTCTTTGGGAAGCTAAGAAACAACTGGCTCTGCCCAGTGCTATTACAGCCTAAGAGACAATCTCTTACCAAGGCCTGTGAAATGCACTTTGTTGGTGGCCTGAACTGGCCGAAGTAGAACTTCTGCTCTGGGAGTGCTCCACTGGCCTAGAGCTACCTGCCCCAAAGGGCTGCCTTGATTCCAAAGTGAGAGAGTGGCACCAAAGCATCTTGCTTCCAGCTCTTCGGGAAGCTAAGAAACATCTGGCGTTGCCCAGTGCTCTTACAGCCTACCGGGAACATCTCTTACCAAGGCCTGTGAAACGCAGTTTCCTGGCAGGCCTGATCTGGCTGAAGTAGAACTTCTGCTCTGGGTGTGCTCCATTGGCCTAGAGCTGCCAGGCCCAAACGGCTGCCTTTTGTCCAAAGGGAGAGAGAGGCCCCAAAGCATCTTGCTTCCAGCTCTGTGGGAAGCTAAAGCAACTGGCTCTCCACAGTGCTCTCACAGCCTACCGGGAACATCTCTTACCAAGGCCTGTGAAACGCAGTTTCTTGGCAGGCCTGATCTGGCTGAAGTAGAACTCCTGCTCTGGGCGTGCTACTTTGGCCTAGAGCTGCCAGGCCCAAAGGGCCGCCTTGTTTCCAAAGGGGCTGAGAGTCCCCAAAGTATCTTGCTTCCAAATCTTTGGGAAGCTAAGAAACAACTGGCTCTGCACAGTGCTCTCACAGCCTACCGGCAACGTGACAGAGAAAGGCCTGTGAGACGCAGTTTCTTGGAAGGCCTGATCTGGCTGAGGTAGAACTTCTGCTCTGGGTGTACTCCATTGGCCTAGGGCTGCCAGGCCCAAAGGGCTGCCTTTATTTCCAAAGTGTGAGAGAGGCCCCAAAGCATCTTGCTTCCTGCTCTCTGGGAAGCTAAAACAACTGGCTCTGCACAGTGCTCTCAAAGCCAACCGGGAACGTCACATACAAAGGCCGGTGAAACGCAGCTTCTTGACAGGCCTTATCTGGCTGAGGTAGAACTTGTGCTCTGGGTGTGCTACTTTGGCCTAGAGCTGCCAGGCACAAAGGCTGCTTTGTTTCCAAAGGGGGAGAGAGGCCCCAAATCATGTTGCTTCCAGCTGTTTTTGAAGCTAAGAAACAACTCGCTCTGCCAGGTACTCTTACAGCCTTCCGGGAACACCTCTTACGAAGGCCTGTGAAAAGCAGTTTCTTGGCAGGCCTGATCTGGCTGAGGTAGAACTTCTGCTCTGGGTGTGCTCCATTGCCCTAGAGATGAAAGGCCAAAAGGGCTGCCTTGTTTCCAAAGGGGGAGAGAGGCCCCAAAGCATCTTGCTTCCACCTCTTGGGAAGCTAAGAAACAACTGGCTGTGCCCAGTGCTCTTATAGCCTAAGAGGACATCTCTTATCAAGGCCTGTGAAACGCACTGTCTAGGCAGGCCTGATCTGGAAGAAGTAGAACTTCTGCTCTGGTTGTGCTCCATTGCCCTAGAGCTGCCAGACCCAACGTGCTGCCTTGTTTCCAAAGGGGCAGAGAGGCCCCAAAGCGTCTTGCTTCCAGCTGTTTGGGAAACAAGGAAACAACTGGCTCTGCACCGTGCTCTCACAGCCTACCGGGAACGTCACATACAAAGGCCTCTGAAACGCAGTTCCTTGGCAGGCCTGATCTGGCTGAAGTAGGACTTCTGCTTTGGGTGTGCTCCATTGGCCTAGAGCTGAAAGGCCCAAGGGTCGGCCTTGTTGGCAAAGGGGCAGGGAGCCCCCAAAGCATCTTGCTTCCAGCTCTGTGGGAAGCTAAGAAACAACTGGCTCTGCCCAGTGCTCTTACAGCCTAAGAGACAATCTCTTACCAAGGCCTGTGAAATGCACTTTGTTGGTGGCCTGAACTGGCCGAAGTAGAACTTCTGCTCTGGGAGTGCTCCACTGGCCTAGAGCTACCTGCCCCAAAGGGCTGCCTTGATTCCAAAGTGAGAGAGTGGCACCAAAGCATCTTGCTTCCAGCTCTTCGGGAAGCTAAGAAACATCTGGCGTTGCCCAGTGCTCTTACAGCCTACCGGGAACATCTCTTACCAAGGCCTGTGAAACGCAGTTTCCTGGCAGGCCTGATCTGGCTGAAGTAGAACTTCTGCTCTGGGTGTGCTCCATTGCCCTAGAGCTGCCAGGCCCAAACGGCTGCCTTTTGTCCAAAGGGAGAGAGAGGCCCCAAAGCATCTTGCTTCCAGCTCTGTGGGAAGCTAAAGCAACTGGCTCTCCACAGTGCTCTCACAGCCTACCGGGAACATCTCTTACCAAGGCCTGTGAAACGCAGTTTCTTGGCAGGCCTGATCTGGCTGAAGTAGAACTCCTGCTCTGGGCGTGCTACTTTGGCCTAGAGCTGCCAGGCCCAAAGGGCCGCCTTGTTTCCAAAGGGGCTGAGAGTCCTCAAAGTATCTTGCTTCCAAATCTTTGGGAAGCTAAGAAACAACTGGCTCTGCACAGTGCTCTCACAGCCTACTGGCAACGTGACAGAGAAAGGCCTGTGAGACGCAGTTTCTTGGAAGGCCTGATCTGGCTGAGGTAGAACTTCTGCTCTGGGTGTACTCCATTGGCCTAGGGCTGCCAGGCCCAAAGGGCTGCCCTTATTTCCAAAGTGTGAGAGAGGCCCCAAAGCATCTTGCTTCCTGCTCTCTGGGAAGCTAAAACAACTGGCTCTGCACAGTGCTCTCAAAGCCAACCGGGAACGTCACATACAAAGGCCTGTGAAACGCAGCTTCTTGACAGGCCTTATCTGGCTGAGGTAGAACTTGTGCTCTGGGTGTGCTCCATTGGCCTAGAGCTGCCAGGCCCAAACGGCTGCCTTGTGTCCAAAGGGAGAGAGAGGCCCCAAAGCATCTTGCTTCCAGCTCTGTGGGAAGCTAAAGCAACTGGCTCTCCACAGTGCTCTCACAGCCTACCGGGAACATCTCTTACCAAGGCCTGTGAAACGCAGTTTCTTGGCAGGCCTGATCTGGCTGAAGTAGAACTCCTGCTCTGGGCGTGCTACTTTGGCCTAGAGCTGCCAGGCCCAAAGGGCCGCCTTGTTTCCAAAGGGGCTGAGAGTCCCCAAAGTATCTTGCTTCCAAATCTTTGGGAAGCTAAGAAACAACTGGCTCTGCACAGTGCTCTCACAGCCTACCGGCAACGTGACAGAGAAAGGCCTGTGAGACGCAGTTTCTTGGAAGGCCTGATCTGGCTGAGGTAGAACTTCTGCTCTGGGTGTACTCCATTGGCCTAGGGCTGCCAGGCCCAAAGGGCTGCCTTTATTTCCAAAGTGTGAGAGAGGCCCCAAAGCATCTTGCTTCCTGCTCTCTGGGAAGCTAAAACAACTGGCTCTGCACAGTGCTCTCAAAGCCAACCGGGAACGTCACATACAAAGGCCTGTGAAACGCAGCTTCTTGACAGGCCTTATCTGGCTGAGGTAGAACTTGTGCTCTGGGTGTGCTACTTTGGCCTAGAGCTGCCAGGCACAAAGGCTGCTTTGTTTCCAAAGGGGGAGAGAGGCCCCAAATCATGTTGCTTCCAGCTGTTTTTGAAGCTAAGAAACAACTCGCTCTGCCAGGTACTCTTACAGCCTTCCGGGAACACCTCTTACGAAGGCCTGTGAAAAGCAGTTTCTTGGCAGGCCTGATCTGGCTGAGGTAGAACTTCTGCTCTGGGTGTGCTCCATTGCCCTAGAGATGAAAGGCCAAAAGGGCTGCCTTGTTTCCAAAGGGGGAGAGAGGCCCCAAAGCATCTTGCTTCCACCTCTTGGGAAGCTAAGAAACAACTGGCTGTGCCCAGTGCTCTTATAGCCTAAGAGAACATCTCTTATCAAGGCCTGTGAAACGCACTGTCTAGGCAGGCCTGATCTGGAAGAAGTAGAACTTCTGCTCTGGTTGTGCTCCATTGCCCTAGAGCTGCCAGACCCAACGTGCTGCCTTGTTTCCAAAGGGGCAGAGAGGCCCCAAAGCGTCTTGCTTCCAGCTGTTTGGGAAACAAGGAAACAACTGGCTCTGCACCGTGCTCTCACAGCCTACCGGGAACGTCACATACAAAGGCCTCTGAAACGCAGTTCCTTGGCAGGCCTGATCTGGCTGAAGTAGGACTTCTGCTTTGGGTGTGCTCCATTGGCCTAGAGCTGAAAGGCCCAAGGGTCGGCCTTGTTGGCAAAGGGGCAGGGAGCCCCCAAAGCATCTTGCTTCCAGCTCTGTGGGAAGCTAAGAAACAACTGGCTCTGCCCAGTGCTCTTACAGCCTAAGAGACAATCTCTTACCAAGGCCTGTGAAATGCACTTTGTTGGTGGCCTGAACTGGCCGAAGTAGAACTTCTGCTCTGGGAGTGCTCCACTGGCCTAGAGCTACCTGCCCCAAAGGGCTGCCTTGATTCCAAAGTGAGAGAGTGGCACCAAAGCATCTTGCTTCCAGCTCTTCGGGAAGCTAAGAAACATCTGGCGTTGCCCAGTGCTCTTACAGCCTACCGGGAACATCTCTTACCAAGGCCTGTGAAACGCAGTTTCCTGGCAGGCCTGATCTGGCTGAAGTAGAACTTCTGCTCTGGGTGTGCTCCATTGCCCTAGAGCTGCCAGGCCCAAACGGCTGCCTTTTGTCCAAAGGGAGAGAGAGGCCCCAAAGCATCTTGCTTCCAGCTCTGTGGGAAGCTAAAGCAACTGGCTCTCCACAGTGCTCTCACAGCCTACCGGGAACATCTCTTACCAAGGCCTGTGAAACGCAGTTTCTTGGCAGGCCTGATCTGGCTGAAGTAGAACTCCTGCTCTGGGCGTGCTACTTTGGCCTAGAGCTGCCAGGCCCAAAGGGCCGCCTTGTTTCCAAAGGGGCTGAGAGTCCCCAAAGTATCTTGCTTCCAAATCTTTGGGAAGCTAAGAAACAACTGGCTCTGCACAGTGCTCTCACAGCCTACTGGCAGCGTGACAGAGAAAGGCCTGTGAGACGCAGTTTCTTGGAAGGCCTGATCTGGCTGAGGTAGAACTTCTGCTCTGGGTGTACTCCATTGGCCTAGGGCTGCCAGGCCCAAAGGGCTGCCCTTATTTCCAAAGTGTGAGAGAGGCCCCAAAGCATCTTGCTTCCTGCTCTCTGGGAAGCTAAAACAACTGGCTCTGCACAGTGCTCTCAAAGCCAACCGGGAACGTCACATACAAAGGCCTGTGAAACGCAGCTTCTTGACAGGCCTTATCTGGCTGAGGTAGAACTTGTGCTCTGGGTGTGCTCCATTGGCCTAGAGCTGCCAGGCCCAAACGGCTGCCTTGTGTCCAAAGGGAGAGAGAGGCCCCAAAGCATCTTGCTTCCAGCTCTGTGGGAAGCTAAAGCAACTGGCTCTCCACAGTGCTCTCACAGCCTACCGGGAACATCTCTTACCAAGGCCTGTGAAACGCAGTTTCTTGGCAGGCCTGATCTGGCTGAAGTAGAACTCCTGCTCTGGGCGTGCTACTTTGGCCTAGAGCTGCCAGGCCCAAAGGGCCGCCTTGTTTCCAAAGGGGCTGAGAGTCCCCAAAGTATCTTGCTTCCAAATCTTTGGGAAGCTAAGAAACAACTGGCTCTGCACAGTGCTCTCACAGCCTACCGGCAACGTGACAGAGAAAGGCCTGTGAGACGCAGTTTCTTGGAAGGCCTGATCTGGCTGAGGTAGAACTTCTGCTCTGGGTGTACTCCATTGGCCTAGGGCTGCCAGGCCCAAAGGGCTGCCTTTATTTCCAAAGTGTGAGAGAGGCCCCAAAGCATCTTGCTTCCTGCTCTCTGGGAAGCTAAAACAACTGGCTCTGCACAGTGCTCTCAAAGCCAACCGGGAACGTCACATACAAAGGCCGGTGAAACGCAGCTTCTTGACAGGCCTTATCTGGCTGAGGTAGAACTTGTGCTCTGGGTGTGCTACTTTGGCCTAGAGCTGCCAGGCACAAAGGCTGCTTTGTTTCCAAAGGGGGAGAGAGGCCCCAAATCATGTTGCTTCCAGCTGTTTTTGAACCTAAGAAACAACTCGCTCTGCCAGGTACTCTTACAGCCTTCCGGGAACACCTCTTACGAAGGCCTGTGAAAAGCAGTTTCTTGGCAGGCCTGATCTGGCTGAGGTAGAACTTCTGCTCTGGGTGTGCTCCATTGCCCTAGAGATGAAAGGCCAAAAGGGCTGCCTTGTTTCCAAAGGGGGAGAGAGGCCCCAAAGCATCTTGCTTCCACCTCTTGGGAAGCTAAGAAACAACTGGCTGTGCCCAGTGCTCTTATAGCCTAAGAGGACATCTCTTATCAAGGCCTGTGAAACGCACTGTCTAGGCAGGCCTGATCTGGAAGAAGTAGAACTTCTGCTCTGGTTGTGCTCCATTGCCCTAGAGCTGCCAGACCCAACGTGCTGCCTTGTTTCCAAAGGGGCAGAGAGGCCCCAAAGCGTCTTGCTTCCAGCTGTTTGGGAAACAAGGAAACAACTGGCTCTGCACCGTGCTCTCACAGCCTACCGGGAACGTCACATACAAAGGCCTCTGAAACGCAGTTCCTTGGCAGGCCTGATCTGGCTGAAGTAGGACTTCTGCTCTGTGTGTGCTCCATTGGCCTAGAGCTGAAAGGCCCAAAGGGATGCCTTGTTTGCAAAGAGGCAGAGAGGCCCCAAAGCATCTTGCTTCCAGCTCTTTGGGAAGCTAAGAAACAACTGGCTCTGCCCAGTGCTATTACAGCCTAAGAGACAATCTCTTACCAAGGCCTGTGAAATGCACTTTGTTGGTGGCCTGAACTGGCCGAAGTAGAACTTCTGCTCTGGGAGTGCTCCACTGGCCTAGAGCTACCTGCCCCAAAGGGCTGCCTTGATTCCAAAGTGAGAGAGTGGCACCAAAGCATCTTGCTTCCAGCTCTTCGGGAAGCTAAGAAACATCTGGCGTTGCCCAGTGCTCTTACAGCCTACCGGGAACATCTCTTACCAAGGCCTGTGAAACGCAGTTTCCTGGCAGGCCTGATCTGGCTGAAGTAGAACTTCTGCTCTGGGTGTGCTCCATTGGCCTAGAGCTGCCAGGCCCAAACGGCTGCCTTTTGTCCAAAGGGAGAGAGAGGCCCCAAAGCATCTTGCTTCCAGCTCTGTGGGAAGCTAAAGCAACTGGCTCTCCACAGTGCTCTCACAGCCTACCGGGAACATCTCTTACCAAGGCCTGTGAAACGCAGTTTCTTGGCAGGCCTGATCTGGCTGAAGTAGAACTCCTGCTCTGGGCGTGCTACTTTGGCCTAGAGCTGCCAGGCCCAAAGGGCCGCCTTGTTTCCAAAGGGGCTGAGAGTCCCCAAAGTATCTTGCTTCCAAATCTTTGGGAAGCTAAGAAACAACTGGCTCTGCACAGTGCTCTCACAGCCTACCGGCAACGTGACAGAGAAAGGCCTGTGAGACGCAGTTTCTTGGAAGGCCTGATCTGGCTGAGGTAGAACTTCTGCTCTGGGTGTACTCCATTGGCCTAGGGCTGCCAGGCCCAAAGGGCTGCCTTTATTTCCAAAGTGTGAGAGAGGCCCCAAAGCATCTTGCTTCCTGCTCTCTGGGAAGCTAAAACAACTGGCTCTGCACAGTGCTCTCAAAGCCAACCGGGAACGTCACATACAAAGGCCGGTGAAACGCAGCTTCTTGACAGGCCTTATCTGGCTGAGGTAGAACTTGTGCTCTGGGTGTGCTACTTTGGCCTAGAGCTGCCAGGCACAAAGGCTGCTTTGTTTCCAAAGGGGGAGAGAGGCCCCAAATCATGTTGCTTCCAGCTGTTTTTGAAGCTAAGAAACAACTCGCTCTGCCAGGTACTCTTACAGCCTTCCGGGAACACCTCTTACGAAGGCCTGTGAAAAGCAGTTTCTTGGCAGGCCTGATCTGGCTGAGGTAGAACTTCTGCTCTGGGTGTGCTCCATTGCCCTAGAGATGAAACGCCAAAAGGGCTGCCTTGTTTCCAAAGGGGGAGAGAGGCCCCAAAGCATCTTGCTTCCACCTCTTGGGAAGCTAAGAAACAACTGGCTGTGCCCAGTGCTCTTATAGCCTAAGAGGACATCTCTTATCAAGGCCTGTGAAACGCACTGTCTAGGCAGGCCTGATCTGGAAGAAGTAGAACTTCTGCTCTGGTTGTGCTCCATTGCCCTAGAGCTGCCAGACCCAACGTGCTGCCTTGTTTCCAAAGGGGCAGAGAGGCCCCAAAGCGTCTTGCTTCCAGCTGTTTGGGAAACAAGGAAACAACTGGCTCTGCACCGTGCTCTCACAGCCTACCGGGAACGTCACATACAAAGGCCTCTGAAACGCAGTTCCTTGGCAGGCCTGATCTGGCTGAAGTAGGACTTCTGCTTTGGGTGTGCTCCATTGGCCTAGAGCTGAAAGGCCCAAGGGTCGGCCTTGTTGGCAAAGGGGCAGGGAGCCCCCAAAGCATCTTGCTTCCAGCTCTGTGGGAAGCTAAGAAACAACTGGCTCTGCCCAGTGCTCTTACAGCCTAAGAGACAATCTCTTACCAAGGCCTGTGAAATGCACTTTGTTGGTGGCCTGAACTGGCCGAAGTAGAACTTCTGCTCTGGGAGTGCTCCACTGGCCTAGAGCTACCTGCCCCAAAGGGCTGCCTTGATTCCAAAGTGAGAGAGTGGCACCAAAGCATCTTGCTTCCAGCTCTTCGGGAAGCTAAGAAACATCTGGCGTTGCCCAGTGCTCTTACAGCCTACCGGGAACATCTCTTACCAAGGCCTGTGAAACGCAGTTTCCTGGCAGGCCTGATCTGGCTGAAGTAGAACTTCTGCTCTGGGTGTGCTCCATTGCCCTAGAGCTGCCAGGCCCAAACGGCTGCCTTTTGTCCAAAGGGAGAGAGAGGCCCCAAAGCATCTTGCTTCCAGCTCTGTGGGAAGCTAAAGCAACTGGCTCTCCACAGTGCTCTCACAGCCTACCGGGAACATCTCTTACCAAGGCCTGTGAAACGCAGTTTCTTGGCAGGCCTGATCTGGCTGAAGTAGAACTCCTGCTCTGGGCGTGCTACTTTGGCCTAGAGCTGCCAGGCCCAAAGGGCCGCCTTGTTTCCAAAGGGGCTGAGAGTCCTCAAAGTATCTTGCTTCCAAATCTTTGGGAAGCTAAGAAACAACTGGCTCTGCACAGTGCTCTCACAGCCTACTGGCAACGTGACAGAGAAAGGCCTGTGAGACGCAGTTTCTTGGAAGGCCTGATGTGGCTGAGGTAGAACTTCTGCTCTGGGTGTACTCCATTGGCCTAGGGCTGCCAGGCCCAAAGGGCTGCCCTTATTTCCAAAGTGTGAGAGAGGCCCCAAAGCATCTTGCTTCCTGCTCTCTGGGAAGCTAAAACAACTGGCTCTGCACAGTGCTCTCAAAGCCAACCGGGAACGTCACATACAAAGGCCTGTGAAACGCAGCTTCTTGACAGGCCTTATCTGGCTGAGGTAGAACTTGTGCTCTGGGTGTGCTCCATTGGCCTAGAGCTGCCAGGCCCAAACGGCTGCCTTGTGTCCAAAGGGAGAGAGAGGCCCCAAAGCATCTTGCTTCCAGCTCTGTGGGAAGCTAAAGCAACTGGCTCTCCACAGTGCTCTCACAGCCTACCGGGAACATCTCTTACCAAGGCCTGTGAAACGCAGTTTCTTGGCAGGCCTGATCTGGCTGAAGTAGAACTCCTGCTCTGGGCGTGCTACTTTGGCCTAGAGCTGCCAGGCCCAAAGGGCCGCCTTGTTTCCAAAGGGGCTGAGAGTCCCCAAAGTATCTTGCTTCCAAATCTTTGGGAAGCTAAGAAACAACTGGCTCTGCACAGTGCTCTCACAGCCTACCGGCAACGTGACAGAGAAAGGCCTGTGAGACGCAGTTTCTTGGAAGGCCTGATCTGGCTGAGGTAGAACTTCTGCTCTGGGTGTACTCCATTGGCCTAGGGCTGCCAGGCCCAAAGGGCTGCCTTTATTTCCAAAGTGTGAGAGAGGCCCCAAAGCATCTTGCTTCCTGCTCTCTGGGAAGCTAAAACAACTGGCTCTGCACAGTGCTCTCAAAGCCAACCGGGAACGTCACATACAAAGGCCGGTGAAACGCAGCTTCTTGACAGGCCTTATCTGGCTGAGGTAGAACTTGTGCTCTGGGTGTGCTACTTTGGCCTAGAGCTGCCAGGCACAAAGGCTGCTTTGTTTCCAAAGGGGGAGAGAGGCCCCAAATCATGTTGCTTCCAGCTGTTTTTGAACCTAAGAAACAACTCGCTCTGCCAGGTACTCTTACAGCCTTCCGGGAACACCTCTTACGAAGGCCTGTGAAAAGCAGTTTCTTGGCAGGCCTGATCTGGCTGAGGTAGAACTTCTGCTCTGGGTGTGCTCCATTGCCCTAGAGATGAAAGGCCAAAAGGGCTGCCTTGTTTCCAAAGGGGGAGAGAGGCCCCAAAGCATCTTGCTTCCACCTCTTGGGAAGCTAAGAAACAACTGGCTGTGCCCAGTGCTCTTATAGCCTAAGAGGACATCTCTTATCAAGGCCTGTGAAACGCACTGTCTAGGCAGGCCTGATCTGGAAGAAGTAGAACTTCTGCTCTGGTTGTGCTCCATTGCCCTAGAGCTGCCAGACCCAACGTGCTGCCTTGTTTCCAAAGGGGCAGAGAGGCCCCAAAGCGTCTTGCTTCCAGCTGTTTGGGAAACAAGGAAACAACTGGCTCTGCACCGTGCTCTCACAGCCTACCGGGAACGTCACATACAAAGGCCTCTGAAACGCAGTTCCTTGGCAGGCCTGATCTGGCTGAAGTAGGACTTCTGCTCTGTGTGTGCTCCATTGGCCTAGAGCTGAAAGGCCCAAAGGGATGCCTTGTTTGCAAAGAGGCAGAGAGGCCCCAAAGCATCTTGCTTCCAGCTCTTTGGGAAGCTAAGAAACAACTGGCTCTGCCCAGTGCTATTACAGCCTAAGAGACAATCTCTTACCAAGGCCTGTGAAATGCACTTTGTTGGTGGCCTGAACTGGCCGAAGTAGAACTTCTGCTCTGGGAGTGCTCCACTGGCCTAGAGCTACCTGCCCCAAAGGGCTGCCTTGATTCCAAAGTGAGAGAGTGGCACCAAAGCATCTTGCTTCCAGCTCTTCGGGAAGCTAAGAAACATCTGGCGTTGCCCAGTGCTCTTACAGCCTACCGGGAACATCTCTTACCAAGGCCTGTGAAACGCAGTTTCCTGGCAGGCCTGATCTGGCTGAAGTAGAACTTCTGCTCTGGGTGTGCTCCATTGGCCTAGAGCTGCCAGGCCCAAACGGCTGCCTTTTGTCCAAAGGGAGAGAGAGGCCCCAAAGCATCTTGCTTCCAGCTCTGTGGGAAGCTAAAGCAACTGGCTCTCCACAGTGCTCTCACAGCCTACCGGGAACATCTCTTACCAAGGCCTGTGAAACGCAGTTTCTTGGCAGGCCTGATCTGGCTGAAGTAGAACTCCTGCTCTGGGCGTGCTACTTTGGCCTAGAGCTGCCAGGCCCAAAGGGCCGCCTTGTTTCCAAAGGGGCTGAGAGTCCCCAAAGTATCTTGCTTCCAAATCTTTGGGAAGCTAAGAAACAACTGGCTCTGCACAGTGCTCTCACAGCCTACCGGCAACGTGACAGAGAAAGGCCTGTGAGACGCAGTTTCTTGGAAGGCCTGATCTGGCTGAGGTAGAACTTCTGCTCTGGGTGTACTCCATTGGCCTAGGGCTGCCAGGCCCAAAGGGCTGCCTTTATTTCCAAAGTGTGAGAGAGGCCCCAAAGCATCTTGCTTCCTGCTCTCTGGGAAGCTAAAACAACTGGCTCTGCACAGTGCTCTCAAAGCCAACCGGGAACGTCACATACAAAGGCCGGTGAAACGCAGCTTCTTGACAGGCCTTATCTGGCTGAGGTAGAACTTGTGCTCTGGGTGTGCTACTTTGGCCTAGAGCTGCCAGGCACAAAGGCTGCTTTGTTTCCAAAGGGGGAGAGAGGCCCCAAATCATGTTGCTTCCAGCTGTTTTTGAAGCTAAGAAACAACTCGCTCTGCCAGGTACTCTTACAGCCTTTCGGGAACACCTCTTACGAAGGCCTGTGAAAAGCAGTTTCTTGGCAGGCCTGATCTGGCTGAGGTAGAACTTCTGCTCTGGGTGTGCTCCATTGCCCTAGAGATGAAACGCCAAAAGGGCTGCCTTGTTTCCAAAGGGGGAGAGAGGCCCCAAAGCATCTTGCTTCCACCTCTTGGGAAGCTAAGAAACAACTGGCTGTGCCCAGTGCTCTTATAGCCTAAGAGGACATCTCTTATCAAGGCCTGTGAAACGCACTGTCTAGGCAGGCCTGATCTGGAAGAAGTAGAACTTCTGCTCTGGTTGTGCTCCATTGCCCTAGAGCTGCCAGACCCAACGTGCTGCCTTGTTTCCAAAGGGGCAGAGAGGCCCCAAAGCGTCTTGCTTCCAGCTGTTTGGGAAACAAGGAAACAACTGGCTCTGCACCGTGCTCTCACAGCCTACCGGGAACGTCACATACAAAGGCCTCTGAAACGCAGTTCCTTGGCAGGCCTGATCTGGCTGAAGTAGGACTTCTGCTTTGGGTGTGCTCCATTGGCCTAGAGCTGAAAGGCCCAAGGGTCGGCCTTGTTGGCAAAGGGGCAGGGAGCCCCCAAAGCATCTTGCTTCCAGCTCTGTGGGAAGCTAAGAAACAACTGGCTCTGCCCAGTGCTCTTACAGCCTAAGAGACAATCTCTTACCAAGGCCTGTTAAATGCACTTTGTTGGTGGCCTGAACTGGCCGAAGTAGAACTTCTGCTCTGGGAGTGCTCCACTGGCCTAGAGCTACCTGCCCCAAAGGGCTGCCTTGATTCCAAAGTGAGAGAGTGGCACCAAAGCATCTTGCTTCCAGCTCTTCGGGAAGCTAAGAAACATCTGGCGTTGCCCAGTGCTCTTACAGCCTACCGGGAACATCTCTTACCAAGGCCTGTGAAACGCAGTTTCCTGGCAGGCCTGATCTGGCTGAAGTAGAACTTCTGCTCTGGGTGTGCTCCATTGCCCTAGAGCTGCCAGGCCCAAACGGCTGCCTTTTGTCCAAAGGGAGAGAGAGGCCCCAAAGCATCTTGCTTCCAGCTCTGTGGGAAGCTAAAGCAACTGGCTCTCCACAGTGCTCTCACAGCCTACCGGGAACATCTCTTACCAAGGCCTGTGAAACGCAGTTTCTTGGCAGGCCTGATCTGGCTGAAGTAGAACTCCTGCTCTGGGCGTGCTACTTTGGCCTAGAGCTGCCAGGCCCAAAGGGCCGCCTTGTTTCCAAAGGGGCTGAGAGTCCTCAAAGTATCTTGCTTCCAAATCTTTGGGAAGCTAAGAAACAACTGGCTCTGCACAGTGCTCTCACAGCCTACTGGCAACGTGACAGAGAAAGGCCTGTGAGACGCAGTTTCTTGGAAGGCCTGATCTGGCTGAGGTAGAACTTCTGCTCTGGGTGTACTCCATTGGCCTAGGGCTGCCAGGCCCAAAGGGCTGCCCTTATTTCCAAAGTGTGAGAGAGGCCCCAAAGCATCTTGCTTCCTGCTCTCTGGGAAGCTAAAACAACTGGCTCTGCACAGTGCTCTCAAAGCCAACCGGGAACGTCACATACAAAGGCCTGTGAAACGCAGCTTCTTGACAGGCCTTATCTGGCTGAGGTAGAACTTGTGCTCTGGGTGTGCTCCATTGGCCTAGAGCTGCCAGGCCCAAACGGCTGCCTTGTGTCCAAAGGGAGAGAGAGGCCCCAAAGCATCTTGCTTCCAGCTCTGTGGGAAGCTAAAGCAACTGGCTCTCCACAGTGCTCTCACAGCCTACCGGGAACATCTCTTACCAAGGCCTGTGAAACGCAGTTTCTTGGCAGGCCTGATCTGGCTGAAGTAGAACTCCTGCTCTGGGCGTGCTACTTTGGCCTAGAGCTGCCAGGCCCAAAGGGCCGCCTTGTTTCCAAAGGGGCTGAGAGTCCCCAAAGTATCTTGCTTCCAAATCTTTGGGAAGCTAAGAAACAACTGGCTCTGCACAGTGCTCTCACAGCCTACCGGCAACGTGACAGAGAAAGGCCTGTGAGACGCAGTTTCTTGGAAGGCCTGATCTGGCTGAGGTAGAACTTCTGCTCTGGGTGTACTCCATTGGCCTAGGGCTGCCAGGCCCAAAGGGCTGCCTTTATTTCCAAAGTGTGAGAGAGGCCCCAAAGCATCTTGCTTCCTGCTCTCTGGGAAGCTAAAACAACTGGCTCTGCACAGTGCTCTCAAAGCCAACCGGGAACGTCACATACAAAGGCCTGTGAAACGCAGCTTCTTGACAGGCCTTATCTGGCTGAGGTAGAACTTGTGCTCTGGGTGTGCTACTTTGGCCTAGAGCTGCCAGGCACAAAGGCTGCTTTGTTTCCAAAGGGGGAGAGAGGCCCCAAATCATGTTGCTTCCAGCTGTTTTTGAAGCTAAGAAACAACTCGCTCTGCCAGGTACTCTTACAGCCTTCCGGGAACACCTCTTACGAAGGCCTGTGAAAAGCAGTTTCTTGGCAGGCCTGATCTGGCTGAGGTAGAACTTCTGCTCTGGGTGTGCTCCATTGCCCTAGAGATGAAAGGCCAAAAGGGCTGCCTTGTTTCCAAAGGGGGAGAGAGGCCCCAAAGCATCTTGCTTCCACCTCTTGGGAAGCTAAGAAACAACTGGCTGTGCCCAGTGCTCTTATAGCCTAAGAGAACATCTCTTATCAAGGCCTGTGAAACGCACTGTCTAGGCAGGCCTGATCTGGAAGAAGTAGAACTTCTGCTCTGGTTGTGCTCCATTGCCCTAGAGCTGCCAGACCCAACGTGCTGCCTTGTTTCCAAAGGGGCAGAGAGGCCCCAAAGCGTCTTGCTTCCAGCTGTTTGGGAAACAAGGAAACAACTGGCTCTGCACCGTGCTCTCACAGCCTACCGGGAACGTCACATACAAAGGCCTCTGAAACGCAGTTCCTTGGCAGGCCTGATCTGGCTGAAGTAGGACTTCTGCTTTGGGTGTGCTCCATTGGCCTAGAGCTGAAAGGCCCAAGGGTCGGCCTTGTTGGCAAAGGGGCAGGGAGCCCCCAAAGCATCTTGCTTCCAGCTCTGTGGGAAGCTAAGAAACAACTGGCTCTGCCCAGTGCTCTTACAGCCTAAGAGACAATCTCTTACCAAGGCCTGTGAAATGCACTTTGTTGGTGGCCTGAACTGGCCGAAGTAGAACTTCTGCTCTGGGAGTGCTCCACTGGCCTAGAGCTACCTGCCCCAAAGGGCTGCCTTGATTCCAAAGTGAGAGAGTGGCACCAAAGCATCTTGCTTCCAGCTCTTCGGGAAGCTAAGAAACATCTGGCGTTGCCCAGTGCTCTTACAGCCTACCGGGAACATCTCTTACCAAGGCCTGTGAAACGCAGTTTCCTGGCAGGCCTGATCTGGCTGAAGTAGAACTTCTGCTCTGGGTGTGCTCCATTGCCCTAGAGCTGCCAGGCCCAAACGGCTGCCTTTTGTCCAAAGGGAGAGAGAGGCCCCAAAGCATCTTGCTTCCAGCTCTGTGGGAAGCTAAAGCAACTGGCTCTCCACAGTGCTCTCACAGCCTACCGGGAACATCTCTTACCAAGGCCTGTGAAACGCAGTTTCTTGGCAGGCCTGATCTGGCTGAAGTAGAACTCCTGCTCTGGGCGTGCTACTTTGGCCTAGAGCTGCCAGGCCCAAAGGGCCGCCTTGTTTCCAAAGGGGCTGAGAGTCCTCAAAGTATCTTGCTTCCAAATCTTTGGGAAGCTAAGAAACAACTGGCTCTGCACAGTGCTCTCACAGCCTACTGGCAACGTGACAGAGAAAGGCCTGTGAGACGCAGTTTCTTGGAAGGCCTGATCTGGCTGAGGTAGAACTTCTGCTCTGGGTGTACTCCATTGGCCTAGGGCTGCCAGGCCCAAAGGGCTGCCCTTATTTCCAAAGTGTGAGAGAGGCCCCAAAGCATCTTGCTTCCTGCTCTCTGGGAAGCTAAAACAACTGGCTCTGCACAGTGCTCTCAAAGCCAACCGGGAACGTCACATACAAAGGCCTGTGAAACGCAGCTTCTTGACAGGCCTTATCTGGCTGAGGTAGAACTTGTGCTCTGGGTGTGCTCCATTGGCCTAGAGCTGCCAGGCCCAAACGGCTGCCTTGTGTCCAAAGGGAGAGAGAGGCCCCAAAGCATCTTGCTTCCAGCTCTGTGGGAAGCTAAAGCAACTGGCTCTCCACAGTGCTCTCACAGCCTACCGGGAACATCTCTTACCAAGGCCTGTGAAACGCAGTTTCTTGGCAGGCCTGATCTGGCTGAAGTAGAACTCCTGCTCTGGGCGTGCTACTTTGGCCTAGAGCTGCCAGGCCCAAAGGGCCGCCTTGTTTCCAAAGGGGCTGAGAGTCCCCAAAGTATCTTGCTTCCAAATCTTTGGGAAGCTAAGAAACAACTGGCTCTGCACAGTGCTCTCACAGCCTACCGGCAACGTGACAGAGAAAGGCCTGTGAGACGCAGTTTCTTGGAAGGCCTGATCTGGCTGAGGTAGAACTTCTGCTCTGGGTGTACTCCATTGGCCTAGGGCTGCCAGGCCCAAAGGGCTGCCTTTATTTCCAAAGTGTGAGAGAGGCCCCAAAGCATCTTGCTTCCTGCTCTCTGGGAAGCTAAAACAACTGGCTCTGCACAGTGCTCTCAAAGCCAACCGGGAACGTCACATACAAAGGCCTGTGAAACGCAGCTTCTTGACAGGCCTTATCTGGCTGAGGTAGAACTTGTGCTCTGGGTGTGCTACTTTGGCCTAGAGCTGCCAGGCACAAAGGCTGCTTTGTTTCCAAAGGGGGAGAGAGGCCCCAAATCATGTTGCTTCCAGCTGTTTTTGAAGCTAAGAAACAACTCGCTCTGCCAGGTACTCTTACAGCCTTCCGGGAACACCTCTTACGAAGGCCTGTGAAAAGCAGTTTCTTGGCAGGCCTGATCTGGCTGAGGTAGAACTTCTGCTCTGGGTGTGCTCCATTGCCCTAGAGATGAAAGGCCAAAAGGGCTGCCTTGTTTCCAAAGGGGGAGAGAGGCCCCAAAGCATCTTGCTTCCACCTCTTGGGAAGCTAAGAAACAACTGGCTGTGCCCAGTGCTCTTATAGCCTAAGAGAACATCTCTTATCAAGGCCTGTGAAACGCACTGTCTAGGCAGGCCTGATCTGGAAGAAGTAGAACTTCTGCTCTGGTTGTGCTCCATTGCCCTAGAGCTGCCAGACCCAACGTGCTGCCTTGTTTCCAAAGGGGCAGAGAGGCCCCAAAGCGTCTTGCTTCCAGCTGTTTGGGAAACAAGGAAACAACTGGCTCTGCACCGTGCTCTCACAGCCTACCGGGAACGTCACATACAAAGGCCTCTGAAACGCAGTTCCTTGGCAGGCCTGATCTGGCTGAAGTAGGACTTCTGCTTTGGGTGTGCTCCATTGGCCTAGAGCTGAAAGGCCCAAGGGTCGGCCTTGTTGGCAAAGGGGCAGGGAGCCCCCAAAGCATCTTGCTTCCAGCTCTGTGGGAAGCTAAGAAACAACTGGCTCTGCCCAGTGCTCTTACAGCCTAAGAGACAATCTCTTACCAAGGCCTGTGAAATGCACTTTGTTGGTGGCCTGAACTGGCCGAAGTAGAACTTCTGCTCTGGGAGTGCTCCACTGGCCTAGAGCTACCTGCCCCAAAGGGCTGCCTTGATTCCAAAGTGAGAGAGTGGCACCAAAGCATCTTGCTTCCAGCTCTTCGGGAAGCTAAGAAACATCTGGCGTTGCCCAGTGCTCTTACAGCCTACCGGGAACATCTCTTACCAAGGCCTGTGAAACGCAGTTTCCTGGCAGGCCTGATCTGGCTGAAGTAGAACTTCTGCTCTGGGTGTGCTCCATTGCCCTAGAGCTGCCAGGCCCAAACGGCTGCCTTTTGTCCAAAGGGAGAGAGAGGCCCCAAAGCATCTTGCTTCCAGCTCTGTGGGAAGCTAAAGCAACTGGCTCTCCACAGTGCTCTCACAGCCTACCGGGAACATCTCTTACCAAGGCCTGTGAAACGCAGTTTCTTGGCAGGCCTGATCTGGCTGAAGTAGAACTCCTGCTCTGGGCGTGCTACTTTGGCCTAGAGCTGCCAGGCCCAAAGGGCCGCCTTGTTTCCAAAGGGGCTGAGAGTCCCCAAAGTATCTTGCTTCCAAATCTTTGGGAAGCTAAGAAACAACTGGCTCTGCACAGTGCTCTCACAGCCTACCGGCAACGTGACAGAGAAAGGCCTGTGAGACGCAGTTTCTTGGAAGGCCTGATCTGGCTGAGGTAGAACTTCTGCTCTGGGTGTACTCCATTGGCCTAGGGCTGCCAGGCCCAAAGGGCTGCCCTTATTTCCAAAGTGTGAGAGAGGCCCCAAAGCATCTTGCTTCCTGCTCTCTGGGAAGCTAAAACAACTGGCTCTGCACAGTGCTCTCAAAGCCAACCGGGAACGTCACATACAAAGGCCTGTGAAACGCAGCTTCTTGACAGGCCTTATCTGGCTGAGGTAGAACTTGTGCTCTGGGTGTGCTCCATTGGCCTAGAGCTGCCAGGCCCAAACGGCTGCCTTGTGTCCAAAGGGAGAGAGAGGCCCCAAAGCATCTTGCTTCCAGCTCTGTGGGAAGCTAAAGCAACTGGCTCTCCACAGTGCTCTCACAGCCTACCGGGAACATCTCTTACCAAGGCCTGTGAAACGCAGTTTCTTGGCAGGCCTGATCTGGCTGAAGTAGAACTCCTGCTCTGGGCATGCTACTTTGGCCTAGAGCTGCCAGGCCCAAAGGGCCGCCTTGTTTCCAAAGGGGCTGAGAGTCCCCAAAGTATCTTGCTTCCAAATCTTTGGGAAGCTAAGAAACAACTGGCTCTGCACAGTGCTCTCACAGCCTACCGGCAACGTGACAGAGAAAGGCCTGTGAGACGCAGTTTCTTGGAAGGCCTGATCTGGCTGAGGTAGAACTTCTGCTCTGGGTGTACTCCATTGGCCTAGGGCTGCCAGGCCCAAAGGGCTGCCTTTATTTCCAAAGTGTGAGAGAGGCCCCAAAGCATCTTGCTTCCTGCTCTCTGGGAAGCTAAAACAACTGGCTCTGCACAGTGCTCTCAAAGCCAACCGGGAACGTCACATACAAAGGCCTGTGAAACGCAGCTTCTTGACAGGCCTTATCTGGCTGAGGTAGAACTTGTGCTCTGGGTGTGCTACTTTGGCCTAGAGCTGCCAGGCACAAAGGCTGCTTTGTTTCCAAAGGCGGAGAGAGGCCCCAAATCATGTTGCTTCCAGCTGTTTTTGAAGCTAAGAAACAACTCGCTCTGCCAGGTACTCTTACAGCCTTCCGGGAACACCTCTTACGAAGGCCTGTGAAAAGCAGTTTCTTGGCAGGCCTGATCTGGCTGAGGTAGAACTTCTGCTCTGGGTGTGCTCCATTGCCCTAGAGATGAAAGGCCAAAAGGGCTGCCTTGTTTCCAAAGGGGGAGAGAGGCCCCAAAGCATCTTGCTTCCACCTCTTGGGAAGCTAAGAAACAACTGGCTGTGCCCAGTGCTCTTATAGCCTAAGAGGACATCTCTTATCAAGGCCTGTGAAACGCACTGTCTAGGCAGGCCTGATCTGGAAGAAGTAGAACTTCTGCTCTGGTTGTGCTCCATTGCCCTAGAGCTGCCAGACCCAACGTGCTGCCTTGTTTCCAAAGGGGCAGAGAGGCCCCAAAGCGTCTTGCTTCCAGCTGTTTGGGAAACAAGGAAACAACTGGCTCTGCACCGTGCTCTCACAGCCTACCGGGAACGTCACATACAAAGGCCTCTGAAACGCAGTTCCTTGGCAGGCCTGATCTGGCTGAAGTAGGACTTCTGCTTTGGGTGTGCTCCATTGGCCTAGAGCTGAAAGGCCCAAGGGTCGGCCTTGTTGGCAAAGGGGCAGGGAGCCCCCAAAGCATCTTGCTTCCAGCTCTTTGGGAAGCTAAGAAACAACTGGCTCTGCCCAGTGCTCTTACAGCCTAAGAGACAATCTCTTACCAAGGCCTGTGAAATGCACTTTGTTGGTGGCCTGAACTGGCCGAAGTAGAACTTCTGCTCTGGGAGTGCTCCACTGGCCTAGAGCTACCTGCCCCAAAGGGCTGCCTTGATTCCAAAGTGAGAGAGTGGCACCAAAGCATCTTGCTTCCAGCTCTTCGGGAAGCTAAGAAACATCTGGCGTTGCCCAGTGCTCTTACAGCCTACCGGGAACATCTCTTACCAAGGCCTGTGAAACGCAGTTTCCTGGCAGGCCTGATCTGGCTGAAGTAGAACTTCTGCTCTGGGTGTGCTCCATTGCCCTAGAGCTGCCAGGCCCAAACGGCTGCCTTTTGTCCAAAGGGAGAGAGAGGCCCCAAAGCATCTTGCTTCCAGCTCTGTGGGAAGCTAAAGCAACTGGCTCTCCACAGTGCTCTCACAGCCTACCGGGAACATCTCTTACCAAGGCCTGTGAAACGCAGTTTCTTGGCAGGCCTGATCTGGCTGAAGTAGAACTCCTGCTCTGGGCGTGCTACTTTGGCCTAGAGCTGCCAGGCCCAAAGGGCCGCCTTGTTTCCAAAGGGGCTGAGAGTCCTCAAAGTATCTTGCTTCCAAATCTTTGGGAAGCTAAGAAACAACTGGCTCTGCACAGTGCTCTCACAGCCTACCGGCAACGTGACAGAGAAAGGCCTGTGAGACGCAGTTTCTTGGAAGGCCTGATCTGGCTGAGGTAGAACTTCTGCTCTGGGTGTACTCCATTGGCCTAGGGCTGCCAGGCCCAAAGGGCTGCCCTTATTTCCAAAGTGTGAGAGAGGCCCCAAAGCATCTTGCTTCCTGCTCTCTGGGAAGCTAAAACAACTGGCTCTGCACAGTGCTCTCAAAGCCAACCGGGAACGTCACATACAAAGGCCTGTGAAACGCAGCTTCTTGACAGGCCTTATCTGGCTGAGGTAGAACTTGTGCTCTGGGTGTGCTCCATTGGCCTAGAGCTGCCAGGCCCAAACGGCTGCCTTGTGTCCAAAGGGAGAGAGAGGCCCCAAAGCATCTTGCTTCCAGCTCTGTGGGAAGCTAAAGCAACTGGCTCTCCACAGTGCTCTCACAGCCTACCGGGAACATCTCTTACCAAGGCCTGTGAAACGCAGTTTCTTGGCAGGCCTGATCTGGCTGAAGTAGAACTCCTGCTCTGGGCGTGCTACTTTGGCCTAGAGCTGCCAGGCCCAAAGGGCCGCCTTGTTTCCAAAGGGGCTGAGAGTCCCCAAAGTATCTTGCTTCCAAATCTTTGGGAAGCTAAGAAACAACTGGCTCTGCACAGTGCTCTCACAGCCTACCGGCAACGTGACAGAGAAAGGCCTGTGAGACGCAGTTTCTTGGAAGGCCTGATCTGGCTGAGGTAGAACTTCTGCTCTGGGTGTACTCCATTGGCCTAGGGCTGCCAGGCCCAAAGGGCTGCCCTTATTTCCAAAGTGTGAGAGAGGCCCCAAAGCATCTTGCTTCCTGCTCTCTGGGAAGCTAAAACAACTGGCTCTGCACAGTGCTCTCAAAGCCAACCGGGAACGTCACATACAAAGGCCTGTGAAACGCAGCTTCTTGACAGGCCTTATCTGGCTGAGGTAGAACTTGTGCTCTGGGTGTGCTCCATTGGCCTAGAGCTGCCAGGCCCAAACGGCTGCCTTGTGTCCAAAGGGAGAGAGAGGCCCCAAAGCATCTTGCTTCCAGCTCTGTGGGAAGCTAAAGCAACTGGCTCTCCACAGTGCTCTCACAGCCTACCGGGAACATCTCTTACCAAGGCCTGTGAAACGCAGTTTCTTGGCAGGCCTGATCTGGCTGAAGTAGAACTCCTGCTCTGGGCGTGCTACTTTGGCCTAGAGCTGCCAGGCCCAAAGGGCCGCCTTGTTTCCAAAGGGGCTGAGAGTCCCCAAAGTATCTTGCTTCCAAATCTTTGGGAAGCTAAGAAACAACTGGCTCTGCACAGTGCTCTCACAGCCTACCGGCAACGTGACAGAGAAAGGCCTGTGAGACGCAGTTTCTTGGAAGGCCTGATCTGGCTGAGGTAGAACTTCTGCTCTGGGTGTACTCCATTGGCCTAGGGCTGCCAGGCCCAAACGGCTGCCTTTATTTCCAAAGTGTGAGAGAGGCCCCAAAGCATCTTGCTTCCTGCTCTCTGGGAAGCTAAAACAACTGGCTCTGCACAGTGCTCTCAAAGCCAACCGGGAACGTCACATACAAAGGCCTGTGAAACGCAGCTTCTTGACAGGCCTTATCTGGCTGAGGTAGAACTTGTGCTCTGGGTGTGCTACTTTGGCCTAGAGCTGCCAGGCACAAAGGCTGCTTTGTTTCCAAAGGCGGAGAGAGGCCCCAAATCATGTTGCTTCCAGCTGTTTTTGAAGCTAAGAAACAACTCGCTCTGCCAGGTACTCTTACAGCCTTCCGGGAACACCTCTTACGAAGGCCTGTGAAAAGCAGTTTCTTGGCAGGCCTGATCTGGCTGAGGTAGAACTTCTGCTCTGGGTGTGCTCCATTGCCCTAGAGATGAAAGGCCAAAAGGGCTGCCTTGTTTCCAAAGGGGGAGAGAGGCCCCAAAGCATCTTGCTTCCACCTCTTGGGAAGCTAAGAAACAACTGGCTGTGCCCAGTGCTCTTATAGCCTAAGAGAACATCTCTTATCAAGGCCTGTGAAACGCACTGTCTAGGCAGGCCTGATCTGGAAGAAGTAGAACTTCTGCTCTGGTTGTGCTCCATTGCCCTAGAGCTGCCAGACCCAACGTGCTGCCTTGTTTCCAAAGGGGCAGAGAGGCCCCAAAGCGTCTTGCTTCCAGCTGTTTGGGAAACAAGGAAACAACTGGCTCTGCACCGTGCTCTCACAGCCTACCGGGAACGTCACATACAAAGGCCTCTGAAACGCAGTTCCTTGGCAGGCCTGATCTGGCTGAAGTAGGACTTCTGCTTTGGGTGTGCTCCATTGGCCTAGAGCTGAAAGGCCCAAGGGTCGGCCTTGTTGGCAAAGGGGCAGGGAGCCCCCAAAGCATCTTGCTTCCAGCTCTTTGGGAAGCTAAGAAACAACTGGCTCTGCCCAGTGCTCTTACAGCCTAAGAGACAATCTCTTACCAAGGCCTGTGAAATGCACTTTGTTGGTGGCCTGAACTGGCCGAAGTAGAACTTCTGCTCTGGGAGTGCTCCACTGGCCTAGAGCTACCTGCCCCAAAGGGCTGCCTTGATTCCAAAGTGAGAGAGTGGCACCAAAGCATCTTGCTTCCAGCTCTTCGGGAAGCTAAGAAACATCTGGCGTTGCCCAGTGCTCTTACAGCCTACCGGGAACATCTCTTACCAAGGCCTGTGAAACGCAGTTTCCTGGCAGGCCTGATCTGGCTGAAGTAGAACTTCTGCTCTGGGTGTGCTCCATTGCCCTAGAGCTGCCAGGCCCAAACGGCTGCCTTTTGTCCAAAGGGAGAGAGAGGCCCCAAAGCATC
The DNA here is from genome assembly GCF_041296235.1 of Equus asinus. NCBI lineage: Eukaryota > Metazoa > Chordata > Mammalia > Perissodactyla > Equidae > Equus > Equus asinus. The sequence continues at coordinate 1,384,260 of NC_091818.1, forward strand.
TTGCTTCCAGCTCTGTGGGAAGCTAAAGCAACTGGCTCTCCACAGTGCTCTCACAGCCTACCGGGAACATCTCTTACCAAGGCCTGTGAAACGCAGTTTCTTGGCAGGCCTGATCTGGCTGAAGTAGAACTCCTGCTCTGGGCGTGCTACTTTGGCCTAGAGCTGCCAGGCCCAAAGGGCCGCCTTGTTTCCAAAGGGGCTGAGAGTCCTCAAAGTATCTTGCTTCCAAATCTTTGGGAAGCTAAGAAACAACTGGCTCTGCACAGTGCTCTCACAGCCTACCGGCAACGTGACAGAGAAAGGCCTGTGAGACGCAGTTTCTTGGAAGGCCTGATCTGGCTGAGGTAGAACTTCTGCTCTGGGTGTACTCCATTGGCCTAGGGCTGCCAGGCCCAAAGGGCTGCCCTTATTTCCAAAGTGTGAGAGAGGCCCCAAAGCATCTTGCTTCCTGCTCTCTGGGAAGCTAAAACAACTGGCTCTGCACAGTGCTCTCAAAGCCAACCGGGAACGTCACATACAAAGGCCTGTGAAACGCAGCTTCTTGACAGGCCTTATCTGGCTGAGGTAGAACTTGTGCTCTGGGTGTGCTCCATTGGCCTAGAGCTGCCAGGCCCAAACGGCTGCCTTGTGTCCAAAGGGAGAGAGAGGCCCCAAAGCATCTTGCTTCCAGCTCTGTGGGAAGCTAAAGCAACTGGCTCTCCACAGTGCTCTCACAGCCTACCGGGAACATCTCTTACCAAGGCCTGTGAAACGCAGTTTCTTGGCAGGCCTGATCTGGCTGAAGTAGAACTCCTGCTCTGGGCGTGCTACTTTGGCCTAGAGCTGCCAGGCCCAAAGGGCCGCCTTGTTTCCAAAGGGGCTGAGAGTCCCCAAAGTATCTTGCTTCCAAATCTTTGGGAAGCTAAGAAACAACTGGCTCTGCACAGTGCTCTCACAGCCTACCGGCAACGTGACAGAGAAAGGCCTGTGAGACGCAGTTTCTTGGAAGGCCTGATCTGGCTGAGGTAGAACTTCTGCTCTGGGTGTACTCCATTGGCCTAGGGCTGCCAGGCCCAAAGGGCTGCCTTTATTTCCAAAGTGTGAGAGAGGCCCCAAAGCATCTTGCTTCCTGCTCTCTGGGAAGCTAAAACAACTGGCTCTGCACAGTGCTCTCAAAGCCAACCGGGAACGTCACATACAAAGGCCTGTGAAACGCAGCTTCTTGACAGGCCTTATCTGGCTGAGGTAGAACTTGTGCTCTGGGTGTGCTACTTTGGCCTAGAGCTGCCAGGCACAAAGGCTGCTTTGTTTCCAAAGGGGGAGAGAGGCCCCAAATCATGTTGCTTCCAGCTGTTTTTGAAGCTAAGAAACAACTCGCTCTGCCAGGTACTCTTACAGCCTTCCGGGAACACCTCTTACGAAGGCCTGTGAAAAGCAGTTTCTTGGCAGGCCTGATCTGGCTGAGGTAGAACTTCTGCTCTGGGTGTGCTCCATTGCCCTAGAGATGAAAGGCCAAAAGGGCTGCCTTGTTTCCAAAGGGGGAGAGAGGCCCCAAAGCATCTTGCTTCCACCTCTTGGGAAGCTAAGAAACAACTGGCTGTGCCCAGTGCTCTTATAGCCTAAGAGGACATCTCTTATCAAGGCCTGTGAAACGCACTGTCTAGGCAGGCCTGATCTGGAAGAAGTAGAACTTCTGCTCTGGTTGTGCTCCATTGCCCTAGAGCTGCCAGACCCAACGTGCTGCCTTGTTTCCAAAGGGGCAGAGAGGCCCCAAAGCGTCTTGCTTCCAGCTGTTTGGGAAACAAGGAAACAACTGGCTCTGCACCGTGCTCTCACAGCCTACCGGGAACGTCACATACAAAGGCCTCTGAAACGCAGTTCCTTGGCAGGCCTGATCTGGCTGAAGTAGGACTTCTGCTTTGGGTGTGCTCCATTGGCCTAGAGCTGAAAGGCCCAAGGGTCGGCCTTGTTGGCAAAGGGGCAGGGAGCCCCCAAAGCATCTTGCTTCCAGCTCTTTGGGAAGCTAAGAAACAACTGGCTCTGCCCAGTGCTCTTACAGCCTAAGAGACAATCTCTTACCAAGGCCTGTGAAATGCACTTTGTTGGTGGCCTGAACTGGCCGAAGTAGAACTTCTGCTCTGGGAGTGCTCCACTGGCCTAGAGCTACCTGCCCCAAAGGGCTGCCTTGATTCCAAAGTGAGAGAGTGGCACCAAAGCATCTTGCTTCCAGCTCTTCGGGAAGCTAAGAAACATCTGGCGTTGCCCAGTGCTCTTACAGCCTACCGGGAACATCTCTTACCAAGGCCTGTGAAACGCAGTTTCCTGGCAGGCCTGATCTGGCTGAAGTAGAACTTCTGCTCTGGGTGTGCTCCATTGCCCTAGAGCTGCCAGGCCCAAACGGCTGCCTTTTGTCCAAAGGGAGAGAGAGGCCCCAAAGCATCTTGCTTCCAGCTCTGTGGGAAGCTAAAGCAACTGGCTCTCCACAGTGCTCTCACAGCCTACCGGGAACATCTCTTACCAAGGCCTGTGAAACGCAGTTTCTTGGCAGGCCTGATCTGGCTGAAGTAGAACTCCTGCTCTGGGCGTGCTACTTTGGCCTAGAGCTGCCAGGCCCAAAGGGCCGCCTTGTTTCCAAAGGGGCTGAGAGTCCTCAAAGTATCTTGCTTCCAAATCTTTGGGAAGCTAAGAAACAACTGGCTCTGCACAGTGCTCTCACAGCCTACCGGCAACGTGACAGAGAAAGGCCTGTGAGACGCAGTTTCTTGGAAGGCCTGATCTGGCTGAGGTAGAACTTCTGCTCTGGGTGTACTCCATTGGCCTAGGGCTGCCAGGCCCAAAGGGCTGCCCTTATTTCCAAAGTGTGAGAGAGGCCCCAAAGCATCTTGCTTCCTGCTCTCTGGGAAGCTAAAACAACTGGCTCTGCACAGTGCTCTCAAAGCCAACCGGGAACGTCACATACAAAGGCCTGTGAAACGCAGCTTCTTGACAGGCCTTATCTGGCTGAGGTAGAACTTGTGCTCTGGGTGTGCTCCATTGGCCTAGAGCTGCCAGGCCCAAACGGCTGCCTTGTGTCCAAAGGGAGAGAGAGGCCCCAAAGCATCTTGCTTCCAGCTCTGTGGGAAGCTAAAGCAACTGGCTCTCCACAGTGCTCTCACAGCCTACCGGGAACATCTCTTACCAAGGCCTGTGAAACGCAGTTTCTTGGCAGGCCTGATCTGGCTGAAGTAGAACTCCTGCTCTGGGCGTGCTACTTTGGCCTAGAGCTGCCAGGCCCAAAGGGCCGCCTTGTTTCCAAAGGGGCTGAGAGTCCCCAAAGTATCTTGCTTCCAAATCTTTGGGAAGCTAAGAAACAACTGGCTCTGCACAGTGCTCTCACAGCCTACCGGCAACGTGACAGAGAAAGGCCTGTGAGACGCAGTTTCTTGGAAGGCCTGATCTGGCTGAGGTAGAACTTCTGCTCTGGGTGTACTCCATTGGCCTAGGGCTGCCAGGCCCAAAGGGCTGCCCTTATTTCCAAAGTGTGAGAGAGGCCCCAAAGCATCTTGCTTCCTGCTCTCTGGGAAGCTAAAACAACTGGCTCTGCACAGTGCTCTCAAAGCCAACCGGGAACGTCACATACAAAGGCCTGTGAAACGCAGCTTCTTGACAGGCCTTATCTGGCTGAGGTAGAACTTGTGCTCTGGGTGTGCTCCATTGGCCTAGAGCTGCCAGGCCCAAACGGCTGCCTTGTGTCCAAAGGGAGAGAGAGGCCCCAAAGCATCTTGCTTCCAGCTCTGTGGGAAGCTAAAGCAACTGGCTCTCCACAGTGCTCTCACAGCCTACCGGGAACATCTCTTACCAAGGCCTGTGAAACGCAGTTTCTTGGCAGGCCTGATCTGGCTGAAGTAGAACTCCTGCTCTGGGCGTGCTACTTTGGCCTAGAGCTGCCAGGCCCAAAGGGCCGCCTTGTTTCCAAAGGGGCTGAGAGTCCCCAAAGTATCTTGCTTCCAAATCTTTGGGAAGCTAAGAAACAACTGGCTCTGCACAGTGCTCTCACAGCCTACCGGCAACGTGACAGAGAAAGGCCTGTGAGACGCAGTTTCTTGGAAGGCCTGATCTGGCTGAGGTAGAACTTCTGCTCTGGGTGTACTCCATTGGCCTAGGGCTGCCGGGCCCAAACGGCTGCCTTTATTTCCAAAGTGTGAGAGAGGCCCCAAAGCATCTTGCTTCCTGCTCTCTGGGAAGCTAAAACAACTGGCTCTGCACAGTGCTCTCAAAGCCAACCGGGAACGTCACATACAAAGGCCTGTGAAACGCAGCTTCTTGACAGGCCTTATCTGGCTGAGGTAGAACTTGTGCTCTGGGTGTGCTACTTTGGCCTAGAGCTGCCAGGCACAAAGGCTGCTTTGTTTCCAAAGGGGGAGAGAGGCCCCAAATCATGTTGCTTCCAGCTGTTTTTGAAGCTAAGAAACAACTCGCTCTGCCAGGTACTCTTACAGCCTTCCGGGAACACCTCTTACGAAGGCCTGTGAAAAGCAGTTTCTTGGCAGGCCTGATCTGGCTGAGGTAGAACTTCTGCTCTGGGTGTGCTCCATTGCCCTAGAGATGAAAGGCCAAAAGGGCTGCCTTGTTTCCAAAGGGGGAGAGAGGCCCCAAAGCATCTTGCTTCCACCTCTTGGGAAGCTAAGAAACAACTGGCTGTGCCCAGTGCTCTTATAGCCTAAGAGAACATCTCTTATCAAGGCCTGTGAAACGCACTGTCTAGGCAGGCCTGATCTGGAAGAAGTAGAACTTCTGCTCTGGTTGTGCTCCATTGCCCTAGAGCTGCCAGACCCAACGTGCTGCCTTGTTTCCAAAGGGGCAGAGAGGCCCCAAAGCGTCTTGCTTCCAGCTGTTTGGGAAACAAGGAAACAACTGGCTCTGCACCGTGCTCTCACAGCCTACCGGGAACGTCACATACAAAGGCCTCTGAAACGCAGTTCCTTGGCAGGCCTGATCTGGCTGAAGTAGGACTTCTGCTTTGGGTGTGCTCCATTGGCCTAGAGCTGAAAGGCCCAAGGGTCGGCCTTGTTGGCAAAGGGGCAGGGAGCCCCCAAAGCATCTTGCTTCCAGCTCTTTGGGAAGCTAAGAAACAACTGGCTCTGCCCAGTGCTCTTACAGCCTAAGAGACAATCTCTTACCAAGGCCTGTGAAATGCACTTTGTTGGTGGCCTGAACTGGCCGAAGTAGAACTTCTGCTCTGGGAGTGCTCCACTGGCCTAGAGCTACCTGCCCCAAAGGGCTGCCTTGATTCCAAAGTGAGAGAGTGGCACCAAAGCATCTTGCTTCCAGCTCTTCGGGAAGCTAAGAAACATCTGGCGTTGCCCAGTGCTCTTACAGCCTACCGGGAACATCTCTTACCAAGGCCTGTGAAACGCAGTTTCCTGGCAGGCCTGATCTGGCTGAAGTAGAACTTCTGCTCTGGGTGTGCTCCATTGCCCTAGAGCTGCCAGGCCCAAACGGCTGCCTTTTGTCCAAAGGGAGAGAGAGGCCCCAAAGCATCTTGCTTCCAGCTCTGTGGGAAGCTAAAGCAACTGGCTCTCCACAGTGCTCTCACAGCCTACCGGGAACATCTCTTACCAAGGCCTGTGAAACGCAGTTTCTTGGCAGGCCTGATCTGGCTGAAGTAGAACTCCTGCTCTGGGCGTGCTACTTTGGCCTAGAGCTGCCAGGCCCAAAGGGCCGCCTTGTTTCCAAAGGGGCTGAGAGTCCTCAAAGTATCTTGCTTCCAAATCTTTGGGAAGCTAAGAAACAACTGGCTCTGCACAGTGCTCTCACAGCCTACCGGCAACGTGACAGAGAAAGGCCTGTGAGACGCAGTTTCTTGGAAGGCCTGATCTGGCTGAGGTAGAACTTCTGCTCTGGGTGTACTCCATTGGCCTAGGGCTGCCAGGCCCAAAGGGCTGCCCTTATTTCCAAAGTGTGAGAGAGGCCCCAAAGCATCTTGCTTCCTGCTCTCTGGGAAGCTAAAACAACTGGCTCTGCACAGTGCTCTCAAAGCCAACCGGGAACGTCACATACAAAGGCCTGTGAAACGCAGCTTCTTGACAGGCCTTATCTGGCTGAGGTAGAACTTGTGCTCTGGGTGTGCTCCATTGGCCTAGAGCTGCCAGGCCCAAACGGCTGCCTTGTGTCCAAAGGGAGAGAGAGGCCCCAAAGCATCTTGCTTCCAGCTCTGTGGGAAGCTAAAGCAACTGGCTCTCCACAGTGCTCTCACAGCCTACCGGGAACATCTCTTACCAAGGCCTGTGAAACGCAGTTTCTTGGCAGGCCTGATCTGGCTGAAGTAGAACTCCTGCTCTGGGCGTGCTACTTTGGCCTAGAGCTGCCAGGCCCAAAGGGCCGCCTTGTTTCCAAAGGGGCTGAGAGTCCCCAAAGTATCTTGCTTCCAAATCTTTGGGAAGCTAAGAAACAACTGGCTCTGCACAGTGCTCTCACAGCCTACCGGCAACGTGACAGAGAAAGGCCTGTGAGACGCAGTTTCTTGGAAGGCCTGATCTGGCTGAGGTAGAACTTCTGCTCTGGGTGTACTCCATTGGCCTAGGGCTGCCAGGCCCAAACGGCTGCCTTTATTTCCAAAGTGTGAGAGAGGCCCCAAAGCATCTTGCTTCCTGCTCTCTGGGAAGCTAAAACAACTGGCTCTGCACAGTGCTCTCAAAGCCAACCGGGAACGTCACATACAAAGGCCTGTGAAACGCAGCTTCTTGACAGGCCTTATCTGGCTGAGGTAGAACTTGTGCTCTGGGTGTGCTACTTTGGCCTAGAGCTGCCAGGCACAAAGGCTGCTTTGTTTCCAAAGGGGGAGAGAGGCCCCAAATCATGTTGCTTCCAGCTGTTTTTGAAGCTAAGAAACAACTCGCTCTGCCAGGTACTCTTACAGCCTTCCGGGAACACCTCTTACGAAGGCCTGTGAAAAGCAGTTTCTTGGCAGGCCTGATCTGGCTGAGGTAGAACTTCTGCTCTGGGTGTGCTCCATTGCCCTAGAGATGAAAGGCCAAAAGGGCTGCCTTGTTTCCAAAGGGGGAGAGAGGCCCCAAAGCATCTTGCTTCCACCTCTTGGGAAGCTAAGAAACAACTGGCTGTGCCCAGTGCTCTTATAGCCTAAGAGGACATCTCTTATCAAGGCCTGTGAAACGCACTGTCTAGGCAGGCCTGATCTGGAAGAAGTAGAACTTCTGCTCTGGTTGTGCTCCATTGCCCTAGAGCTGCCAGACCCAACGTGCTGCCTTGTTTCCAAAGGGGCAGAGAGGCCCCAAAGCGTCTTGCTTCCAGCTGTTTGGGAAACAAGGAAACAACTGGCTCTGCACCGTGCTCTCACAGCCTACCGGGAACGTCACATACAAAGGCCTCTGAAACGCAGTTCCTTGGCAGGCCTGATCTGGCTGAAGTAGGACTTCTGCTTTGGGTGTGCTCCATTGGCCTAGAGCTGAAAGGCCCAAGGGTCGGCCTTGTTGGCAAAGGGGCAGGGAGCCCCCAAAGCATCTTGCTTCCAGCTCTTTGGGAAGCTAAGAAACAACTGGCTCTGCCCAGTGCTCTTACAGCCTAAGAGACAATCTCTTACCAAGGCCTGTGAAATGCACTTTGTTGGTGGCCTGAACTGGCCGAAGTAGAACTTCTGCTCTGGGAGTGCTCCACTGGCCTAGAGCTACCTGCCCCAAAGGGCTGCCTTGATTCCAAAGTGAGAGAGTGGCACCAAAGCATCTTGCTTCCAGCTCTTCGGGAAGCTAAGAAACATCTGGCGTTGCCCAGTGCTCTTACAGCCTACCGGGAACATCTCTTACCAAGGCCTGTGAAACGCAGTTTCCTGGCAGGCCTGATCTGGCTGAAGTAGAACTTCTGCTCTGGGTGTGCTCCATTGCCCTAGAGCTGCCAGGCCCAAACGGCTGCCTTTTGTCCAAAGGGAGAGAGAGGCCCCAAAGCATCTTGCTTCCAGCTCTGTGGGAAGCTAAAGCAACTGGCTCTCCACAGTGCTCTCACAGCCTACCGGGAACATCTCTTACCAAGGCCTGTGAAACGCAGTTTCTTGGCAGGCCTGATCTGGCTGAAGTAGAACTCCTGCTCTGGGCGTGCTACTTTGGCCTAGAGCTGCCAGGCCCAAAGGGCCGCCTTGTTTCCAAAGGGGCTGAGAGTCCTCAAAGTATCTTGCTTCCAAATCTTTGGGAAGCTAAGAAACAACTGGCTCTGCACAGTGCTCTCACAGCCTACCGGCAACGTGACAGAGAAAGGCCTGTGAGACGCAGTTTCTTGGAAGGCCTGATCTGGCTGAGGTAGAACTTCTGCTCTGGGTGTACTCCATTGGCCTAGGGCTGCCAGGCCCAAAGGGCTGCCCTTATTTCCAAAGTGTGAGAGAGGCCCCAAAGCATCTTGCTTCCTGCTCTCTGGGAAGCTAAAACAACTGGCTCTGCACAGTGCTCTCAAAGCCAACCGGGAACGTCACATACAAAGGCCTGTGAAACGCAGCTTCTTGACAGGCCTTATCTGGCTGAGGTAGAACTTGTGCTCTGGGTGTGCTCCATTGGCCTAGAGCTGCCAGGCCCAAACGGCTGCCTTGTGTCCAAAGGGAGAGAGAGGCCCCAAAGCATCTTGCTTCCAGCTCTGTGGGAAGCTAAAGCAACTGGCTCTCCACAGTGCTCTCACAGCCTACCGGGAACATCTCTTACCAAGGCCTGTGAAACGCAGTTTCTTGGCAGGCCTGATCTGGCTGAAGTAGAACTCCTGCTCTGGGCGTGCTACTTTGGCCTAGAGCTGCCAGGCCCAAAGGGCCGCCTTGTTTCCAAAGGGGCTGAGAGTCCCCAAAGTATCTTGCTTCCAAATCTTTGGGAAGCTAAGAAACAACTGGCTCTGCACAGTGCTCTCACAGCCTACCGGCAACGTGACAGAGAAAGGCCTGTGAGACGCAGTTTCTTGGAAGGCCTGATCTGGCTGAGGTAGAACTTCTGCTCTGGGTGTACTCCATTGGCCTAGGGCTGCCAGGCCCAAAGGGCTGCCTTTATTTCCAAAGTGTGAGAGAGGCCCCAAAGCATCTTGCTTCCTGCTCTCTGGGAAGCTAAAACAACTGGCTCTGCACAGTGCTCTCAAAGCCAACCGGGAACGTCACATACAAAGGCCTGTGAAACGCAGCTTCTTGACAGGCCTTATCTGGCTGAGGTAGAACTTGTGCTCTGGGTGTGCTACTTTGGCCTAGAGCTGCCAGGCACAAAGGCTGCTTTGTTTCCAAAGGGGGAGAGAGGCCCCAAATCATGTTGCTTCCAGCTGTTTTTGAAGCTAAGAAACAACTCGCTCTGCCAGGTACTCTTACAGCCTTCTGGGAACACCTCTTACGAAGGCCTGTGAAAAGCAGTTTCTTGGCAGGCCTGATCTGGCTGAGGTAGAACTTCTGCTCTGGGTGTGCTCCATTGCCCTAGAGATGAAAGGCCAAAAGGGCTGCCTTGTTTCCAAAGGGGGAGAGAGGCCCCAAAGCATCTTGCTTCCACCTCTTGGGAAGCTAAGAAACAACTGGCTGTGCCCAGTGCTCTTATAGCCTAAGAGGACATCTCTTATCAAGGCCTGTGAAACGCACTGTCTAGGCAGGCCTGATCTGGAAGAAGTAGAACTTCTGCTCTGGTTGTGCTCCATTGCCCTAGAGCTGCCAGACCCAACGTGCTGCCTTGTTTCCAAAGGGGCAGAGAGGCCCCAAAGCGTCTTGCTTCCAGCTGTTTGGGAAACAAGGAAACAACTGGCTCTGCACCGTGCTCTCACAGCCTACCGGGAACGTCACATACAAAGGCCTCTGAAACGCAGTTCCTTGGCAGGCCTGATCTGGCTGAAGTAGGACTTCTGCTTTGGGTGTGCTCCATTGGCCTAGAGCTGAAAGGCCCAAGGGTCGGCCTTGTTGGCAAAGGGGCAGGGAGCCCCCAAAGCATCTTGCTTCCAGCTCTTTGGGAAGCTAAGAAACAACTGGCTCTGCCCAGTGCTCTTACAGCCTAAGAGACAATCTCTTACCAAGGCCTGTGAAATGCACTTTGTTGGTGGCCTGAACTGGCCGAAGTAGAACTTCTGCTCTGGGAGTGCTCCACTGGCCTAGAGCTACCTGCCCCAAAGGGCTGCCTTGATTCCAAAGTGAGAGAGTGGCACCAAAGCATCTTGCTTCCAGCTCTTCGGGAAGCTAAGAAACATCTGGCGTTGCCCAGTGCTCTTACAGCCTACCGGGAACATCTCTTACCAAGGCCTGTGAAACGCAGTTTCCTGGCAGGCCTGATCTGGCTGAAGTAGAACTTCTGCTCTGGGTGTGCTCCATTGCCCTAGAGCTGCCAGGCCCAAACGGCTGCCTTTTGTCCAAAGGGAGAGAGAGGCCCCAAAGCATCTTGCTTCCAGCTCTGTGGGAAGCTAAAGCAACTGGCTCTCCACAGTGCTCTCACAGCCTACCGGGAACATCTCTTACCAAGGCCTGTGAAACGCAGTTTCTTGGCAGGCCTGATCTGGCTGAAGTAGAACTCCTGCTCTGGGCGTGCTACTTTGGCCTAGAGCTGCCAGGCCCAAAGGGCCGCCTTGTTTCCAAAGGGGCTGAGAGTCCTCAAAGTATCTTGCTTCCAAATCTTTGGGAAGCTAAGAAACAACTGGCTCTGCACAGTGCTCTCACAGCCTACCGGCAACGTGACAGAGAAAGGCCTGTGAGACGCAGTTTCTTGGAAGGCCTGATCTGGCTGAGGTAGAACTTCTGCTCTGGGTGTACTCCATTGGCCTAGGGCTGCCAGGCCCAAAGGGCTGCCCTTATTTCCAAAGTGTGAGAGAGGCCCCAAAGCATCTTGCTTCCTGCTCTCTGGGAAGCTAAAACAACTGGCTCTGCACAGTGCTCTCAAAGCCAACCGGGAACGTCACATACAAAGGCCTGTGAAACGCAGCTTCTTGACAGGCCTTATCTGGCTGAGGTAGAACTTGTGCTCTGGGTGTGCTCCATTGGCCTAGAGCTGCCAGGCCCAAACGGCTGCCTTGTGTCCAAAGGGAGAGAGAGGCCCCAAAGCATCTTGCTTCCAGCTCTGTGGGAAGCTAAAGCAACTGGCTCTCCACAGTGCTCTCACAGCCTACCGGGAACATCTCTTACCAAGGCCTGTGAAACGCAGTTTCTTGGCAGGCCTGATCTGGCTGAAGTAGAACTCCTGCTCTGGGCGTGCTACTTTGGCCTAGAGCTGCCAGGCCCAAAGGGCCGCCTTGTTTCCAAAGGGGCTGAGAGTCCCCAAAGTATCTTGCTTCCAAATCTTTGGGAAGCTAAGAAACAACTGGCTCTGCACAGTGCTCTCACAGCCTACCGGCAACGTGACAGAGAAAGGCCTGTGAGACGCAGTTTCTTGGAAGGCCTGATCTGGCTGAGGTAGAACTTCTGCTCTGGGTGTACTCCATTGGCCTAGGGCTGCCAGGCCCAAAGGGCTGCCTTTATTTCCAAAGTGTGAGAGAGGCCCCAAAGCATCTTGCTTCCTGCTCTCTGGGAAGCTAAAACAACTGGCTCTGCACAGTGCTCTCAAAGCCAACCGGGAACGTCACATACAAAGGCCTGTGAAACGCAGCTTCTTGACAGGCCTTATCTGGCTGAGGTAGAACTTGTGCTCTGGGTGTGCTACTTTGGCCTAGAGCTGCCAGGCACAAAGGCTGCTTTGTTTCCAAAGGGGGAGAGAGGCCCCAAATCATGTTGCTTCCAGCTGTTTTTGAAGCTAAGAAACAACTCGCTCTGCCAGGTACTCTTACAGCCTTCCGGGAACACCTCTTACGAAGGCCTGTGAAAAGCAGTTTCTTGGCAGGCCTGATCTGGCTGAGGTAGAACTTCTGCTCTGGGTGTGCTCCATTGCCCTAGAGATGAAAGGCCAAAAGGGCTGCCTTGTTTCCAAAGGGGGAGAGAGGCCCCAAAGCATCTTGCTTCCACCTCTTGGGAAGCTAAGAAACAACTGGCTGTGCCCAGTGCTCTTATAGCCTAAGAGAACATCTCTTATCAAGGCCTGTGAAACGCACTGTCTAGGCAGGCCTGATCTGGAAGAAGTAGAACTTCTGCTCTGGTTGTGCTCCATTGCCCTAGAGCTGCCAGACCCAACGTGCTGCCTTGTTTCCAAAGGGGCAGAGAGGCCCCAAAGCGTCTTGCTTCCAGCTGTTTGGGAAACAAGGAAACAACTGGCTCTGCACCGTGCTCTCACAGCCTACCGGGAACGTCACATACAAAGGCCTCTGAAACGCAGTTCCTTGGCAGGCCTGATCTGGCTGAAGTAGGACTTCTGCTTTGGGTGTGCTCCATTGGCCTAGAGCTGAAAGGCCCAAGGGTCGGCCTTGTTGGCAAAGGGGCAGGGAGCCCCCAAAGCATCTTGCTTCCAGCTCTTTGGGAAGCTAAGAAACAACTGGCTCTGCCCAGTGCTCTTACAGCCTAAGAGACAATCTCTTACCAAGGCCTGTGAAATGCACTTTGTTGGTGGCCTGAACTGGCCGAAGTAGAACTTCTGCTCTGGGAGTGCTCCACTGGCCTAGAGCTACCTGCCCCAAAGGGCTGCCTTGATTCCAAAGTGAGAGAGTGGCACCAAAGCATCTTGCTTCCAGCTCTTCGGGAAGCTAAGAAACATCTGGCGTTGCCCAGTGCTCTTACAGCCTACCGGGAACATCTCTTACCAAGGCCTGTGAAACGCAGTTTCCTGGCAGGCCTGATCTGGCTGAAGTAGAACTTCTGCTCTGGGTGTGCTCCATTGCCCTAGAGCTGCCAGGCCCAAACGGCTGCCTTTTGTCCAAAGGGAGAGAGAGGCCCCAAAGCATCTTGCTTCCAGCTCTGTGGGAAGCTAAAGCAACTGGCTCTCCACAGTGCTCTCACAGCCTACCGGGAACATCTCTTACCAAGGCCTGTGAAACGCAGTTTCTTGGCAGGCCTGATCTGGCTGAAGTAGAACTCCTGCTCTGGGCGTGCTACTTTGGCCTAGAGCTGCCAGGCCCAAAGGGCCGCCTTGTTTCCAAAGGGGCTGAGAGTCCTCAAAGTATCTTGCTTCCAAATCTTTGGGAAGCTAAGAAACAACTGGCTCTGCACAGTGCTCTCACAGCCTACTGGCAACGTGACAGAGAAAGGCCTGTGAGACGCAGTTTCTTGGAAGGCCTGATGTGGCTGAGGTAGAACTTCTGCTCTGGGTGTACTCCATTGGCCTAGGGCTGCCAGGCTCAAAGGGCTGCCCTTATTTCCAAAGTGTGAGAGAGGCCCCAAAGCATCTTGCTTCCTGCTCTCTGGGAAGCTAAAACAACTGGCTCTGCACAGTGCTCTCAAAGCCAACCGGGAACGTCACATACAAAGGCCTGTGAAACGCAGCTTCTTGACGGGCCTTATCTGGCTGAGGTAGAACTTGTGCTCTGGGTGTGCTCCATTGGCCTAGAGCTGCCAGGCCCAAACGGCTGCCTTGTGTCCAAAGGGAGAGAGAGGCCCCAAAGCATCTTGCTTCCAGCTCTGTGGGAAGCTAAAGCAACTGGCTCTCCACAGTGCTCTCACAGCCTACCGGGAACATCTCTTACCAAGGCCTGTGAAACGCAGTTTCTTGGCAGGCCTGATCTGGCTGAAGTAGAACTCCTGCTCTGGGCGTGCTACTTTGGCCTAGAGCTGCCAGGCCCAAAGGGCCGCCTTGTTTCCAAAGGGGCTGAGAGTCCCCAAAGTATCTTGCTTCCAAATCTTTGGGAAGCTAAGAAACAACTGGCTCTGCACAGTGCTCTCACAGCCTACCGGCAACGTGACAGAGAAAGGCCTGTGAGACGCAGTTTCTTGGAAGGCCTGATCTGGCTGAGGTAGAACTTCTGCTCTGGGTGTGCTCCATTGGCCTAGAGCTGCCTGGCCCAAAGGGCCGCCTTGTTTGCAAAGGGGATGAGAGGCCCCAAAGCATCTTGCTTCCAGCTCTTCGGGAAGCTAAGAAACATCTGGCGTTGCCCAGTGATCTTACAGCCTACCGGGAACATCTCTTACCAAGGCCTGTGAAACGCAGTTTGTTGGTGGCCTGAACTGGCCGAAGTAGAACTTCTGCTCTGGGTGTGCTCCACTGGCCTAGAGCTACCTGCCCCAAAGGGCTGCCTTGATTCCAAAGTGAGAGAGTGGCACCAAAGCATCTTGCTTCCAGCTCTTCGGGAAGCTAAGAAACATCTGGCGTTGCCCAGTGCTCTTACAGCCTACCGGGAACATCTCTTACCAAGGCCTGTGAAACGCAGTTTCCTGGCAGGCCTGATCTGGCTGAAGTAGAACTTCTGCTCTGGGTGTGCTCCATTGCCCTAGAGCTGCCAGGCCCAAGGTGCTGCCTTGTTTCCAAAGGGGCAGAGAGGCCCCAAAGCATCTTGCTTCCAGCTCTCTGGGAAGCTAAGAACCAACTCGCTCTGGCCCGTGCTCTTACAGCCTACCGGGAACATGTCTTTGAAAGGCCTGTGAAACGCAGTTTCTTGGCAGGCCTCATCTGGCTGAAGTAGAACTCCGGCTCTGGGTGTGCTCCATTGCCCTAGAGCTGCCAGGCCCAAAGTGCTGCCCTGTTTCCAAGGGGCAGAGAGGCCCAAAGCATCTTGCTTCCCGGTCTTTGCGAAGCTAAGAAACAACTGGCTCTGCCCAGTGCTCTTACACCTACCGGGAACATCTCTTACCAAGGCCTGTCAAACGCTGTTTCTTTGCAGGCCTGATCAGGCTGAAGTAGAACTCCTGCTCTGCGTGTGCTCCATTGGCCTAGAGCTTCCCGACCCAAAAGGCTGCCTTGTTCCCAAACGGGCAGAGGGGTCCCAAGCATCTTGCTTCCAGCTTTTCAGGAAGGTAAGAAACAACTGGCTCTGCCCAGTGCTCTTACAGCCTACCGGGAACATCTCTTACCAAGGCCTGTGAAACGCAGTTTCCTGGCAGGCCTGATCTGGCTGAAGTAGAACTTCTGCTCTGGGTGTGCTCCATTGCCCTAGAGCTGCCAGGCCCAAAGGGCTGCCTTGTTTCCAAAGACGGAGAGTGGACCTAAAGCATCTTGCTCCCAGCTCTTCGGGAAGCTAAGAAACAGCTGGCTCTGCCCAGTGCTCTTACAGCCTAAGAGAACATGTCTTTGAAAGGCCTGTGAAACGCAGTTTCTTGGCAGGCCTGACCTGGCTGAAGTAGAACTTCTGTTCTGGTTGTGCTACATAGGCCTAGAGATACCAGGACCTAAGGGCTGCCTTGTTTCCAAAGGGGGAGAGAGGCCCCAAAGCATCTTGCCTCCAGCACTTTGGGAAGCTAAAAAACAACTGGCTCTGCACAGTGCTCTCACAGCCTACCGGCAACGTGACAGAGAAAGGCCTGTGAGACGCAGTTTCTTGGAAGGCCTGATCTGGCTGAGGTAGAACTTCTGCTCTGGGTGTACTCCATTGGCCTAGGGCTGCCAGGCCCAAAGGGCTGCCCTTATTTCCAAAGTGTGAGAGAGGCCCCAAAGCATCTTGCTTCCTGCTCTCTGGGAAGCTAAAACAACTGGCTCTGCACAGTGCTCTCAAAGCCAACCGGGAACGTCACATACAAAGGCCTGTGAAACGCAGCTTCTTGACAGGCCTTATCTGGCTGAGGTAGAACTTGTGCTCTGGGTGTGCTCCATTGGCCTAGAGCTGCCAGGCCCAAACGGCTGCCTTGTGTCCAAAGGGAGAGAGAGGCCCCAAAGCATCTTGCTTCCAGCTCTGTGGGAAGCTAAAGCAACTGGCTCTCCACAGTGCTCTCACAGCCTACCGGGAACATCTCTTACCAAGGCCTGTGAAACGCAGTTTCTTGGCAGGCCTGATCTGGCTGAAGTAGAACTCCTGCTCTGGGCGTGCTACTTTGGCGTAGAGCTGCCAGGCCCAAAGGGCCGCCCTGTTTCCAAAGGGGCTGAGAGTCCCCAAAGTATCTTGCTTCCAAATCTTTGGGAAGCTAAGAAACAACTGGCTCTGCACAGTGCTCTCACAGCCTACCGGCAACGTGACAGAGAAAGGCCTGTGAGACGCAGTTTCTTGGAAGGCCTGATCTGGCTGAGGTAGAACTTCTGCTCTGGGTGTGCTCCATTGGCCTAGAGCTGCCTGGCCCAAAGGGCCGCCTTGTTTGCAAAGGGGATGAGAGGCCCCAAAGCATCTTGCTTCCAGCTCTTCGGGAAGCTAAGAAACATCTGGCGTTGCCCAGTGATCTTACAGCCTACCGGGAACATCTCTTACCAAGGCCTGTGAAACGCAGTTTGTTGGTGGCCTGAACTGGCCGAAGTAGAACTTCTGCTCTGGGTGTGCTCCACTGGCCTAGAGCTACCTGCCCCAAAGGGCTGCCTTGATTCCAAAGTGAGAGAGTGGCACCAAAGCATCTTGCTTCCAGCTCTTCGGGAAGCTAAGAAACATCTGGCGTTGCCCAGTGCTCTTACAGCCTACCGGGAACATCTCTTACCAAGGCCTGTGAAACGCAGTTTCCTGGCAGGCCTGATCTGGCTGACGTAGAACTTCTGCTCTGGGTGTGCTCCATTGCCCTAGAGCTGCCAGGCCCAAGGTGCTGCCTTGTTTCCAAAGGGGCAGAGAGGCCCCAAAGCATCTTGCTTCCAGCTCTCTGGCAAGCTAAGAACCAACTCGCTCTGGCCCGTGCTCTTACAGCCTACCGGGAACATGTCTTTGAAAGGCCTGTGAAACGCAGTTTCTTGGCAGGCCTCATCTGGCTGAAGTAGAACTCCGGCTCTGGGTGTGCTCCATTGCCCTAGAGCTGCCAGGCCCAAAGTGCTGCCCTGTTTCCAAGGGGCAGAGAGGCCCAAAGCATCTTGCTTCCCGGTCTTTGCGAAGCTAAGAAACAACTGGCTCTGCCCAGTGCTCTTACACCTACCGGGAACATCTCTTACCAAGGCCTGTCAAACGCTGTTTCTTTGCAGGCCTGATCAGGCTGAAGTAGAACTCCTGCTCTGCGTGTGCTCCATTGGCCTAGAGCTTCCCGACCCAAAAGGCTGCCTTGTTCCCAAACGGGCAGAGGGGTCCCAAGCATCTTGCTTCCAGCTTTTCAGGAAGGTAAGAAACAACTGGCTCTGCCCAGTGCTCTTACAGCCTACCGGGAACATCTCTTACCAAGGCCTGTGAAACGCAGTTTCCTGGCAGGCCTGATCTGGCTGAAGTAGAACTTCTGCTCTGGGTGTGCTCCATTGCCCTAGAGCTGCCAGGCCCAAAGGGCTGCCTTGTTTCCAAAGACGGAGAGTGGACCTAAAGCATCTTGCTCCCAGCTCTTCGGGAAGCTAAGAAACAGCTGGCTCTGCCCAGTGCTCTTACAGCCTAAGAGAACATGTCTTTGAAAGGCCTGTGAAACGCAGTTTCTTGGCAGGCCTGACCTGGCTGAAGTAGAACTTCTGTTCTGGTTGTGCTACATAGGCCTAGAGATACCAGGACCTAAGGGCTGCCTTGTTTCCAAAGGGGGAGAGAGGCCCCAAAGCATCTTGCCTCCAGCACTTTGGGAAGCTAAAAAACAACTGGCTCTGCACAGTGCTCTCACAGCCTACCGGCAACGTGACAGAGAAAGGCCTGTGAGACGCAGTTTCTTGGAAGGCCTGATCTGGCTGAGGTAGAACTTCTGCTCTGGGTGTACTCCATTGGCCTAGGGCTGCCAGGCCCAAAGGGCTGCCCTTATTTCCAAAGTGTGAGAGAGGCCCCAAAGCATCTTGCTTCCTGCTCTCTGGGAAGCTAAAACAACTGGCTCTGCACAGTGCTCTCAAAGCCAACCGGGAACGTCACATACAAAGGCCTGTGAAACGCAGCTTCTTGACAGGCCTTATCTGGCTGAGGTAGAACTTGTGCTCTGGGTGTGCTCCATTGGCCTAGAGCTGCCAGGCCCAAACGGCTGCCTTGTGTCCAAAGGGAGAGA
This sequence comes from Equus asinus, assembly GCF_041296235.1. Lineage (NCBI taxonomy): Eukaryota > Metazoa > Chordata > Mammalia > Perissodactyla > Equidae > Equus > Equus asinus. Next base: position 1,402,066 of record NC_091818.1, read on the forward strand.
GAGGCCCCAAAGCATCTTGCTTCCAGCTCTGTGGGAAGCTAAAGCAACTGGCTCTCCACAGTGCTCTCACAGCCTACCGGGAACATCTCTTACCAAGGCCTGTGAAACGCAGTTTCTTGGCAGGCCTGATCTGGCTGAAGTAGAACTCCTGCTCTGGGCGTGCTACTTTGGCCTAGAGCTGCCAGGCCCAAAGGGCCGCCTTGTTTCCAAAGGGGCTGAGAGTCCCCAAAGTATCTTGCTTCCAAATCTTTGGGAAGCTAAGAAACAACTGGCTCTGCACAGTGCTCTCACAGCCTACCGGCAACGTGACAGAGAAAGGCCTGTGAGACGCAGTTTCTTGGAAGGCCTGATCTGGCTGAGGTAGAACTTCTGCTCTGGGTGTACTCCATTGGCCTAGGGCTGCCAGGCCCAAAGGGCTGCCTTTATTTCCAAAGTGTGAGAGAGGCCCCAAAGCATCTTGCTTCCTGCTCTCTGGGAAGCTAAAACAACTGGCTCTGCACAGTGCTCTCAAAGCCAACCGGGAACGTCACATACAAAGGCCTGTGAAACGCAGCTTCTTGACAGGCCTTATCTGGCTGAGGTAGAACTTGTGCTCTGGGTGTGCTACTTTGGCCTAGAGCTGCCAGGCACAAAGGCTGCTTTGTTTCCAAAGGGGGAGAGAGGCCCCAAATCATGTTGCTTCCAGCTGTTTTTGAAGCTAAGAAACAACTCGCTCTGCCAGGTACTCTTACAGCCTTCCGGGAACACCTCTTACGAAGGCCTGTGAAAAGCAGTTTCTTGGCAGGCCTGATCTGGCTGAGGTAGAACTTCTGCTCTGGGTGTGCTCCATTGCCCTAGAGATGAAAGGCCAAAAGGGCTGCCTTGTTTCCAAAGGGGGAGAGAGGCCCCAAAGCATCTTGCTTCCACCTCTTGGGAAGCTAAGAAACAACTGGCTGTGCCCAGTGCTCTTATAGCCTAAGAGAACATCTCTTATCAAGGCCTGTGAAACGCACTGTCTAGGCAGGCCTGATCTGGAAGAAGTAGAACTTCTGCTCTGGTTGTGCTCCATTGCCCTAGAGCTGCCAGACCCAACGTGCTGCCTTGTTTCCAAAGGGGCAGAGAGGCCCCAAAGCGTCTTGCTTCCAGCTGTTTGGGAAACAAGGAAACAACTGGCTCTGCACCGTGCTCTCACAGCCTACCGGGAACGTCACATACAAAGGCCTCTGAAACGCAGTTCCTTGGCAGGCCTGATCTGGCTGAAGTAGGACTTCTGCTTTGGGTGTGCTCCATTGGCCTAGAGCTGAAAGGCCCAAGGGTCGGCCTTGTTGGCAAAGGGGCAGGGAGCCCCCAAAGCATCTTGCTTCCAGCTCTTTGGGAAGCTAAGAAACAACTGGCTCTGCCCAGTGCTCTTACAGCCTAAGAGACAATCTCTTACCAAGGCCTGTGAAATGCACTTTGTTGGTGGCCTGAACTGGCCGAAGTAGAACTTCTGCTCTGGGAGTGCTCCACTGGCCTAGAGCTACCTGCCCCAAAGGGCTGCCTTGATTCCAAAGTGAGAGAGTGGCACCAAAGCATCTTGCTTCCAGCTCTTCGGGAAGCTAAGAAACATCTGGCGTTGCCCAGTGCTCTTACAGCCTACCGGGAACATCTCTTACCAAGGCCTGTGAAACGCAGTTTCCTGGCAGGCCTGATCTGGCTGAAGTAGAACTTCTGCTCTGGGTGTGCTCCATTGCCCTAGAGCTGCCAGGCCCAAACGGCTGCCTTTTGTCCAAAGGGAGAGAGAGGCCCCAAAGCATCTTGCTTCCAGCTCTGTGGGAAGCTAAAGCAACTGGCTCTCCACAGTGCTCTCACAGCCTACCGGGAACATCTCTTACCAAGGCCTGTGAAACGCAGTTTCTTGGCAGGCCTGATCTGGCTGAAGTAGAACTCCTGCTCTGGGCGTGCTACTTTGGCCTAGAGCTGCCAGGCCCAAAGGGCCGCCTTGTTTCCAAAGGGGCTGAGAGTCCTCAAAGTATCTTGCTTCCAAATCTTTGGGAAGCTAAGAAACAACTGGCTCTGCACAGTGCTCTCACAGCCTACCGGCAACGTGACAGAGAAAGGCCTGTGAGACGCAGTTTCTTGGAAGGCCTGATCTGGCTGAGGTAGAACTTCTGCTCTGGGTGTACTCCATTGGCCTAGGGCTGCCAGGCCCAAAGGGCTGCCCTTATTTCCAAAGTGTGAGAGAGGCCCCAAAGCATCTTGCTTCCTGCTCTCTGGGAAGCTAAAACAACTGGCTCTGCACAGTGCTCTCAAAGCCAACCGGGAACGTCACATACAAAGGCCTGTGAAACGCAGCTTCTTGACAGGCCTTATCTGGCTGAGGTAGAACTTGTGCTCTGGGTGTGCTCCATTGGCCTAGAGCTGCCAGGCCCAAACGGCTGCCTTGTGTCCAAAGGGAGAGAGAGGCCCCAAAGCATCTTGCTTCCAGCTCTGTGGGAAGCTAAAGCAACTGGCTCTCCACAGTGCTCTCACAGCCTACCGGGAACATCTCTTACCAAGGCCTGTGAAACGCAGTTTCTTGGCAGGCCTGATCTGGCTGAAGTAGAACTCCTGCTCTGGGCGTGCTACTTTGGCCTAGAGCTGCCAGGCCCAAAGGGCCGCCTTGTTTCCAAAGGGGCTGAGAGTCCCCAAAGTATCTTGCTTCCAAATCTTTGGGAAGCTAAGAAACAACTGGCTCTGCACAGTGCTCTCACAGCCTACCGGCAACGTGACAGAGAAAGGCCTGTGAGACGCAGTTTCTTGGAAGGCCTGATCTGGCTGAGGTAGAACTTCTGCTCTGGGTGTACTCCATTGGCCTAGGGCTGCCAGGCCCAAACGGCTGCCTTTATTTCCAAAGTGTGAGAGAGGCCCCAAAGCATCTTGCTTCCTGCTCTCTGGGAAGCTAAAACAACTGGCTCTGCACAGTGCTCTCAAAGCCAACCGGGAACGTCACATACAAAGGCCTGTGAAACGCAGCTTCTTGACAGGCCTTATCTGGCTGAGGTAGAACTTGTGCTCTGGGTGTGCTACTTTGGCCTAGAGCTGCCAGGCACAAAGGCTGCTTTGTTTCCAAAGGGGGAGAGAGGCCCCAAATCATGTTGCTTCCAGCTGTTTTTGAAGCTAAGAAACAACTCGCTCTGCCAGGTACTCTTACAGCCTTCCGGGAACACCTCTTACGAAGGCCTGTGAAAAGCAGTTTCTTGGCAGGCCTGATCTGGCTGAGGTAGAACTTCTGCTCTGGGTGTGCTCCATTGCCCTAGAGATGAAAGGCCAAAAGGGCTGCCTTGTTTCCAAAGGGGGAGAGAGGCCCCAAAGCATCTTGCTTCCACCTCTTGGGAAGCTAAGAAACAACTGGCTGTGCCCAGTGCTCTTATAGCCTAAGAGGACATCTCTTATCAAGGCCTGTGAAACGCACTGTCTAGGCAGGCCTGATCTGGAAGAAGTAGAACTTCTGCTCTGGTTGTGCTCCATTGCCCTAGAGCTGCCAGACCCAACGTGCTGCCTTGTTTCCAAAGGGGCAGAGAGGCCCCAAAGCGTCTTGCTTCCAGCTGTTTGGGAACCAAGGAAACAACTGGCTCTGCACCGTGCTCTCACAGCCTACCGGGAACGTCACATACAAAGGCCTCTGAAACGCAGTTCCTTGGCAGGCCTGATCTGGCTGAAGTAGGACTTCTGCTTTGGGTGTGCTCCATTGGCCTAGAGCTGAAAGGCCCAAGGGTCGGCCTTGTTGGCAAAGGGGCAGGGAGCCCCCAAAGCATCTTGCTTCCAGCTCTTTGGGAAGCTAAGAAACAACTGGCTCTGCCCAGTGCTCTTACAGCCTAAGAGACAATCTCTTACCAAGGCCTGTGAAATGCACTTTGTTGGTGGCCTGAACTGGCCGAAGTAGAACTTCTGCTCTGGGAGTGCTCCACTGGCCTAGAGCTACCTGCCCCAAAGGGCTGCCTTGATTCCAAAGTGAGAGAGTGGCACCAAAGCATCTTGCTTCCAGCTCTTCGGGAAGCTAAGAAACATCTGGCGTTGCCCAGTGCTCTTACAGCCTACCGGGAACATCTCTTACCAAGGCCTGTGAAACGCAGTTTCCTGGCAGGCCTGATCTGGCTGAAGTAGAACTTCTGCTCTGGGTGTGCTCCATTGCCCTAGAGCTGCCAGGCCCAAACGGCTGCCTTTTGTCCAAAGGGAGAGAGAGGCCCCAAAGCATCTTGCTTCCAGCTCTGTGGGAAGCTAAAGCAACTGGCTCTCCACAGTGCTCTCACAGCCTACCGGGAACATCTCTTACCAAGGCCTGTGAAACGCAGTTTCTTGGCAGGCCTGATCTGGCTGAAGTAGAACTCCTGCTCTGGGCGTGCTACTTTGGCCTAGAGCTGCCAGGCCCAAAGGGCCGCCTTGTTTCCAAAGGGGCTGAGAGTCCTCAAAGTATCTGGCTTCCAAATCTTTGGGAAGCTAAGAAACAACTGGCTCTGCACAGTGCTCTCACAGCCTACTGGCAACGTGACAGAGAAAGGCCTGTGAGACGCAGTTTCTTGGAAGGCCTGATGTGGCTGAGGTAGAACTTCTGCTCTGGGTGTACTCCATTGGCCTAGGGCTGCCAGGCCCAAAGGGCTGCCCTTATTTCCAAAGTGTGAGAGAGGCCCCAAAGCATCTTGCTTCCTGCTCTCTGGGAAGCTAAAACAACTGGCTCTGCACAGTGCTCTCAAAGCCAACCGGGAACGTCACATACAAAGGCCTGTGAAACGCAGCTTCTTGACGGGCCTTATCTGGCTGAGGTAGAACTTGTGCTCTGGGTGTGCTCCATTGGCCTAGAGCTGCCAGGCCCAAACGGCTGCCTTGTGTCCAAAGGGAGAGAGAGGCCCCAAAGCATCTTGCTTCCAGCTCTGTGGGAAGCTAAAGCAACTGGCTCTCCACAGTGCTCTCACAGCCTACCGGGAACATCTCTTACCAAGGCCTGTGAAACGCAGTTTCTTGGCAGGCCTGATCTGGCTGAAGTAGAACTCCTGCTCTGGGCGTGCTACTTTGGCCTAGAGCTGCCAGGCCCAAAGGGCCGCCTTGTTTCCAAAGGGGCTGAGAGTCCCCAAAGTATCTTGCTTCCAAATCTTTGGGAAGCTAAGAAACAACTGGCTCTGCACAGTGCTCTCACAGCCTACCGGCAACGTGACAGAGAAAGGCCTGTGAGACGCAGTTTCTTGGAAGGCCTGATCTGGCTGAGGTAGAACTTCTGCTCTGGGTGTACTCCATTGGCCTAGGGCTGCCAGGCCCAAAGGGCTGCCCTTATTTCCAAAGTGTGAGAGAGGCCCCAAAGCATCTTGCTTCCTGCTCTCTGGGAAGCTAAAACAACTGGCTCTGCACAGTGCTCTCAAAGCCAACCGGGAACGTCACATACAAAGGCCTGTGAAACGCAGCTTCTTGACAGGCCTTATCTGGCTGAGGTAGAACTTGTGCTCTGGGTGTGCTCCATTGGCCTAGAGCTGCCAGGCCCAAACGGCTGCCTTGTGTCCAAAGGGAGAGAGAGGCCCCAAAGCATCTTGCTTCCAGCTCTGTGGGAAGCTAAAGCAACTGGCTCTCCACAGTGCTCTCACAGCCTACCGGGAACATCTCTTACCAAGGCCTGTGAAACGCAGTTTCTTGGCAGGCCTGATCTGGCTGAAGTAGAACTCCTGCTCTGGGCGTGCTACTTTGGCCTAGAGCTGCCAGGCCCAAAGGGCCGCCTTGTTTCCAAAGGGGCTGAGAGTCCCCAAAGTATCTTGCTTCCAAATCTTTGGGAAGCTAAGAAACAACTGGCTCTGCACAGTGCTCTCACAGCCTACCGGCAACGTGACAGAGAAAGGCCTGTGAGACGCAGTTTCTTGGAAGGCCTGATCTGGCTGAGGTAGAACTTCTGCTCTGGGTGTACTCCATTGGCCTAGGGCTGCCGGGCCCAAACGGCTGCCTTTATTTCCAAAGTGTGAGAGAGGCCCCAAAGCATCTTGCTTCCTGCTCTCTGGGAAGCTAAAACAACTGGCTCTGCACAGTGCTCTCAAAGCCAACCGGGAACGTCACATACAAAGGCCTGTGAAACGCAGCTTCTTGACAGGCCTTATCTGGCTGAGGTAGAACTTGTGCTCTGGGTGTGCTACTTTGGCCTAGAGCTGCCAGGCACAAAGGCTGCTTTGTTTCCAAAGGGGGAGAGAGGCCCCAAATCATGTTGCTTCCAGCTGTTTTTGAAGCTAAGAAACAACTCGCTCTGCCAGGTACTCTTACAGCCTTCCGGGAACACCTCTTACGAAGGCCTGTGAAAAGCAGTTTCTTGGCAGGCCTGATCTGGCTGAGGTAGAACTTCTGCTCTGGGTGTGCTCCATTGCCCTAGAGATGAAAGGCCAAAAGGGCTGCCTTGTTTCCAAAGGGGGAGAGAGGCCCCAAAGCATCTTGCTTCCACCTCTTGGGAAGCTAAGAAACAACTGGCTGTGCCCAGTGCTCTTATAGCCTAAGAGAACATCTCTTATCAAGGCCTGTGAAACGCACTGTCTAGGCAGGCCTGATCTGGAAGAAGTAGAACTTCTGCTCTGGTTGTGCTCCATTGCCCTAGAGCTGCCAGACCCAACGTGCTGCCTTGTTTCCAAAGGGGCAGAGAGGCCCCAAAGCGTCTTGCTTCCAGCTGTTTGGGAAACAAGGAAACAACTGGCTCTGCACCGTGCTCTCACAGCCTACCGGGAACGTCACATACAAAGGCCTCTGAAACGCAGTTCCTTGGCAGGCCTGATCTGGCTGAAGTAGGACTTCTGCTTTGGGTGTGCTCCATTGGCCTAGAGCTGAAAGGCCCAAGGGTCGGCCTTGTTGGCAAAGGGGCAGGGAGCCCCCAAAGCATCTTGCTTCCAGCTCTTTGGGAAGCTAAGAAACAACTGGCTCTGCCCAGTGCTCTTACAGCCTAAGAGACAATCTCTTACCAAGGCCTGTGAAATGCACTTTGTTGGTGGCCTGAACTGGCCGAAGTAGAACTTCTGCTCTGGGAGTGCTCCACTGGCCTAGAGCTACCTGCCCCAAAGGGCTGCCTTGATTCCAAAGTGAGAGAGTGGCACCAAAGCATCTTGCTTCCAGCTCTTCGGGAAGCTAAGAAACATCTGGCGTTGCCCAGTGCTCTTACAGCCTACCGGGAACATCTCTTACCAAGGCCTGTGAAACGCAGTTTCCTGGCAGGCCTGATCTGGCTGAAGTAGAACTTCTGCTCTGGGTGTGCTCCATTGCCCTAGAGCTGCCAGGCCCAAACGGCTGCCTTTTGTCCAAAGGGAGAGAGAGGCCCCAAAGCATCTTGCTTCCAGCTCTGTGGGAAGCTAAAGCAACTGGCTCTCCACAGTGCTCTCACAGCCTACCGGGAACATCTCTTACCAAGGCCTGTGAAACGCAGTTTCTTGGCAGGCCTGATCTGGCTGAAGTAGAACTCCTGCTCTGGGCGTGCTACTTTGGCCTAGAGCTGCCAGGCCCAAAGGGCCGCCTTGTTTCCAAAGGGGCTGAGAGTCCTCAAAGTATCTTGCTTCCAAATCTTTGGGAAGCTAAGAAACAACTGGCTCTGCACAGTGCTCTCACAGCCTACCGGCAACGTGACAGAGAAAGGCCTGTGAGACGCAGTTTCTTGGAAGGCCTGATCTGGCTGAGGTAGAACTTCTGCTCTGGGTGTACTCCATTGGCCTAGGGCTGCCAGGCCCAAAGGGCTGCCCTTATTTCCAAAGTGTGAGAGAGGCCCCAAAGCATCTTGCTTCCTGCTCTCTGGGAAGCTAAAACAACTGGCTCTGCACAGTGCTCTCAAAGCCAACCGGGAACGTCACATACAAAGGCCTGTGAAACGCAGCTTCTTGACAGGCCTTATCTGGCTGAGGTAGAACTTGTGCTCTGGGTGTGCTCCATTGGCCTAGAGCTGCCAGGCCCAAACGGCTGCCTTGTGTCCAAAGGGAGAGAGAGGCCCCAAAGCATCTTGCTTCCAGCTCTGTGGGAAGCTAAAGCAACTGGCTCTCCACAGTGCTCTCACAGCCTACCGGGAACATCTCTTACCAAGGCCTGTGAAACGCAGTTTCTTGGCAGGCCTGATCTGGCTGAAGTAGAACTCCTGCTCTGGGCGTGCTACTTTGGCCTAGAGCTGCCAGGCCCAAAGGGCCGCCTTGTTTCCAAAGGGGCTGAGAGTCCCCAAAGTATCTTGCTTCCAAATCTTTGGGAAGCTAAGAAACAACTGGCTCTGCACAGTGCTCTCACAGCCTACCGGCAACGTGACAGAGAAAGGCCTGTGAGACGCAGTTTCTTGGAAGGCCTGATCTGGCTGAGGTAGAACTTCTGCTCTGGGTGTACTCCATTGGCCTAGGGCTGCCAGGCCCAAAGGGCTGCCTTTATTTCCAAAGTGTGAGAGAGGCCCCAAAGCATCTTGCTTCCTGCTCTCTGGGAAGCTAAAACAACTGGCTCTGCACAGTGCTCTCAAAGCCAACCGGGAACGTCACATACAAAGGCCTGTGAAACGCAGCTTCTTGACAGGCCTTATCTGGCTGAGGTAGAACTTGTGCTCTGGGTGTGCTACTTTGGCCTAGAGCTGCCAGGCACAAAGGCTGCTTTGTTTCCAAAGGGGGAGAGAGGCCCCAAATCATGTTGCTTCCAGCTGTTTTTGAAGCTAAGAAACAACTCGCTCTGCCAGGTACTCTTACAGCCTTCCGGGAACACCTCTTACGAAGGCCTGTGAAAAGCAGTTTCTTGGCAGGCCTGATCTGGCTGAGGTAGAACTTCTGCTCTGGGTGTGCTCCATTGCCCTAGAGATGAAAGGCCAAAAGGGCTGCCTTGTTTCCAAAGGGGGAGAGAGGCCCCAAAGCATCTTGCTTCCACCTCTTGGGAAGCTAAGAAACAACTGGCTGTGCCCAGTGCTCTTATAGCCTAAGAGGACATCTCTTATCAAGGCCTGTGAAACGCACTGTCAAGGCAGGCCTGATCTGGAAGAAGTAGAACTTCTGCTCTGGTTGTGCTCCATTGCCCTAGAGCTGCCAGACCCAACGTGCTGCCTTGTTTCCAAAGGGGCAGAGAGGCCCCAAAGCGTCTTGCTTCCAGCTGTTTGGGAAACAAGGAAACAACTGGCTCTGCACCGTGCTCTCACAGCCTACCGGGAACGTCACATACAAAGGCCTCTGAAACGCAGTTCCTTGGCAGGCCTGATCTGGCTGAAGTAGGACTTCTGCTTTGGGTGTGCTCCATTGGCCTAGAGCTGAAAGGCCCAAGGGTCGGCCTTGTTGGCAAAGGGGCAGGGAGCCCCCAAAGCATCTTGCTTCCAGCTCTTTGGGAAGCTAAGAAACAACTGGCTCTGCCCAGTGCTCTTACAGCCTAAGAGACAATCTCTTACCAAGGCCTGTGAAATGCACTTTGTTGGTGGCCTGAACTGGCCGAAGTAGAACTTCTGCTCTGGGAGTGCTCCACTGGCCTAGAGCTACCTGCCCCAAAGGGCTGCCTTGATTCCAAAGTGAGAGAGTGGCACCAAAGCATCTTGCTTCCAGCTCTTCGGGAAGCTAAGAAACATCTGGCGTTGCCCAGTGCTCTTACAGCCTACCGGGAACATCTCTTACCAAGGCCTGTGAAACGCAGTTTCCTGGCAGGCCTGATCTGGCTGAAGTAGAACTTCTGCTCTGGGTGTGCTCCATTGCCCTAGAGCTGCCAGGCCCAAACGGCTGCCTTTTGTCCAAAGGGAGAGAGAGGCCCCAAAGCATCTTGCTTCCAGCTCTGTGGGAAGCTAAAGCAACTGGCTCTCCACAGTGCTCTCACAGCCTACCGGGAACATCTCTTACCAAGGCCTGTGAAACGCAGTTTCTTGGCAGGCCTGATCTGGCTGAAGTAGAACTCCTGCTCTGGGCGTGCTACTTTGGCCTAGAGCTGCCAGGCCCAAAGGGCCGCCTTGTTTCCAAAGGGGCTGAGAGTCCTCAAAGTATCTTGCTTCCAAATCTTTGGGAAGCTAAGAAACAACTGGCTCTGCACAGTGCTCTCACAGCCTACCGGCAACGTGACAGAGAAAGGCCTGTGAGACGCAGTTTCTTGGAAGGCCTGATCTGGCTGAGGTAGAACTTCTGCTCTGGGTGTACTCCATTGGCCTAGGGCTGCCAGGCCCAAAGGGCTGCCCTTATTTCCAAAGTGTGAGAGAGGCCCCAAAGCATCTTGCTTCCTGCTCTCTGGGAAGCTAAAACAACTGGCTCTGCACAGTGCTCTCAAAGCCAACCGGGAACGTCACATACAAAGGCCTGTGAAACGCAGCTTCTTGACAGGCCTTATCTGGCTGAGGTAGAACTTGTGCTCTGGGTGTGCTCCATTGGCCTAGAGCTGCCAGGCCCAAACGGCTGCCTTGTGTCCAAAGGGAGAGAGAGGCCCCAAAGCATCTTGCTTCCAGCTCTGTGGGAAGCTAAAGCAACTGGCTCTCCACAGTGCTCTCACAGCCTACCGGGAACATCTCTTACCAAGGCCTGTGAAACGCAGTTTCTTGGCAGGCCTGATCTGGCTGAAGTAGAACTCCTGCTCTGGGCGTGCTACTTTGGCCTAGAGCTGCCAGGCCCAAAGGGCCGCCTTGTTTCCAAAGGGGCTGAGAGTCCCCAAAGTATCTTGCTTCCAAATCTTTGGGAAGCTAAGAAACAACTGGCTCTGCACAGTGCTCTCACAGCCTACCGGCAACGTGACAGAGAAAGGCCTGTGAGACGCAGTTTCTTGGAAGGCCTGATCTGGCTGAGGTAGAACTTCTGCTCTGGGTGTACTCCATTGGCCTAGGGCTGCCAGGCCCAAAGGGCTGCCTTTATTTCCAAAGTGTGAGAGAGGCCCCAAAGCATCTTGCTTCCTGCTCTCTGGGAAGCTAAAACAACTGGCTCTGCACAGTGCTCTCAAAGCCAACCGGGAACGTCACATACAAAGGCCTGTGAAACGCAGCTTCTTGACAGGCCTTATCTGGCTGAGGTAGAACTTGTGCTCTGGGTGTGCTACTTTGGCCTAGAGCTGCCAGGCACAAAGGCTGCTTTGTTTCCAAAGGGGGAGAGAGGCCCCAAATCATGTTGCTTCCAGCTGTTTTTGAAGCTAAGAAACAACTCGCTCTGCCAGGTACTCTTACAGCCTTCCGGGAACACCTCTTACGAAGGCCTGTGAAAAGCAGTTTCTTGGCAGGCCTGATCTGGCTGAGGTAGAACTTCTGCTCTGGGTGTGCTCCATTGCCCTAGAGATGAAAGGCCAAAAGGGCTGCCTTGTTTCCAAAGGGGGAGAGAGGCCCCAAAGCATCTTGCTTCCACCTCTTGGGAAGCTAAGAAACAACTGGCTGTGCCCAGTGCTCTTATAGCCTAAGAGAACATCTCTTATCAAGGCCTGTGAAACGCACTGTCTAGGCAGGCCTGATCTGGAAGAAGTAGAACTTCTGCTCTGGTTGTGCTCCATTGCCCTAGAGCTGCCAGACCCAACGTGCTGCCTTGTTTCCAAAGGGGCAGAGAGGCCCCAAAGCGTCTTGCTTCCAGCTGTTTGGGAAACAAGGAAACAACTGGCTCTGCACCGTGCTCTCACAGCCTACCGGGAACGTCACATACAAAGGCCTCTGAAACGCAGTTCCTTGGCAGGCCTGATCTGGCTGAAGTAGGACTTCTGCTTTGGGTGTGCTCCATTGGCCTAGAGCTGAAAGGCCCAAGGGTCGGCCTTGTTGGCAAAGGGGCAGGGAGCCCCCAAAGCATCTTGCTTCCAGCTCTTTGGGAAGCTAAGAAACAACTGGCTCTGCCCAGTGCTCTTACAGCCTAAGAGACAATCTCTTACCAAGGCCTGTGAAATGCACTTTGTTGGTGGCCTGAACTGGCCGAAGTAGAACTTCTGCTCTGGGAGTGCTCCACTGGCCTAGAGCTACCTGCCCCAAAGGGCTGCCTTGATTCCAAAGTGAGAGAGTGGCACCAAAGCATCTTGCTTCCAGCTCTTCGGGAAGCTAAGAAACATCTGGCGTTGCCCAGTGCTCTTACAGCCTACCGGGAACATCTCTTACCAAGGCCTGTGAAACGCAGTTTCCTGGCAGGCCTGATCTGGCTGAAGTAGAACTTCTGCTCTGGGTGTGCTCCATTGCCCTAGAGCTGCCAGGCCCAAACGGCTGCCTTTTGTCCAAAGGGAGAGAGAGGCCCCAAAGCATCTTGCTTCCAGCTCTGTGGGAAGCTAAAGCAACTGGCTCTCCACAGTGCTCTCACAGCCTACCGGGAACATCTCTTACCAAGGCCTGTGAAACGCAGTTTCTTGGCAGGCCTGATCTGGCTGAAGTAGAACTCCTGCTCTGGGCGTGCTACTTTGGCCTAGAGCTGCCAGGCCCAAAGGGCCGCCTTGTTTCCAAAGGGGCTGAGAGTCCTCAAAGTATCTTGCTTCCAAATCTTTGGGAAGCTAAGAAACAACTGGCTCTGCACAGTGCTCTCACAGCCTACCGGCAACGTGACAGAGAAAGGCCTGTGAGACGCAGTTTCTTGGAAGGCCTGATCTGGCTGAGGTAGAACTTCTGCTCTGGGTGTACTCCATTGGCCTAGGGCTGCCAGGCCCAAAGGGCTGCCCTTATTTCCAAAGTGTGAGAGAGGCCCCAAAGCATCTTGCTTCCTGCTCTCTGGGAAGCTAAAACAACTGGCTCTGCACAGTGCTCTCAAAGCCAACCGGGAACGTCACATACAAAGGCCTGTGAAACGCAGCTTCTTGACAGGCCTTATCTGGCTGAGGTAGAACTTGTGCTCTGGGTGTGCTCCATTGGCCTAGAGCTGCCAGGCCCAAACGGCTGCCTTGTGTCCAAAGGGAGAGAGAGGCCCCAAAGCATCTTGCTTCCAGCTCTGTGGGAAGCTAAAGCAACTGGCTCTCCACAGTGCTCTCACAGCCTACCGGGAACATCTCTTACCAAGGCCTGTGAAACGCAGTTTCTTGGCAGGCCTGATCTGGCTGAAGTAGAACTCCTGCTCTGGGCGTGCTACTTTGGCCTAGAGCTGCCAGGCCCAAAGGGCCGCCTTGTTTCCAAAGGGGCTGAGAGTCCCCAAAGTATCTTGCTTCCAAATCTTTGGGAAGCTAAGAAACAACTGGCTCTGCACAGTGCTCTCACAGCCTACCGGCAACGTGACAGAGAAAGGCCTGTGAGACGCAGTTTCTTGGAAGGCCTGATCTGGCTGAGGTAGAACTTCTGCTCTGGGTGTACTCCATTGGCCTAGGGCTGCCGGGCCCAAACGGCTGCCTTTATTTCCAAAGTGTGAGAGAGGCCCCAAAGCATCTTGCTTCCTGCTCTCTGGGAAGCTAAAACAACTGGCTCTGCACAGTGCTCTCAAAGCCAACCGGGAACGTCACATACAAAGGCCTGTGAAACGCAGCTTCTTGACAGGCCTTATCTGGCTGAGGTAGAACTTGTGCTCTGGGTGTGCTACTTTGGCCTAGAGCTGCCAGGCACAAAGGCTGCTTTGTTTCCAAAGGGGGAGAGAGGCCCCAAATCATGTTGCTTCCAGCTGTTTTTGAAGCTAAGAAACAACTCGCTCTGCCAGGTACTCTTACAGCCTTCCGGGAACACCTCTTACGAAGGCCTGTGAAAAGCAGTTTCTTGGCAGGCCTGATCTGGCTGAGGTAGAACTTCTGCTCTGGGTGTGCTCCATTGCCCTAGAGATGAAAGGCCAAAAGGGCTGCCTTGTTTCCAAAGGGGGAGAGAGGCCCCAAAGCATCTTGCTTCCACCTCTTGGGAAGCTAAGAAACAACTGGCTGTGCCCAGTGCTCTTATAGCCTAAGAGAACATCTCTTATCAAGGCCTGTGAAACGCACTGTCTAGGCAGGCCTGATCTGGAAGAAGTAGAACTTCTGCTCTGGTTGTGCTCCATTGCCCTAGAGCTGCCAGACCCAACGTGCTGCCTTGTTTCCAAAGGGGCAGAGAGGCCCCAAAGCGTCTTGCTTCCAGCTGTTTGGGAAACAAGGAAACAACTGGCTCTGCACCGTGCTCTCACAGCCTACCGGGAACGTCACATACAAAGGCCTCTGAAACGCAGTTCCTTGGCAGGCCTGATCTGGCTGAAGTAGGACTTCTGCTTTGGGTGTGCTCCATTGGCCTAGAGCTGAAAGGCCCAAGGGTCGGCCTTGTTGGCAAAGGGGCAGGGAGCCCCCAAAGCATCTTGCTTCCAGCTCTTTGGGAAGCTAAGAAACAACTGGCTCTGCCCAGTGCTCTTACAGCCTAAGAGACAATCTCTTACCAAGGCCTGTGAAATGCACTTTGTTGGTGGCCTGAACTGGCCGAAGTAGAACTTCTGCTCTGGGAGTGCTCCACTGGCCTAGAGCTACCTGCCCCAAAGGGCTGCCTTGATTCCAAAGTGAGAGAGTGGCACCAAAGCATCTTGCTTCCAGCTCTTCGGGAAGCTAAGAAACATCTGGCGTTGCCCAGTGCTCTTACAGCCTACCGGGAACATCTCTTACCAAGGCCTGTGAAACGCAGTTTCCTGGCAGGCCTGATCTGGCTGAAGTAGAACTTCTGCTCTGGGTGTGCTCCATTGCCCTAGAGCTGCCAGGCCCAAACGGCTGCCTTTTGTCCAAAGGGAGAGAGAGGCCCCAAAGCATCTTGCTTCCAGCTCTGTGGGAAGCTAAAGCAACTGGCTCTCCACAGTGCTCTCACAGCCTACCGGGAACATCTCTTACCAAGGCCTGTGAAACGCAGTTTCTTGGCAGGCCTGATCTGGCTGAAGTAGAACTCCTGCTCTGGGCGTGCTACTTTGGCCTAGAGCTGCCAGGCCCAAAGGGCCGCCTTGTTTCCAAAGGGGCTGAGAGTCCTCAAAGTATCTTGCTTCCAAATCTTTGGGAAGCTAAGAAACAACTGGCTCTGCACAGTGCTCTCACAGCCTACCGGCAACGTGACAGAGAAAGGCCTGTGAGACGCAGTTTCTTGGAAGGCCTGATCTGGCTGAGGTAGAACTTCTGCTCTGGGTGTACTCCATTGGCCTAGGGCTGCCAGGCCCAAAGGGCTGCCCTTATTTCCAAAGTGTGAGAGAGGCCCCAAAGCATCTTGCTTCCTGCTCTCTGGGAAGCTAAAACAACTGGCTCTGCACAGTGCTCTCAAAGCCAACCGGGAACGTCACATACAAAGGCCTGTGAAACGCAGCTTCTTGACAGGCCTTATCTGGCTGAGGTAGAACTTGTGCTCTGGGTGTGCTCCATTGGCCTAGAGCTGCCAGGCCCAAACGGCTGCCTTGTGTCCAAAGGGAGAGAGAGGCCCCAAAGCATCTTGCTTCCAGCTCTGTGGGAAGCTAAAGCAACTGGCTCTCCACAGTGCTCTCACAGCCTACCGGGAACATCTCTTACCAAGGCCTGTGAAACGCAGTTTCTTGGCAGGCCTGATCTGGCTGAAGTAGAACTCCTGCTCTGGGCGTGCTACTTTGGCCTAGAGCTGCCAGGCCCAAAGGGCCGCCTTGTTTCCAAAGGGGCTGAGAGTCCCCAAAGTATCTTGCTTCCAAATCTTTGGGAAGCTAAGAAACAACTGGCTCTGCACAGTGCTCTCACAGCCTACCGGCAACGTGACAGAGAAAGGCCTGTGAGACGCAGTTTCTTGGAAGGCCTGATCTGGCTGAGGTAGAACTTCTGCTCTGGGTGTACTCCATTGGCCTAGGGCTGCCAGGCCCAAAGGGCTGCCTTTATTTCCAAAGTGTGAGAGAGGCCCCAAAGCATCTTGCTTCCTGCTCTCTGGGAAGCTAAAACAACTGGCTCTGCACAGTGCTCTCAAAGCCAACCGGGAACGTCACATACAAAGGCCTGTGAAACGCAGCTTCTTGACAGGCCTTATCTGGCTGAGGTAGAACTTGTGCTCTGGGTGTGCTACTTTGGCCTAGAGCTGCCAGGCACAAAGGCTGCTTTGTTTCCAAAGGGGGAGAGAGGCCCCAAATCATGTTGCTTCCAGCTGTTTTTGAAGCTAAGAAACAACTCGCTCTGCCAGGTACTCTTACAGCCTTCCGGGAACACCTCTTACGAAGGCCTGTGAAAAGCAGTTTCTTGGCAGGCCTGATCTGGCTGAGGTAGAACTTCTGCTCTGGGTGTGCTCCATTGCCCTAGAGATGAAAGGCCAAAAGGGCTGCCTTGTTTCCAAAGGGGGAGAGAGGCCCCAAAGCATCTTGCTTCCACCTCTTGGGAAGCTAAGAAACAACTGGCTGTGCCCAGTGCTCTTATAGCCTAAGAGAACATCTCTTATCAAGGCCTGTGAAACGCACTGTCTAGGCAGGCCTGATCTGGAAGAAGTAGAACTTCTGCTCTGGTTGTGCTCCATTGCCCTAGAGCTGCCAGACCCAACGTGCTGCCTTGTTTCCAAAGGGGCAGAGAGGCCCCAAAGCGTCTTGCTTCCAGCTGTTTGGGAAACAAGGAAACAACTGGCTCTGCACCGTGCTCTCACAGCCTACCGGGAACGTCACATACAAAGGCCTCTGAAACGCAGTTCCTTGGCAGGCCTGATCTGGCTGAAGTAGGACTTCTGCTTTGGGTGTGCTCCATTGGCCTAGAGCTGAAAGGCCCAAGGGTCGGCCTTGTTGGCAAAGGGGCAGGGAGCCCCCAAAGCATCTTGCTTCCAGCTCTTTGGGAAGCTAAGAAACAACTGGCTCTGCCCAGTGCTCTTACAGCCTAAGAGACAATCTCTTACCAAGGCCTGTGAAATGCACTTTGTTGGTGGCCTGAACTGGCCGAAGTAGAACTTCTGCTCTGGGAGTGCTCCACTGGCCTAGAGCTACCTGCCCCAAAGGGCTGCCTTGATTCCAAAGTGAGAGAGTGGCACCAAAGCATCTTGCTTCCAGCTCTTCGGGAAGCTAAGAAACATCTGGCGTTGCCCAGTGCTCTTACAGCCTACCGGGAACATCTCTTACCAAGGCCTGTGAAACGCAGTTTCCTGGCAGGCCTGATCTGGCTGAAGTAGAACTTCTGCTCTGGGTGTGCTCCATTGCCCTAGAGCTGCCAGGCCCAAACGGCTGCCTTTTGTCCAAAGGGAGAGAGAGGCCCCAAAGCATCTTGCTTCCAGCTCTGTGGGAAGCTAAAGCAACTGGCTCTCCACAGTGCTCTCACAGCCTACCGGGAACATCTCTTACCAAGGCCTGTGAAACGCAGTTTCTTGGCAGGCCTGATCTGGCTGAAGTAGAACTCCTGCTCTGGGCGTGCTACTTTGGCCTAGAGCTGCCAGGCCCAAAGGGCCGCCTTGTTTACAAAGGGGCTGAGAGTCCTCAAAGTATCTTGCTTCCAAATCTTTGGGAAGCTAAGAAACAACTGGCTCTGCACAGTGCTCTCACAGCCTACCGGCAACGTGACAGAGAAAGGCCTGTGAGACGCAGTTTCTTGGAAGGCCTGATCTGGCTGAGGTAGAACTTCTGCTCTGGGTGTACTCCATTGGCCTAGGGCTGCCAGGCCCAAAGGGCTGCCCTTATTTCCAAAGTGTGAGAGAGGCCCCAAAGCATCTTGCTTCCTGCTCTCTGGGAAGCTAAAACAACTGGCTCTGCACAGTGCTCTCAAAGCCAACCGGGAACGTCACATACAAAGGCCTGTGAAACGCAGCTTCTTGACAGGCCTTATCTGGCTGAGGTAGAACTTGTGCTCTGGGTGTGCTCCATTGGCCTAGAGCTGCCAGGCCCAAACGGCTGCCTTGTGTCCAAAGGGAGAGAGAGGCCCCAAAGCATCTTGCTTCCAGCTCTGTGGGAAGCTAAAGCAACTGGCTCTCCACAGTGCTCTCACAGCCTACCGGGAACATCTCTTACCAAGGCCTGTGAAACGCAGTTTCTTGGCAGGCCTGATCTGGCTGAAGTAGAACTCCTGCTCTGGGCGTGCTACTTTGGCCTAGAGCTGCCAGGCCCAAAGGGCCGCCTTGTTTCCAAAGGGGCTGAGAGTCCCCAAAGTATCTTGCTTCCAAATCTTTGGGAAGCTAAGAAACAACTGGCTCTGCACAGTGCTCTCACAGCCTACCGGCAACGTGACAGAGAAAGGCCTGTGAGACGCAGTTTCTTGGAAGGCCTGATCTGGCTGAGGTAGAACTTCTGCTCTGGGTGTACTCCATTGGCCTAGGGCTGCCAGGCCCAAAGGGCTGCCTTTATTTCCAAAGTGTGAGAGAGGCCCCAAAGCATCTTGCTTCCTGCTCTCTGGGAAGCTAAAACAACTGGCTCTGCACAGTGCTCTCAAAGCCAACCGGGAACGTCACATACAAAGGCCTGTGAAACGCAGCTTCTTGACAGGCCTTATCTGGCTGAGGTAGAACTTGTGCTCTGGGTGTGCTACTTTGGCCTAGAGCTGCCAGGCACAAAGGCTGCTTTGTTTCCAAAGGGGGAGAGAGGCCCCAAATCATGTTGCTTCCAGCTGTTTTTGAAGCTAAGAAACAACTCGCTCTGCCAGGTACTCTTACAGCCTTCCGGGAACACCTCTTACGAAGGCCTGTGAAAAGCAGTTTCTTGGCAGGCCTGATCTGGCTGAGGTAGAACTTCTGCTCTGGGTGTGCTCCATTGCCCTAGAGATGAAAGGCCAAAAGGGCTGCCTTGTTTCCAAAGGGGGAGAGAGGCCCCAAAGCATCTTGCTTCCACCTCTTGGGAAGCTAAGAAACAACTGGCTGTGCCCAGTGCTCTTATAGCCTAAGAGAACATCTCTTATCAAGGCCTGTGAAACGCACTGTCTAGGCAGGCCTGATCTGGAAGAAGTAGAACTTCTGCTCTGGTTGTGCTCCATTGCCCTAGAGCTGCCAGACCCAACGTGCTGCCTTGTTTCCAAAGGGGCAGAGAGGCCCCAAAGCGTCTTGCTTCCAGCTGTTTGGGAAACAAGGAAACAACTGGCTCTGCACCGTGCTCTCACAGCCTACCGGGAACGTCACATACAAAGGCCTCTGAAACGCAGTTCCTTGGCAGGCCTGATCTGGCTGAAGTAGGACTTCTGCTTTGGGTGTGCTCCATTGGCCTAGAGCTGAAAGGCCCAAGGGTCGGCCTTGTTGGCAAAGGGGCAGGGAGCCCCCAAAGCATCTTGCTTCCAGCTCTTTGGGAAGCTAAGAAACAACTGGCTCTGCCCAGTGCTCTTACAGCCTAAGAGACAATCTCTTACCAAGGCCTGTGAAATGCACTTTGTTGGTGGCCTGAACTGGCCGAAGTAGAACTTCTGCTCTGGGAGTGCTCCACTGGCCTAGAGCTACCTGCCCCAAAGGGCTGCCTTGATTCCAAAGTGAGAGAGTGGCACCAAAGCATCTTGCTTCCAGCTCTTCGGGAAGCTAAGAAACATCTGGCGTTGCCCAGTGCTCTTACAGCCTACCGGGAACATCTCTTACCAAGGCCTGTGAAACGCAGTTTCCTGGCAGGCCTGATCTGGCTGAAGTAGAACTTCTGCTCTGGGTGTGCTCCATTGCCCTAGAGCTGCCAGGCCCAAACGGCTGCCTTTTGTCCAAAGGGAGAGAGAGGCCCCAAAGCATCTTGCTTCCAGCTCTGTGGGAAGCTAAAGCAACTGGCTCTCCACAGTGCTCTCACAGCCTACCGGGAACATCTCTTACCAAGGCCTGTGAAACGCAGTTTCTTGGCAGGCCTGATCTGGCTGAAGTAGAACTCCTGCTCTGGGCGTGCTACTTTGGCCTAGAGCTGCCAGGCCCAAAGGGCCGCCTTGTTTCCAAAGGGGCTGAGAGTCCTCAAAGTATCTTGCTTCCAAATCTTTGGGAAGCTAAGAAACAACTGGCTCTGCACAGTGCTCTCACAGCCTACTGGCAACGTGACAGAGAAAGGCCTGTGAGACGCAGTTTCTTGGAAGGCCTGATGTGGCTGAGGTAGAACTTCTGCTCTGGGTGTACTCCATTGGCCTAGGGCTGCCAGGCCCAAAGGGCTGCCCTTATTTCCAAAGTGTGAGAGAGGCCCCAAAGCATCTTGCTTCCTGCTCTCTGGGAAGCTAAAACAACTGGCTCTGCACAGTGCTCTCAAAGCCAACCGGGAACGTCACATACAAAGGCCTGTGAAACGCAGCTTCTTGACGGGCCTTATCTGGCTGAGGTAGAACTTGTGCTCTGGGTGTGCTCCATTGGCCTAGAGCTGCCAGGCCCAAACGGCTGCCTTGTGTCCAAAGGGAGAGAGAGGCCCCAAAGCATCTTGCTTCCAGCTCTGTGGGAAGCTAAAGCAACTGGCTCTCCACAGTGCTCTCACAGCCTACCGGGAACATCTCTTACCAAGGCCTGTGAAACGCAGTTTCTTGGCAGGCCTGATCTGGCTGAAGTAGAACTCCTGCTCTGGGCGTGCTACTTTGGCCTAGAGCTGCCAGGCCCAAAGGGCCGCCTTGTTTCCAAAGGGGCTGAGAGTCCCCAAAGTATCTTGCTTCCAAATCTTTGGGAAGCTAAGAAACAACTGGCTCTGCACAGTGCTCTCACAGCCTACCGGCAACGTGACAGAGAAAGGCCTGTGAGACGCAGTTTCTTGGAAGGCCTGATCTGGCTGAGGTAGAACTTCTGCTCTGGGTGTGCTCCATTGGCCTAGAGCTGCCTGGCCCAAAGGGCCGCCTTGTTTGCAAAGGGGATGAGAGGCCCCAAAGCATCTTGCTTCCAGCTCTTCGGGAAGCTAAGAAACATCTGGCGTTGCCCAGTGATCTTACAGCCTACCGGGAACATCTCTTACCAAGGCCTGTGAAACGCAGTTTGTTGGTGGCCTGAACTGGCCGAAGTAGAACTTCTGCTCTGGGTGTGCTCCACTGGCCTAGAGCTACCTGCCCCAAAGGGCTGCCTTGATTCCAAAGTGAGAGAGTGGCACCAAAGCATCTTGCTTCCAGCTCTTCGGGAAGCTAAGAAACATCTGGCGTTGCCCAGTGCTCTTACAGCCTACCGGGAACATCTCTTACCAAGGCCTGTGAAACGCAGTTTCCTGGCAGGCCTGATCTGGCTGAAGTAGAACTTCTGCTCTGGGTGTGCTCCATTGCCCTAGAGCTGCCAGGCCCAAGGTGCTGCCTTGTTTCCAAAGGGGCAGAGAGGCCCCAAAGCATCTTGCTTCCAGCTCTCTGGGAAGCTAAGAACCAACTCGCTCTGGCCCGTGCTCTTACAGCCTACCGGGAACATGTCTTTGAAAGGCCTGTGAAACGCAGTTTCTTGGCAGGCCTCATCTGGCTGAAGTAGAACTCCGGCTCTGGGTGTGCTCCATTGCCCTAGAGCTGCCAGGCCCAAAGTGCTGCCCTGTTTCCAAGGGGCAGAGAGGCCCAAAGCATCTTGCTTCCCGGTCTTTGCGAAGCTAAGAAACAACTGGCTCTGCCCAGTGCTCTTACACCTACCGGGAACATCTCTTACCAAGGCCTGTCAAACGCTGTTTCTTTGCAGGCCTGATCAGGCTGAAGTAGAACTCCTGCTCTGCGTGTGCTCCATTGGCCTAGAGCTTCCCGACCCAAAAGGCTGCCTTGTTCCCAAACGGGCAGAGGGGTCCCAAGCATCTTGCTTCCAGCTTTTCAGGAAGGTAAGAAACAACTGGCTCTGCCCAGTGCTCTTACAGCCTACCGGGAACATCTCTTACCAAGGCCTGTGAAACGCAGTTTCCTGGCAGGCCTGATCTGGCTGAAGTAGAACTTCTGCTCTGGGTGTGCTCCATTGCCCTAGAGCTGCCAGGCCCAAAGGGCTGCCTTGTTTCCAAAGACGGAGAGTGGACCTAAAGCATCTTGCTCCCAGCTCTTCGGGAAGCTAAGAAACAGCTGGCTCTGCCCAGTGCTCTTACAGCCTAAGAGAACATGTCTTTGAAAGGCCTGTGAAACGCAGTTTCTTGGCAGGCCTGACCTGGCTGAAGTAGAACTTCTGTTCTGGTTGTGCTACATAGGCCTAGAGATACCAGGACCTAAGGGCTGCCTTGTTTCCAAAGGGGGAGAGAGGCCCCAAAGCATCTTGCCTCCAGCACTTTGGGAAGCTAAAAAACAACTGGCTCTGCACAGTGCTCTCACAGCCTACCGGCAACGTGACAGAGAAAGGCCTGTGAGACGCAGTTTCTTGGAAGGCCTGATCTGGCTGAGGTAGAACTTCTGCTCTGGGTGTACTCCATTGGCCTAGGGCTGCCAGGCCCAAAGGGCTGCCCTTATTTCCAAAGTGTGAGAGAGGCCCCAAAGCATCTTGCTTCCTGCTCTCTGGGAAGCTAAAACAACTGGCTCTGCACAGTGCTCTCAAAGCCAACCGGGAACGTCACATACAAAGGCCTGTGAAACGCAGCTTCTTGACAGGCCTTATCTGGCTGAGGTAGAACTTGTGCTCTGGGTGTGCTCCATTGGCCTAGAGCTGCCAGGCCCAAACGGCTGCCTTGTGTCCAAAGGGAGAGAGAGGCCCCAAAGCATCTTGCTTCCAGCTCTGTGGGAAGCTAAAGCAACTGGCTCTCCACAGTGCTCTCACAGCCTACCGGGAACATCTCTTACCAAGGCCTGTGAAACGCAGTTTCTTGGCAGGCCTGATCTGGCTGAAGTAGAACTCCTGCTCTGGGCGTGCTACTTTGGCCTAGAGCTGCCAGGCCCAAAGGGCCGCCTTGTTTCCAAAGGGGCTGAGAGTCCCCAAAGTATCTTGCTTCCAAATCTTTGGGAAGCTAAGAAACAACTGGCTCTGCACAGTGCTCTCACAGCCTACCGGCAACGTGACAGAGAAAGGCCTGTGAGACGCAGTTTCTTGGAAGGCCTGATCTGGCTGAGGTAGAACTTCTGCTCTGGGTGTACTCCATTGGCCTAGGGCTGCCAGGCCCAAAGGGCTGCCTTTATTTCCAAAGTGTGAGAGAGGCCCCAAAGCATCTTGCTTCCTGCTCTCTGGGAAGCTAAAACAACTGGCTCTGCACAGTGCTCTCAAAGCCAACCGGGAACGTCACATACAAAGGCCTGTGAAACGCAGCTTCTTGACAGGCCTTATCTGGCTGAGGTAGAACTTGTGCTCTGGGTGTGCTACTTTGGCCTAGAGCTGCCAGGCACAAAGGCTGCTTTGTTTCCAAAGGGGGAGAGAGGCCCCAAATCATGTTGCTTCCAGCTGTTTTTGAAGCTAAGAAACAACTCGCTCTGCCAGGTACTCTTACAGCCTTCCGGGAACACCTCTTACGAAGGCCTGTGAAAAGCAGTTTCTTGGCAGGCCTGATCTGGCTGAGGTAGAACTTCTGCTCTGGGTGTGCTCCATTGCCCTAGAGATGAAAGGCCAAAAGGGCTGCCTTGTTTCCAAAGGGGGAGAGAGGCCCCAAAGCATCTTGCTTCCACCTCTTGGGAAGCTAAGAAACAACTGGCTGTGCCCAGTGCTCTTATAGCCTAAGAGAACATCTCTTATCAAGGCCTGTGAAACGCACTGTCTAGGCAGGCCTGATCTGGAAGAAGTAGAACTTCTGCTCTGGTTGTGCTCCATTGCCCTAGAGCTGCCAGACCCAACGTGCTGCCTTGTTTCCAAAGGGGCAGAGAGGCCCCAAAGCGTCTTGCTTCCAGCTGTTTGGGAAACAAGGAAACAACTGGCTCTGCACCGTGCTCTCACAGCCTACCGGGAACGTCACATACAAAGGCCTCTGAAACGCAGTTCCTTGGCAGGCCTGATCTGGCTGAAGTAGGACTTCTGCTTTGGGTGTGCTCCATTGGCCTAGAGCTGAAAGGCCCAAGGGTCGGCCTTGTTGGCAAAGGGGCAGGGAGCCCCCAAAGCATCTTGCTTCCAGCTCTTTGGGAAGCTAAGAAACAACTGGCTCTGCCCAGTGCTCTTACAGCCTAAGAGACAATCTCTTACCAAGGCCTGTGAAATGCACTTTGTTGGTGGCCTGAACTGGCCGAAGTAGAACTTCTGCTCTGGGAGTGCTCCACTGGCCTAGAGCTACCTGCCCCAAAGGGCTGCCTTGATTCCAAAGTGAGAGAGTGGCACCAAAGCATCTTGCTTCCAGCTCTTCGGGAAGCTAAGAAACATCTGGCGTTGCCCAGTGCTCTTACAGCCTACCGGGAACATCTCTTACCAAGGCCTGTGAAACGCAGTTTCCTGGCAGGCCTGATCTGGCTGAAGTAGAACTTCTGCTCTGGGTGTGCTCCATTGCCCTAGAGCTGCCAGGCCCAAACGGCTGCCTTTTGTCCAAAGGGAGAGAGAGGCCCCAAAGCATCTTGCTTCCAGCTCTGTGGGAAGCTAAAGCAACTGGCTCTCCACAGTGCTCTCACAGCCTACCGGGAACATCTCTTACCAAGGCCTGTGAAACGCAGTTTCTTGGCAGGCCTGATCTGGCTGAAGTAGAACTCCTGCTCTGGGCGTGCTACTTTGGCCTAGAGCTGCCAGGCCCAAAGGGCCGCCTTGTTTCCAAAGGGGCTGAGAGTCCTCAAAGTATCTTGCTTCCAAATCTTTGGGAAGCTAAGAAACAACTGGCTCTGCACAGTGCTCTCACAGCCTACCGGCAACGTGACAGAGAAAGGCCTGTGAGACGCAGTTTCTTGGAAGGCCTGATCTGGCTGAGGTAGAACTTCTGCTCTGGGTGTACTCCATTGGCCTAGGGCTGCCAGGCCCAAAGGGCTGCCCTTATTTCCAAAGTGTGAGAGAGGCCCCAAAGCATCTTGCTTCCTGCTCTCTGGGAAGCTAAAACAACTGGCTCTGCACAGTGCTCTCAAAGCCAACCGGGAACGTCACATACAAAGGCCTGTGAAACGCAGCTTCTTGACAGGCCTTATCTGGCTGAGGTAGAACTTGTGCTCTGGGTGTGCTCCATTGGCCTAGAGCTGCCAGGCCCAAACGGCTGCCTTGTGTCCAAAGGGAGAGAGAGGCCCCAAAGCATCTTGCTTCCAGCTCTGTGGGAAGCTAAAGCAACTGGCTCTCCACAGTGCTCTCACAGCCTACCGGGAACATCTCTTACCAAGGCCTGTGAAACGCAGTTTCTTGGCAGGCCTGATCTGGCTGAAGTAGAACTCCTGCTCTGGGCGTGCTACTTTGGCCTAGAGCTGCCAGGCCCAAAGGGCCGCCTTGTTTCCAAAGGGGCTGAGAGTCCCCAAAGTATCTTGCTTCCAAATCTTTGGGAAGCTAAGAAACAACTGGCTCTGCACAGTGCTCTCACAGCCTACCGGCAACGTGACAGAGAAAGGCCTGTGAGACGCAGTTTCTTGGAAGGCCTGATCTGGCTGAGGTAGAACTTCTGCTCTGGGTGTACTCCATTGGCCTAGGGCTGCCAGGCCCAAAGGGCTGCCTTTATTTCCAAAGTGTGAGAGAGGCCCCAAAGCATCTTGCTTCCTGCTCTCTGGGAAGCTAAAACAACTGGCTCTGCACAGTGCTCTCAAAGCCAACCGGGAACGTCACATACAAAGGCCTGTGAAACGCAGCTTCTTGACAGGCCTTATCTGGCTGAGGTAGAACTTGTGCTCTGGGTGTGCTACTTTGGCCTAGAGCTGCCAGGCACAAAGGCTGCTTTGTTTCCAAAGGGGGAGAGAGGCCCCAAATCATGTTGCTTCCAGCTGTTTTTGAAGCTAAGAAACAACTCGCTCTGCCAGGTACTCTTACAGCCTTCCGGGAACACCTCTTACGAAGGCCTGTGAAAAGCAGTTTCTTGGCAGGCCTGATCTGGCTGAGGTAGAACTTCTGCTCTGGGTGTGCTCCATTGCCCTAGAGATGAAAGGCCAAAAGGGCTGCCTTGTTTCCAAAGGGGGAGAGAGGCCCCAAAGCATCTTGCTTCCACCTCTTGGGAAGCTAAGAAACAACTGGCTGTGCCCAGTGCTCTTATAGCCTAAGAGAACATCTCTTATCAAGGCCTGTGAAACGCACTGTCTAGGCAGGCCTGATCTGGAAGAAGTAGAACTTCTGCTCTGGTTGTGCTCCATTGCCCTAGAGCTGCCAGACCCAACGTGCTGCCTTGTTTCCAAAGGGGCAGAGAGGCCCCAAAGCGTCTTGCTTCCAGCTGTTTGGGAAACAAGGAAACAACTGGCTCTGCACCGTGCTCTCACAGCCTACCGGGAACGTCACATACAAAGGCCTCTGAAACGCAGTTCCTTGGCAGGCCTGATCTGGCTGAAGTAGGACTTCTGCTTTGGGTGTGCTCCATTGGCCTAGAGCTGAAAGGCCCAAGGGTCGGCCTTGTTGGCAAAGGGGCAGGGAGCCCCCAAAGCATCTTGCTTCCAGCTCTTTGGGAAGCTAAGAAACAACTGGCTCTGCCCAGTGCTCTTACAGCCTAAGAGACAATCTCTTACCAAGGCCTGTGAAATGCACTTTGTTGGTGGCCTGAACTGGCCGAAGTAGAACTTCTGCTCTGGGAGTGCTCCACTGGCCTAGAGCTACCTGCCCCAAAGGGCTGCCTTGATTCCAAAGTGAGAGAGTGGCACCAAAGCATCTTGCTTCCAGCTCTTCGGGAAGCTAAGAAACATCTGGCGTTGCCCAGTGCTCTTACAGCCTACCGGGAACATCTCTTACCAAGGCCTGTGAAACGCAGTTTCCTGGCAGGCCTGATCTGGCTGAAGTAGAACTTCTGCTCTGGGTGTGCTCCATTGCCCTAGAGCTGCCAGGCCCAAACGGCTGCCTTTTGTCCAAAGGGAGAGAGAGGCCCCAAAGCATCTTGCTTCCAGCTCTGTGGGAAGCTAAAGCAACTGGCTCTCCACAGTGCTCTCACAGCCTACCGGGAACATCTCTTACCAAGGCCTGTGAAACGCAGTTTCTTGGCAGGCCTGATCTGGCTGAAGTAGAACTCCTGCTCTGGGCGTGCTACTTTGGCCTAGAGCTGCCAGGCCCAAAGGGCCGCCTTGTTTCCAAAGGGGCTGAGAGTCCTCAAAGTATCTTGCTTCCAAATCTTTGGGAAGCTAAGAAACAACTGGCTCTGCACAGTGCTCTCACAGCCTACCGGCAACGTGACAGAGAAAGGCCTGTGAGACGCAGTTTCTTGGAAGGCCTGATGTGGCTGAGGTAGAACTTCTGCTCTGGGTGTACTCCATTGGCCTAGGGCTGCCAGGCCCAAAGGGCTGCCCTTATTTCCAAAGTGTGAGAGAGGCCCCAAAGCATCTTGCTTCCTGCTCTCTGGGAAGCTAAAACAACTGGCTCTGCACAGTGCTCTCAAAGCCAACCGGGAACGTCACATACAAAGGCCTGTGAAACGCAGCTTCTTGACGGGCCTTATCTGGCTGAGGTAGAACTTGTGCTCTGGGTGTGCTCCATTGGCCTAGAGCTGCCAGGCCCAAACGGCTGCCTTGTGTCCAAAGGGAGAGAGAGGCCCCAAAGCATCTTGCTTCCAGCTCTGTGGGAAGCTAAAGCAACTGGCTCTCCACAGTGCTCTCACAGCCTACCGGGAACATCTCTTACCAAGGCCTGTGAAACGCAGTTTCTTGGCAGGCCTGATCTGGCTGAAGTAGAACTCCTGCTCTGGGCGTGCTACTTTGGCGTAGAGCTGCCAGGCCCAAAGGGCCGCCCTGTTTCCAAAGGGGCTGAGAGTCCCCAAAGTATCTTGCTTCCAAATCTTTGGGAAGCTAAGAAACAACTGGCTCTGCACAGGGCTCTCACAGCCTACCGGCAACGTGACAGAGAAAGGCCTGTGAGACGCAGTTTCTTGGAAGGCCTGATCTGGCTGAGGTAGAACTTCTGCTCTGGGTGTGCTCCATTGGCCTAGAGCTGCCTGGCCCAAAGGGCCGCCTTGTTTGCAAAGGGGATGAGAGGCCCCAAAGCATCTTGCTTCCAGCTCTTCGGGAAGCTAAGAAACATCTGGCGTTGCCCAGTGCTCTTACAGCCTACCGGGAACATCTCTTACCAAGGCCTGTGAAACGCAGTTTGTTGGTGGCCTGAACTGGCCGAAGTAGAACTTCTGCTCTGGGTGTGCTCCACTGGCCTAGAGCTACCTGCCCCAAAGGGCTGCCTTGATTCCAAAGTGAGAGAGTGGCACCAAAGCATCTTGCTTCCAGCTCTTCGGGAAGCTAAGAAACATCTGGCGTTGCCCAGTGCTCTTACAGCCTACCGGGAACATCTCTTACCAAGGCCTGTGAAACGCAGTTTCTTGGAAGGCCTGATCTGGCTGACGTAGAACTTCTGCTCTGGGTGTGCTCCATTGCCCTAGAGCTGCCAGGCCCAAGGTGCTGCCTTGTTTCCAAAGGGGCAGAGAGGCCCCAAAGCATCTTGCTTCCAGCTCTCTGGCAAGCTAAGAACCAACTCGCTCTGGCCCGTGCTCTTACAGCCTACCGGGAACATGTCTTTGAAAGGCCTGTGAAACGCAGTTTCTTGGCAGGCCTCATCTGGCTGAAGTAGAACTCCGGCTCTGGGTGTGCTCCATTGCCCTAGAGCTGCCAGGCCCAAAGTGCTGCCCTGTTTCCAAGGGGCAGAGAGGCCCAAAGCATCTTGCTTCCCGGTCTTTGCGAAGCTAAGAAACAACTGGCTCTGCCCAGTGCTCTTACACCTACCGGGAACATCTCTTACCAAGGCCTGTCAAACGCTGTTTCTTTGCAGGCCTGATCAGGCTGAAGTAGAACTCCTGCTCTGCGTGTGCTCCATTGGCCTAGAGCTTCCCGACCCAAAAGGCTGCCTTGTTCCCAAACGGGCAGAGGGGTCCCAAGCATCTTGCTTCCAGCTTTTCAGGAAGGTAAGAAACAACTGGCTCTGCCCAGTGCTCTTACAGCCTACCGGGAACATCTCTTACCAAGGCCTGTGAAACGCAGTTTCCTGGCAGGCCTGATCTGGCTGAAGTAGAACTTCTGCTCTGGGTGTGCTCCATTGCCCTAGAGCTGCCAGGCCCAAAGGGCTGCCTTGTTTCCAAAGACGGAGAGTGGACCCAAAGCATCTTGCTCCCAGCTCTTCGGGAAGCTAAGAAACAGCTGGCTCTGCCCAGTGCTCTTACAGCCTAAGAGAACATGTCTTTGAAAGGCCTGTGAAACGCAGTTTCTTGGCAGGCCTGACCTGGCTGAAGTAGAACTTCTGTTCTGGTTGTGCTACATAGGCCTAGAGATACCAGGACCTAAGGGCTGCCTTGTTTCCAAAGGGGGAGAGAGGCCCCAAAGCATCTTGCCTCCAGCACTTTGGGAAGCTAAAAAACAACTGGCTCTGCACAGTGCTCTCACAGCCTACCGGCAACGTGACAGAGAAAGGCCTGTGAGACGCAGTTTCTTGGAAGGCCTGATCTGGCTGAGGTAGAACTTCTGCTCTGGGTGTACTCCATTGGCCTAGGGCTGCCAGGCCCAAAGGGCTGCCCTTATTTCCAAAGTGTGAGAGAGGCCCCAAAGCATCTTGCTTCCTGCTCTCTGGGAAGCTAAAACAACTGGCTCTGCACAGTGCTCTCAAAGCCAACCGGGAACGTCACATACAAAGGCCTGTGAAACGCAGCTTCTTGACAGGCCTTATCTGGCTGAGGTAGAACTTGTGCTCTGGGTGTGCTCCATTGGCCTAGAGCTGCCAGGCCCAAACGGCTGCCTTGTGTCCAAAGGGAGAGAGAGGCCCCAAAGCATCTTGCTTCCAGCTCTGTGGGAAGCTAAAGCAACTGGCTCTCCACAGTGCTCTCACAGCCTACCGGGAACATCTCTTACCAAGGCCTGTGAAACGCAGTTTCTTGGCAGGCCTGATCTGGCTGAAGTAGAACTCCTGCTCTGGGCGTGCTACTTTGGCCTAGAGCTGCCAGGCCCAAAGGGCCGCCTTGTTTCCAAAGGGGCTGAGAGTCCCCAAAGTATCTTGCTTCCAAATCTTTGGGAAGCTAAGAAACAACTGGCTCTGCACAGTGCTCTCACAGCCTACCGGCAACGTGACAGAGAAAGGCCTGTGAGACGCAGTTTCTTGGAAGGCCTGATCTGGCTGAGGTAGAACTTCTGCTCTGGGTGTACTCCATTGGCCTAGGGCTGCCAGGCCCAAAGGGCTGCCTTTATTTCCAAAGTGTGAGAGAGGCCCCAAAGCATCTTGCTTCCTGCTCTCTGGGAAGCTAAAACAACTGGCTCTGCACAGTGCTCTCAAAGCCAACCGGGAACGTCACATACAAAGGCCTGTGAAACGCAGCTTCTTGACAGGCCTTATCTGGCTGAGGTAGAACTTGTGCTCTGGGTGTGCTACTTTGGCCTAGAGCTGCCAGGCACAAAGGCTGCTTTGTTTCCAAAGGGGGAGAGAGGCCCCAAATCATGTTGCTTCCAGCTGTTTTTGAAGCTAAGAAACAACTCGCTCTGCCAGGTACTCTTACAGCCTTCCGGGAACACCTCTTACGAAGGCCTGTGAAAAGCAGTTTCTTGGCAGGCCTGATCTGGCTGAGGTAGAACTTCTGCTCTGGGTGTGCTCCATTGCCCTAGAGATGAAAGGCCAAAAGGGCTGCCTTGTTTCCAAAGGGGGAGAGAGGCCCCAAAGCATCTTGCTTCCACCTCTTGGGAAGCTAAGAAACAACTGGCTGTGCCCAGTGCTCTTATAGCCTAAGAGAACATCTCTTATCAAGGCCTGTGAAACGCACTGTCTAGGCAGGCCTGATCTGGAAGAAGTAGAACTTCTGCTCTGGTTGTGCTCCATTGCCCTAGAGCTGCCAGACCCAACGTGCTGCCTTGTTTCCAAAGGGGCAGAGAGGCCCCAAAGCGTCTTGCTTCCAGCTGTTTGGGAAACAAGGAAACAACTGGCTCTGCACCGTGCTCTCACAGCCTACCGGGAACGTCACATACAAAGGCCTCTGAAACGCAGTTCCTTGGCAGGCCTGATCTGGCTGAAGTAGGACTTCTGCTTTGGGTGTGCTCCATTGGCCTAGAGCTGAAAGGCCCAAGGGTCGGCCTTGTTGGCAAAGGGGCAGGGAGCCCCCAAAGCATCTTGCTTCCAGCTCTTTGGGAAGCTAAGAAACAACTGGCTCTGCCCAGTGCTCTTACAGCCTAAGAGACAATCTCTTACCAAGGCCTGTGAAATGCACTTTGTTGGTGGCCTGAACTGGCCGAAGTAGAACTTCTGCTCTGGGAGTGCTCCACTGGCCTAGAGCTACCTGCCCCAAAGGGCTGCCTTGATTCCAAAGTGAGAGAGTGGCACCAAAGCATCTTGCTTCCAGCTCTTCGGGAAGCTAAGAAACATCTGGCGTTGCCCAGTGCTCTTACAGCCTACCGGGAACATCTCTTACCAAGGCCTGTGAAACGCAGTTTCCTGGCAGGCCTGATCTGGCTGAAGTAGAACTTCTGCTCTGGGTGTGCTCCATTGCCCTAGAGCTGCCAGGCCCAAACGGCTGCCTTTTGTCCAAAGGGAGAGAGAGGCCCCAAAGCATCTTGCTTCCAGCTCTGTGGGAAGCTAAAGCAACTGGCTCTCCACAGTGCTCTCACAGCCTACCGGGAACATCTCTTACCAAGGCCTGTGAAACGCAGTTTCTTGGCAGGCCTGATCTGGCTGAAGTAGAACTCCTGCTCTGGGCGTGCTACTTTGGCCTAGAGCTGCCAGGCCCAAAGGGCCGCCTTGTTTCCAAAGGGGCTGAGAGTCCTCAAAGTATCTTGCTTCCAAATCTTTGGGAAGCTAAGAAACAACTGGCTCTGCACAGTGCTCTCACAGCCTACCGGCAACGTGACAGAGAAAGGCCTGTGAGACGCAGTTTCTTGGAAGGCCTGATCTGGCTGAGGTAGAACTTCTGCTCTGGGTGTACTCCATTGGCCTAGGGCTGCCAGGCCCAAAGGGCTGCCCTTATTTCCAAAGTGTGAGAGAGGCCCCAAAGCATCTTGCTTCCTGCTCTCTGGGAAGCTAAAACAACTGGCTCTGCACAGTGCTCTCAAAGCCAACCGGGAACGTCACATACAAAGGCCTGTGAAACGCAGCTTCTTGACAGGCCTTATCTGGCTGAGGTAGAACTTGTGCTCTGGGTGTGCTCCATTGGCCTAGAGCTGCCAGGCCCAAACGGCTGCCTTGTGTCCAAAGGGAGAGAGAGGCCCCAAAGCATCTTGCTTCCAGCTCTGTGGGAAGCTAAAGCAACTGGCTCTCCACAGTGCTCTCACAGCCTACCGGGAACATCTCTTACCAAGGCCTGTGAAACGCAGTTTCTTGGCAGGCCTGATCTGGCTGAAGTAGAACTCCTGCTCTGGGCGTGCTACTTTGGCCTAGAGCTGCCAGGCCCAAAGGGCCGCCTTGTTTCCAAAGGGGCTGAGAGTCCCCAAAGTATCTTGCTTCCAAATCTTTGGGAAGCTAAGAAACAACTGGCTCTGCACAGTGCTCTCACAGCCTACCGGCAACGTGACAGAGAAAGGCCTGTGAGACGCAGTTTCTTGGAAGGCCTGATCTGGCTGAGGTAGAACTTCTGCTCTGGGTGTACTCCATTGGCCTAGGGCTGCCAGGCCCAAAGGGCTGCCTTTATTTCCAAAGTGTGAGAGAGGCCCCAAAGCATCTTGCTTCCTGCTCTCTGGGAAGCTAAAACAACTGGCTCTGCACAGTGCTCTCAAAGCCAACCGGGAACGTCACATACAAAGGCCTGTGAAACGCAGCTTCTTGACAGGCCTTATCTGGCTGAGGTAGAACTTGTGCTCTGGGTGTGCTACTTTGGCCTAGAGCTGCCAGGCACAAAGGCTGCTTTGTTTCCAAAGGGGGAGAGAGGCCCCAAATCATGTTGCTTCCAGCTGTTTTTGAAGCTAAGAAACAACTCGCTCTGCCAGGTACTCTTACAGCCTTCCGGGAACACCTCTTACGAAGGCCTGTGAAAAGCAGTTTCTTGGCAGGCCTGATCTGGCTGAGGTAGAACTTCTGCTCTGGGTGTGCTCCATTGCCCTAGAGATGAAAGGCCAAAAGGGCTGCCTTGTTTCCAAAGGGGGAGAGAGGCCCCAAAGCATCTTGCTTCCACCTCTTGGGAAGCTAAGAAACAACTGGCTGTGCCCAGTGCTCTTATAGCCTAAGAGAACATCTCTTATCAAGGCCTGTGAAACGCACTGTCTAGGCAGGCCTGATCTGGAAGAAGTAGAACTTCTGCTCTGGTTGTGCTCCATTGCCCTAGAGCTGCCAGACCCAACGTGCTGCCTTGTTTCCAAAGGGGCAGAGAGGCCCCAAAGCGTCTTGCTTCCAGCTGTTTGGGAACCAAGGAAACAACTGGCTCTGCACCGTGCTCTCACAGCCTACCGGGAACGTCACATACAAAGGCCTCTGAAACGCAGTTCCTTGGCAGGCCTGATCTGGCTGAAGTAGGACTTCTGCTTTGGGTGTGCTCCATTGGCCTAGAGCTGAAAGGCCCAAGGGTCGGCCTTGTTGGCAAAGGGGCAGGGAGCCCCCAAAGCATCTTGCTTCCAGCTCTTTGGGAAGCTAAGAAACAACTGGCTCTGCCCAGTGCTCTTACAGCCTAAGAGACAATCTCTTACCAAGGCCTGTGAAATGCACTTTGTTGGTGGCCTGAACTGGCCGAAGTAGAACTTCTGCTCTGGGAGTGCTCCACTGGCCTAGAGCTACCTGCCCCAAAGGGCTGCCTTGATTCCAAAGTGAGAGAGTGGCACCAAAGCATCTTGCTTCCAGCTCTTCGGGAAGCTAAGAAACATCTGGCGTTGCCCAGTGCTCTTACAGCCTACCGGGAACATCTCTTACCAAGGCCTGTGAAACGCAGTTTCCTGGCAGGCCTGATCTGGCTGAAGTAGAACTTCTGCTCTGGGTGTGCTCCATTGCCCTAGAGCTGCCAGGCCCAAACGGCTGCCTTTTGTCCAAAGGGAGAGAGAGGCCCCAAAGCATCTTGCTTCCAGCTCTGTGGGAAGCTAAAGCAACTGGCTCTCCACAGTGCTCTCACAGCCTACCGGGAACATCTCTTACCAAGGCCTGTGAAACGCAGTTTCTTGGCAGGCCTGATCTGGCTGAAGTAGAACTCCTGCTCTGGGCGTGCTACTTTGGCCTAGAGCTGCCAGGCCCAAAGGGCCGCCTTGTTTCCAAAGGGGCTGAGAGTCCTCAAAGTATCTTGCTTCCAAATCTTTGGGAAGCTAAGAAACAACTGGCTCTGCACAGTGCTCTCACAGCCTACTGGCAACGTGACAGAGAAAGGCCTGTGAGACGCAGTTTCTTGGAAGGCCTGATGTGGCTGAGGTAGAACTTCTGCTCTGGGTGTACTCCATTGGCCTAGGGCTGCCAGGCCCAAAGGGCTGCCCTTATTTCCAAAGTGTGAGAGAGGCCCCAAAGCATCTTGCTTCCTGCTCTCTGGGAAGCTAAAACAACTGGCTCTGCACAGTGCTCTCAAAGCCAACCGGGAACGTCACATACAAAGGCCTGTGAAACGCAGCTTCTTGACGGGCCTTATCTGGCTGAGGTAGAACTTGTGCTCTGGGTGTGCTCCATTGGCCTAGAGCTGCCAGGCCCAAACGGCTGCCTTGTGTCCAAAGGGAGAGAGAGGCCCCAAAGCATCTTGCTTCCAGCTCTGTGGGAAGCTAAAGCAACTGGCTCTCCACAGTGCTCTCACAGCCTACCGGGAACATCTCTTACCAAGGCCTGTGAAACGCAGTTTCTTGGCAGGCCTGATCTGGCTGAAGTAGAACTCCTGCTCTGGGCGTGCTACTTTGGCCTAGAGCTGCCAGGCCCAAAGGGCCGCCTTGTTTCCAAAGGGGCTGAGAGTCCCCAAAGTATCTTGCTTCCAAATCTTTGGGAAGCTAAGAAACAACTGGCTCTGCACAGTGCTCTCACAGCCTACCGGCAACGTGACAGAGAAAGGCCTGTGAGACGCAGTTTCTTGGAAGGCCTGATCTGGCTGAGGTAGAACTTCTGCTCTGGGTGTGCTCCATTGGCCTAGAGCTGCCTGGCCCAAAGGGCCGCCTTGTTTGCAAAGGGGATGAGAGGCCCCAAAGCATCTTGCTTCCAGCTCTTCGGGAAGCTAAGAAACATCTGGCGTTGCCCAGTGATCTTACAGCCTACCGGGAACATCTCTTACCAAGGCCTGTGAAACGCAGTTTGTTGGTGGCCTGAACTGGCCGAAGTAGAACTTCTGCTCTGGGTGTGCTCCACTGGCCTAGAGCTACCTGCCCCAAAGGGCTGCCTTGATTCCAAAGTGAGAGAGTGGCACCAAAGCATCTTGCTTCCAGCTCTTCGGGAAGCTAAGAAACATCTGGCGTTGCCCAGTGCTCTTACAGCCTACCGGGAACATCTCTTACCAAGGCCTGTGAAACGCAGTTTCCTGGCAGGCCTGATCTGGCTGAAGTAGAACTTCTGCTCTGGGTGTGCTCCATTGCCCTAGAGCTGCCAGGCCCAAGGTGCTGCCTTGTTTCCAAAGGGGCAGAGAGGCCCCAAAGCATCTTGCTTCCAGCTCTCTGGGAAGCTAAGAACCAACTCGCTCTGGCCCGTGCTCTTACAGCCTACCGGGAACATGTCTTTGAAAGGCCTGTGAAACGCAGTTTCTTGGCAGGCCTCATCTGGCTGAAGTAGAACTCCGGCTCTGGGTGTGCTCCATTGCCCTAGAGCTGCCAGGCCCAAAGTGCTGCCCTGTTTCCAAGGGGCAGAGAGGCCCAAAGCATCTTGCTTCCCGGTCTTTGCGAAGCTAAGAAACAACTGGCTCTGCCCAGTGCTCTTACACCTACCGGGAACATCTCTTACCAAGGCCTGTCAAACGCTGTTTCTTTGCAGGCCTGATCAGGCTGAAGTAGAACTCCTGCTCTGCGTGTGCTCCATTGGCCTAGAGCTTCCCGACCCAAAAGGCTGCCTTGTTCCCAAACGGGCAGAGGGGTCCCAAGCATCTTGCTTCCAGCTTTTCAGGAAGGTAAGAAACAACTGGCTCTGCCCAGTGCTCTTACAGCCTACCGGGAACATCTCTTACCAAGGCCTGTGAAACGCAGTTTCCTGGCAGGCCTGATCTGGCTGAAGTAGAACTTCTGCTCTGGGTGTGCTCCATTGCCCTAGAGCTGCCAGGCCCAAAGGGCTGCCTTGTTTCCAAAGACGGAGAGTGGACCTAAAGCATCTTGCTCCCAGCTCTTCGGGAAGCTAAGAAACAGCTGGCTCTGCCCAGTGCTCTTACAGCCTAAGAGAACATGTCTTTGAAAGGCCTGTGAAACGCAGTTTCTTGGCAGGCCTGACCTGGCTGAAGTAGAACTTCTGTTCTGGTTGTGCTACATAGGCCTAGAGATACCAGGACCTAAGGGCTGCCTTGTTTCCAAAGGGGGAGAGAGGCCCCAAAGCATCTTGCCTCCAGCACTTTGGGAAGCTAAAAAACAACTGGCTCTGCACAGTGCTCTCACAGCCTACCGGCAACGTGACAGAGAAAGGCCTGTGAGACGCAGTTTCTTGGAAGGCCTGATCTGGCTGAGGTAGAACTTCTGCTCTGGGTGTACTCCATTGGCCTAGGGCTGCCAGGCCCAAAGGGCTGCCCTTATTTCCAAAGTGTGAGAGAGGCCCCAAAGCATCTTGCTTCCTGCTCTCTGGGAAGCTAAAACAACTGGCTCTGCACAGTGCTCTCAAAGCCAACCGGGAACGTCACATACAAAGGCCTGTGAAACGCAGCTTCTTGACAGGCCTTATCTGGCTGAGGTAGAACTTGTGCTCTGGGTGTGCTCCATTGGCCTAGAGCTGCCAGGCCCAAACGGCTGCCTTGTGTCCAAAGGGAGAGAGAGGCCCCAAAGCATCTTGCTTCCAGCTCTGTGGGAAGCTAAAGCAACTGGCTCTCCACAGTGCTCTCACAGCCTACCGGGAACATCTCTTACCAAGGCCTGTGAAACGCAGTTTCTTGGCAGGCCTGATCTGGCTGAAGTAGAACTCCTGCTCTGGGCGTGCTACTTTGGCCTAGAGCTGCCAGGCCCAAAGGGCCGCCTTGTTTCCAAAGGGGCTGAGAGTCCCCAAAGTATCTTGCTTCCAAATCTTTGGGAAGCTAAGAAACAACTGGCTCTGCACAGTGCTCTCACAGCCTACCGGCAACGTGACAGAGAAAGGCCTGTGAGACGCAGTTTCTTGGAAGGCCTGATCTGGCTGAGGTAGAACTTCTGCTCTGGGTGTACTCCATTGGCCTAGGGCTGCCAGGCCCAAAGGGCTGCCTTTATTTCCAAAGTGTGAGAGAGGCCCCAAAGCATCTTGCTTCCTGCTCTCTGGGAAGCTAAAACAACTGGCTCTGCACAGTGCTCTCAAAGCCAACCGGGAACGTCACATACAAAGGCCTGTGAAACGCAGCTTCTTGACAGGCCTTATCTGGCTGAGGTAGAACTTGTGCTCTGGGTGTGCTACTTTGGCCTAGAGCTGCCAGGCACAAAGGCTGCTTTGTTTCCAAAGGGGGAGAGAGGCCCCAAATCATGTTGCTTCCAGCTGTTTTTGAAGCTAAGAAACAACTCGCTCTGCCAGGTACTCTTACAGCCTTCCGGGAACACCTCTTACGAAGGCCTGTGAAAAGCAGTTTCTTGGCAGGCCTGATCTGGCTGAGGTAGAACTTCTGCTCTGGGTGTGCTCCATTGCCCTAGAGATGAAAGGCCAAAAGGGCTGCCTTGTTTCCAAAGGGGGAGAGAGGCCCCAAAGCATCTTGCTTCCACCTCTTGGGAAGCTAAGAAACAACTGGCTGTGCCCAGTGCTCTTATAGCCTAAGAGAACATCTCTTATCAAGGCCTGTGAAACGCACTGTCTAGGCAGGCCTGATCTGGAAGAAGTAGAACTTCTGCTCTGGTTGTGCTCCATTGCCCTAGAGCTGCCAGACCCAACGTGCTGCCTTGTTTCCAAAGGGGCAGAGAGGCCCCAAAGCGTCTTGCTTCCAGCTGTTTGGGAAACAAGGAAACAACTGGCTCTGCACCGTGCTCTCACAGCCTACCGGGAACGTCACATACAAAGGCCTCTGAAACGCAGTTCCTTGGCAGGCCTGATCTGGCTGAAGTAGGACTTCTGCTTTGGGTGTGCTCCATTGGCCTAGAGCTGAAAGGCCCAAGGGTCGGCCTTGTTGGCAAAGGGGCAGGGAGCCCCCAAAGCATCTTGCTTCCAGCTCTTTGGGAAGCTAAGAAACAACTGGCTCTGCCCAGTGCTCTTACAGCCTAAGAGACAATCTCTTACCAAGGCCTGTGAAATGCACTTTGTTGGTGGCCTGAACTGGCCGAAGTAGAACTTCTGCTCTGGGAGTGCTCCACTGGCCTAGAGCTACCTGCCCCAAAGGGCTGCCTTGATTCCAAAGTGAGAGAGTGGCACCAAAGCATCTTGCTTCCAGCTCTTCGGGAAGCTAAGAAACATCTGGCGTTGCCCAGTGCTCTTACAGCCTACCGGGAACATCTCTTACCAAGGCCTGTGAAACGCAGTTTCCTGGCAGGCCTGATCTGGCTGAAGTAGAACTTCTGCTCTGGGTGTGCTCCATTGCCCTAGAGCTGCCAGGCCCAAACGGCTGCCTTTTGTCCAAAGGGAGAGAGAGGCCCCAAAGCATCTTGCTTCCAGCTCTGTGGGAAGCTAAAGCAACTGGCTCTCCACAGTGCTCTCACAGCCTACCGGGAACATCTCTTACCAAGGCCTGTGAAACGCAGTTTCTTGGCAGGCCTGATCTGGCTGAAGTAGAACTCCTGCTCTGGGCGTGCTACTTTGGCCTAGAGCTGCCAGGCCCAAAGGGCCGCCTTGTTTCCAAAGGGGCTGAGAGTCCTCAAAGTATCTTGCTTCCAAATCTTTGGGAAGCTAAGAAACAACTGGCTCTGCACAGTGCTCTCACAGCCTACTGGCAACGTGACAGAGAAAGGCCTGTGAGACGCAGTTTCTTGGAAGGCCTGATGTGGCTGAGGTAGAACTTCTGCTCTGGGTGTACTCCATTGGCCTAGGGCTGCCAGGCCCAAAGGGCTGCCCTTATTTCCAAAGTGTGAGAGAGGCCCCAAAGCATCTTGCTTCCTGCTCTCTGGGAAGCTAAAACAACTGGCTCTGCACAGTGCTCTCAAAGCCAACCGGGAACGTCACATACAAAGGCCTGTGAAACGCAGCTTCTTGACGGGCCTTATCTGGCTGAGGTAGAACTTGTGCTCTGGGTGTGCTCCATTGGCCTAGAGCTGCCAGGCCCAAACGGCTGCCTTGTGTCCAAAGGGAGAGAGAGGCCCCAAAGCATCTTGCTTCCAGCTCTGTGGGAAGCTAAAGCAACTGGCTCTCCACAGTGCTCTCACAGCCTACCGGGAACATCTCTTACCAAGGCCTGTGAAACGCAGTTTCTTGGCAGGCCTGATCTGGCTGAAGTAGAACTCCTGCTCTGGGCGTGCTACTTTGGCGTAGAGCTGCCAGGCCCAAAGGGCCGCCCTGTTTCCAAAGGGGCTGAGAGTCCCCAAAGTATCTTGCTTCCAAATCTTTGGGAAGCTAAGAAACAACTGGCTCTGCACAGTGCTCTCACAGCCTACCGGCAACGTGACAGAGAAAGGCCTGTGAGACGCAGTTTCTTGGAAGGCCTGATCTGGCTGAGGTAGAACTTCTGCTCTGGGTGTGCTCCATTGGCCTAGAGCTGCCTGGCCCAAAGGGCCGCCTTGTTTGCAAAGGGGATGAGAGGCCCCAAAGCATCTTGCTTCCAGCTCTTCGGGAAGCTAAGAAACATCTGGCGTTGCCCAGTGATCTTACAGCCTACCGGGAACATCTCTTACCAAGGCCTGTGAAACGCAGTTTGTTGGTGGCCTGAACTGGCCGAAGTAGAACTTCTGCTCTGGGTGTGCTCCACTGGCCTAGAGCTACCTGCCCCAAAGGGCTGCCTTGATTCCAAAGTGAGAGAGTGGCACCAAAGCATCTTGCTTCCAGCTCTTCGGGAAGCTAAGAAACATCTGGCGTTGCCCAGTGCTCTTACAGCCTACCGGGAACATCTCTTACCAAGGCCTGTGAAACGCAGTTTCCTGGCAGGCCTGATCTGGCTGAAGTAGAACTTCTGCTCTGGGTGTGCTCCATTGCCCTAGAGCTGCCAGGCCCAAGGTGCTGCCTTGTTTCCAAAGGGGCAGAGAGGCCCCAAAGCATCTTGCTTCCAGCTCTCTGGCAAGCTAAGAACCAACTCGCTCTGGCCCGTGCTCTTACAGCCTACCGGGAACATGTCTTTGAAAGGCCTGTGAAACGCAGTTTCTTGGCAGGCCTCATCTGGCTGAAGTAGAACTCCGGCTCTGGGTGTGCTCCATTGCCCTAGAGCTGCCAGGCCCAAAGTGCTGCCCTGTTTCCAAGGGGCAGAGAGGCCCAAAGCATCTTGCTTCCCGGTCTTTGCGAAGCTAAGAAACAACTGGCTCTGCCCAGTGCTCTTACACCTACCGGGAACATGTCTTACCAAGGCCTGTCAAACGCTGTTTCTTTGCAGGCCTGATCAGGCTGAAGTAGAACTCCTGCTCTGCGTGTGCTCCATTGGCCTAGAGCTTCCCGACCCAAAAGGCTGCCTTGTTCCCAAACGGGCAGAGGGGTCCCAAGCATCTTGCTTCCAGCTTTTCAGGAAGGTAAGAAACAACTGGCTCTGCCCAGTGCTCTTACAGCCTACCGGGAACATCTCTTACCAAGGCCTGTGAAACGCAGTTTCCTGGCAGGCCTGATCTGGCTGAAGTAGAACTTCTGCTCTGGGTGTGCTCCATTGCCCTAGAGCTGCCAGGCCCAAAGGGCTGCCTTGTTTCCAAAGACGGAGAGTGGACCTAAAGCATCTTGCTCCCAGCTCTTCGGGAAGCTAAGAAACAGCTGGCTCTGCCCAGTGCTCTTACAGCCTAAGAGAACATGTCTTTGAAAGGCCTGTGAAACGCAGTTTCTTGGCAGGCCTGACCTGGCTGAAGTAGAACTTCTGTTCTGGTTGTGCTACATAGGCCTAGAGATACCAGGACCTAAGGGCTGCCTTGTTTCCAAAGGGGGAGAGAGGCCCCAAAGCATCTTGCCTCCAGCACTTTGGGAAGCTAAAAAACAACTGGCTCTGCACAGTGCTCTCACAGCCTACCGGCAACGTGACAGAGAAAGGCCTGTGAGACGCAGTTTCTTGGAAGGCCTGATCTGGCTGAGGTAGAACTTCTGCTCTGGGTGTACTCCATTGGCCTAGGGCTGCCAGGCCCAAAGGGCTGCCCTTATTTCCAAAGTGTGAGAGAGGCCCCAAAGCATCTTGCTTCCTGCTCTCTGGGAAGCTAAAACAACTGGCTCTGCACAGTGCTCTCAAAGCCAACCGGGAACGTCACATACAAAGGCCTGTGAAACGCAGCTTCTTGACAGGCCTTATCTGGCTGAGGTAGAACTTGTGCTCTGGGTGTGCTCCATTGGCCTAGAGCTGCCAGGCCCAAACGGCTGCCTTGTGTCCAAAGGGAGAGAGAGGCCCCAAAGCATCTTGCTTCCAGCTCTGTGGGAAGCTAAAGCAACTGGCTCTCCACAGTGCTCTCACAGCCTACCGGGAACATCTCTTACCAAGGCCTGTGAAACGCAGTTTCTTGGCAGGCCTGATCTGGCTGAAGTAGAACTCCTGCTCTGGGCGTGCTACTTTGGCCTAGAGCTGCCAGGCCCAAAGGGCCGCCTTGTTTCCAAAGGGGCTGAGAGTCCCCAAAGTATCTTGCTTCCAAATCTTTGGGAAGCTAAGAAACAACTGGCTCTGCACAGTGCTCTCACAGCCTACCGGCAACGTGACAGAGAAAGGCCTGTGAGACGCAGTTTCTTGGAAGGCCTGATCTGGCTGAGGTAGAACTTCTGCTCTGGGTGTACTCCATTGGCCTAGGGCTGCCGGGCCCAAACGGCTGCCTTTATTTCCAAAGTGTGAGAGAGGCCCCAAAGCATCTTGCTTCCTGCTCTCTGGGAAGCTAAAACAACTGGCTCTGCACAGTGCTCTCAAAGCCAACCGGGAACGTCACATACAAAGGCCTGTGAAACGCAGCTTCTTGACAGGCCTTATCTGGCTGAGGTAGAACTTGTGCTCTGGGTGTGCTACTTTGGCCTAGAGCTGCCAGGCACAAAGGCTGCTTTGTTTCCAAAGGGGGAGAGAGGCCCCAAATCATGTTGCTTCCAGCTGTTTTTGAAGCTAAGAAACAACTCGCTCTGCCAGGTACTCTTACAGCCTTCCGGGAACACCTCTTACGAAGGCCTGTGAAAAGCAGTTTCTTGGCAGGCCTGATCTGGCTGAGGTAGAACTTCTGCTCTGGGTGTGCTCCATTGCCCTAGAGATGAAAGGCCAAAAGGGCTGCCTTGTTTCCAAAGGGGGAGAGAGGCCCCAAAGCATCTTGCTTCCACCTCTTGGGAAGCTAAGAAACAACTGGCTGTGCCCAGTGCTCTTATAGCCTAAGAGAACATCTCTTATCAAGGCCTGTGAAACGCACTGTCTAGGCAGGCCTGATCTGGAAGAAGTAGAACTTCTGCTCTGGTTGTGCTCCATTGCCCTAGAGCTGCCAGACCCAACGTGCTGCCTTGTTTCCAAAGGGGCAGAGAGGCCCCAAAGCGTCTTGCTTCCAGCTGTTTGGGAAACAAGGAAACAACTGGCTCTGCACCGTGCTCTCACAGCCTACCGGGA
The DNA here is from genome assembly GCF_041296235.1 of Equus asinus. NCBI lineage: Eukaryota > Metazoa > Chordata > Mammalia > Perissodactyla > Equidae > Equus > Equus asinus. Next base: position 1,444,173 of record NC_091818.1, read on the forward strand.
ACGTCACATACAAAGGCCTCTGAAACGCAGTTCCTTGGCAGGCCTGATCTGGCTGAAGTAGGACTTCTGCTTTGGGTGTGCTCCATTGGCCTAGAGCTGAAAGGCCCAAGGGTCGGCCTTGTTGGCAAAGGGGCAGGGAGCCCCCAAAGCATCTTGCTTCCAGCTCTTTGGGAAGCTAAGAAACAACTGGCTCTGCCCAGTGCTCTTACAGCCTAAGAGACAATCTCTTACCAAGGCCTGTGAAATGCACTTTGTTGGTGGCCTGAACTGGCCGAAGTAGAACTTCTGCTCTGGGAGTGCTCCACTGGCCTAGAGCTACCTGCCCCAAAGGGCTGCCTTGATTCCAAAGTGAGAGAGTGGCACCAAAGCATCTTGCTTCCAGCTCTTCGGGAAGCTAAGAAACATCTGGCGTTGCCCAGTGCTCTTACAGCCTACCGGGAACATCTCTTACCAAGGCCTGTGAAACGCAGTTTCCTGGCAGGCCTGATCTGGCTGAAGTAGAACTTCTGCTCTGGGTGTGCTCCATTGCCCTAGAGCTGCCAGGCCCAAACGGCTGCCTTTTGTCCAAAGGGAGAGAGAGGCCCCAAAGCATCTTGCTTCCAGCTCTGTGGGAAGCTAAAGCAACTGGCTCTCCACAGTGCTCTCACAGCCTACCGGGAACATCTCTTACCAAGGCCTGTGAAACGCAGTTTCTTGGCAGGCCTGATCTGGCTGAAGTAGAACTCCTGCTCTGGGCGTGCTACTTTGGCCTAGAGCTGCCAGGCCCAAAGGGCCGCCTTGTTTCCAAAGGGGCTGAGAGTCCTCAAAGTATCTTGCTTCCAAATCTTTGGGAAGCTAAGAAACAACTGGCTCTGCACAGTGCTCTCACAGCCTACTGGCAACGTGACAGAGAAAGGCCTGTGAGACGCAGTTTCTTGGAAGGCCTGATGTGGCTGAGGTAGAACTTCTGCTCTGGGTGTACTCCATTGGCCTAGGGCTGCCAGGCCCAAAGGGCTGCCCTTATTTCCAAAGTGTGAGAGAGGCCCCAAAGCATCTTGCTTCCTGCTCTCTGGGAAGCTAAAACAACTGGCTCTGCACAGTGCTCTCAAAGCCAACCGGGAACGTCACATACAAAGGCCTGTGAAACGCAGCTTCTTGACGGGCCTTATCTGGCTGAGGTAGAACTTGTGCTCTGGGTGTGCTCCATTGGCCTAGAGCTGCCAGGCCCAAACGGCTGCCTTGTGTCCAAAGGGAGAGAGAGGCCCCAAAGCATCTTGCTTCCAGCTCTGTGGGAAGCTAAAGCAACTGGCTCTCCACAGTGCTCTCACAGCCTACCGGGAACATCTCTTACCAAGGCCTGTGAAACGCAGTTTCTTGGCAGGCCTGATCTGGCTGAAGTAGAACTCCTGCTCTGGGCGTGCTACTTTGGCGTAGAGCTGCCAGGCCCAAAGGGCCGCCCTGTTTCCAAAGGGGCTGAGAGTCCCCAAAGTATCTTGCTTCCAAATCTTTGGGAAGCTAAGAAACAACTGGCTCTGCACAGTGCTCTCACAGCCTACCGGCAACGTGACAGAGAAAGGCCTGTGAGACGCAGTTTCTTGGAAGGCCTGATCTGGCTGAGGTAGAACTTCTGCTCTGGGTGTGCTCCATTGGCCTAGAGCTGCCTGGCCCAAAGGGCCGCCTTGTTTGCAAAGGGGATGAGAGGCCCCAAAGCATCTTGCTTCCAGCTCTTCGGGAAGCTAAGAAACATCTGGCGTTGCCCAGTGATCTTACAGCCTACCGGGAACATCTCTTACCAAGGCCTGTGAAACGCAGTTTGTTGGTGGCCTGAACTGGCCGAAGTAGAACTTCTGCTCTGGGTGTGCTCCACTGGCCTAGAGCTACCTGCCCCAAAGGGCTGCCTTGATTCCAAAGTGAGAGAGTGGCACCAAAGCATCTTGCTTCCAGCTCTTCGGGAAGCTAAGAAACATCTGGCGTTGCCCAGTGCTCTTACAGCCTACCGGGAACATCTCTTACCAAGGCCTGTGAAACGCAGTTTCCTGGCAGGCCTGATCTGGCTGACGTAGAACTTCTGCTCTGGGTGTGCTCCATTGCCCTAGAGCTGCCAGGCCCAAGGTGCTGCCTTGTTTCCAAAGGGGCAGAGAGGCCCCAAAGCATCTTGCTTCCAGCTCTCTGGCAAGCTAAGAACCAACTCGCTCTGGCCCGTGCTCTTACAGCCTACCGGGAACATGTCTTTGAAAGGCCTGTGAAACGCAGTTTCTTGGCAGGCCTCATCTGGCTGAAGTAGAACTCCGGCTCTGGGTGTGCTCCATTGCCCTAGAGCTGCCAGGCCCAAAGTGCTGCCCTGTTTCCAAGGGGCAGAGAGGCCCAAAGCATCTTGCTTCCCGGTCTTTGCGAAGCTAAGAAACAACTGGCTCTGCCCAGTGCTCTTACACCTACCGGGAACATCTCTTACCAAGGCCTGTCAAACGCTGTTTCTTTGCAGGCCTGATCAGGCTGAAGTAGAACTCCTGCTCTGCGTGTGCTCCATTGGCCTAGAGCTTCCCGACCCAAAAGGCTGCCTTGTTCCCAAACGGGCAGAGGGGTCCCAAGCATCTTGCTTCCAGCTTTTCAGGAAGGTAAGAAACAACTGGCTCTGCCCAGTGCTCTTACAGCCTACCGGGAACATCTCTTACCAAGGCCTGTGAAACGCAGTTTCCTGGCAGGCCTGATCTGGCTGAAGTAGAACTTCTGCTCTGGGTGTGCTCCATTGCCCTAGAGCTGCCAGGCCCAAAGGGCTGCCTTGTTTCCAAAGACGGAGAGTGGACCTAAAGCATCTTGCTCCCAGCTCTTCGGGAAGCTAAGAAACAGCTGGCTCTGCCCAGTGCTCTTACAGCCTAAGAGAACATGTCTTTGAAAGGCCTGTGAAACGCAGTTTCTTGGCAGGCCTGACCTGGCTGAAGTAGAACTTCTGTTCTGGTTGTGCTACATAGGCCTAGAGATACCAGGACCTAAGGGCTGCCTTGTTTCCAAAGGGGGAGAGAGGCCCCAAAGCATCTTGCCTCCAGCACTTTGGGAAGCTAAAAAACAACTGGCTCTGCACAGTGCTCTCACAGCCTACCGGCAACGTGACAGAGAAAGGCCTGTGAGACGCAGTTTCTTGGAAGGCCTGATCTGGCTGAGGTAGAACTTCTGCTCTGGGTGTACTCCATTGGCCTAGGGCTGCCAGGCCCAAAGGGCTGCCTTTATTTCCAAAGTGTGAGAGAGGCCCCAAAGCATCTTGCTTCCTGCTCTCTGGGAAGCTAAAACAACTGGCTCTGCACAGTGCTCTCAAAGCCAACCGGGAACGTCACATACAAAGGCCTGTGAAACGCAGCTTCTTGACAGGCCTTATCTGGCTGAGGTAGAACTTGTGCTCTGGGTGTGCTCCATTGGCCTAGAGCTGCCAGGCCCAAACGGCTGCCTTGTGTCCAAAGGGAGAGAGAGGCCCCAAAGCATCTTGCTTCCAGCTCTGTGGGAAGCTAAAGCAACTGGCTCTCCACAGTGCTCTCACAGCCTACCGGGAACATCTCTTACCAAGGCCTGTGAAACGCAGTTTCTTGGCAGGCCTGATCTGGCTGAAGTAGAACTCCTGCTCTGGGCGTGCTACTTTGGCCTAGAGCTGCCAGGCCCAAAGGGCCGCCTTGTTTCCAAAGGGGCTGAGAGTCCCCAAAGTATCTTGCTTCCAAATCTTTGGGAAGCTAAGAAACAACTGGCTCTGCACAGTGCTCTCACAGCCTACCGGCAACGTGACAGAGAAAGGCCTGTGAGACGCAGTTTCTTGGAAGGCCTGATCTGGCTGAGGTAGAACTTCTGCTCTGGGTGTACTCCATTGGCCTAGGGCTGCCAGGCCCAAAGGGCTGCCTTTATTTCCAAAGTGTGAGAGAGGCCCCAAAGCATCTTGCTTCCTGCTCTCTGGGAAGCTAAAACAACTGGCTCTGCACAGTGCTCTCAAAGCCAACCGGGAACGTCACATACAAAGGCCTGTGAAACGCAGCTTCTTGACAGGCCTTATCTGGCTGAGGTAGAACTTGTGCTCTGGGTGTGCTACTTTGGCCTAGAGCTGCCAGGCACAAAGGCTGCTTTGTTTCCAAAGGGGGAGAGAGGCCCCAAATCATGTTGCTTCCAGCTGTTTTTGAAGCTAAGAAACAACTCGCTCTGCCAGGTACTCTTACAGCCTTCCGGGAACACCTCTTACGAAGGCCTGTGAAAAGCAGTTTCTTGGCAGGCCTGATCTGGCTGAGGTAGAACTTCTGCTCTGGGTGTGCTCCATTGCCCTAGAGATGAAAGGCCAAAAGGGCTGCCTTGTTTCCAAAGGGGGAGAGAGGCCCCAAAGCATCTTGCTTCCACCTCTTGGGAAGCTAAGAAACAACTGGCTGTGCCCAGTGCTCTTATAGCCTAAGAGAACATCTCTTATCAAGGCCTGTGAAACGCACTGTCTAGGCAGGCCTGATCTGGAAGAAGTAGAACTTCTGCTCTGGTTGTGCTCCATTGCCCTAGAGCTGCCAGACCCAACGTGCTGCCTTGTTTCCAAAGGGGCAGAGAGGCCCCAAAGCGTCTTGCTTCCAGCTGTTTGGGAAACAAGGAAACAACTGGCTCTGCACCGTGCTCTCACAGCCTACCGGGAACGTCACATACAAAGGCCTCTGAAACGCAGTTCCTTGGCAGGCCTGATCTGGCTGAAGTAGGACTTCTGCTTTGGGTGTGCTCCATTGGCCTAGAGCTGAAAGGCCCAAGGGTCGGCCTTGTTGGCAAAGGGGCAGGGAGCCCCCAAAGCATCTTGCTTCCAGCTCTTTGGGAAGCTAAGAAACAACTGGCTCTGCCCAGTGCTCTTACAGCCTAAGAGACAATCTCTTACCAAGGCCTGTGAAATGCACTTTGTTGGTGGCCTGAACTGGCCGAAGTAGAACTTCTGCTCTGGGAGTGCTCCACTGGCCTAGAGCTACCTGCCCCAAAGGGCTGCCTTGATTCCAAAGTGAGAGAGTGGCACCAAAGCATCTTGCTTCCAGCTCTTCGGGAAGCTAAGAAACATCTGGCGTTGCCCAGTGCTCTTACAGCCTACCGGGAACATCTCTTACCAAGGCCTGTGAAACGCAGTTTCCTGGCAGGCCTGATCTGGCTGAAGTAGAACTTCTGCTCTGGGTGTGCTCCATTGCCCTAGAGCTGCCAGGCCCAAACGGCTGCCTTTTGTCCAAAGGGAGAGAGAGGCCCCAAAGCATCTTGCTTCCAGCTCTGTGGGAAGCTAAAGCAACTGGCTCTCCACAGTGCTCTCACAGCCTACCGGGAACATCTCTTACCAAGGCCTGTGAAACGCAGTTTCTTGGCAGGCCTGATCTGGCTGAAGTAGAACTCCTGCTCTGGGCGTGCTACTTTGGCCTAGAGCTGCCAGGCCCAAAGGGCCGCCTTGTTTCCAAAGGGGCTGAGAGTCCTCAAAGTATCTTGCTTCCAAATCTTTGGGAAGCTAAGAAACAACTGGCTCTGCACAGTGCTCTCACAGCCTACTGGCAACGTGACAGAGAAAGGCCTGTGAGACACAGTTTCTTGGAAGGCCTGATGTGGCTGAGGTAGAACTTCTGCTCTGGGTGTACTCCATTGGCCTAGGGCTGCCAGGCCCAAAGGGCTGCCCTTATTTCCAAAGTGTGAGAGAGGCCCCAAAGCATCTTGCTTCCTGCTCTCTGGGAAGCTAAAACAACTGGCTCTGCACAGTGCTCTCAAAGCCAACCGGGAACGTCACATACAAAGGCCTGTGAAACGCAGCTTCTTGACGGGCCTTATCTGGCTGAGGTAGAACTTGTGCTCTGGGTGTGCTCCATTGGCCTAGAGCTGCCAGGCCCAAACGGCTGCCTTGTGTCCAAAGGGAGAGAGAGGCCCCAAAGCATCTTGCTTCCAGCTCTGTGGGAAGCTAAAGCAACTGGCTCTCCACAGTGCTCTCACAGCCTACCGGGAACATCTCTTACCAAGGCCTGTGAAACGCAGTTTCTTGGCAGGCCTGATCTGGCTGAAGTAGAACTCCTGCTCTGGGCGTGCTACTTTGGCCTAGAGCTGCCAGGCCCAAAGGGCCGCCTTGTTTCCAAAGGGGCTGAGAGTCCCCAAAGTATCTTGCTTCCAAATCTTTGGGAAGCTAAGAAACAACTGGCTCTGCACAGTGCTCTCACAGCCTACCGGCAACGTGACAGAGAAAGGCCTGTGAGACGCAGTTTCTTGGAAGGCCTGATCTGGCTGAGGTAGAACTTCTGCTCTGGGTGTGCTCCATTGGCCTAGAGCTGCCTGGCCCAAAGGGCCGCCTTGTTTGCAAAGGGGATGAGAGGCCCCAAAGCATCTTGCTTCCAGCTCTTCGGGAAGCTAAGAAACATCTGGCGTTGCCCAGTGATCTTACAGCCTACCGGGAACATCTCTTACCAAGGCCTGTGAAACGCAGTTTGTTGGTGGCCTGAACTGGCCGAAGTAGAACTTCTGCTCTGGGTGTGCTCCACTGGCCTAGAGCTACCTGCCCCAAAGGGCTGCCTTGATTCCAAAGTGAGAGAGTGGCACCAAAGCATCTTGCTTCCAGCTCTTCGGGAAGCTAAGAAACATCTGGCGTTGCCCAGTGCTCTTACAGCCTACCGGGAACATCTCTTACCAAGGCCTGTGAAACGCAGTTTCCTGGCAGGCCTGATCTGGCTGAAGTAGAACTTCTGCTCTGGGTGTGCTCCATTGCCCTAGAGCTGCCAGGCCCAAGGTGCTGCCTTGTTTCCAAAGGGGCAGAGAGGCCCCAAAGCATCTTGCTTCCAGCTCTCTGGGAAGCTAAGAACCAACTCGCTCTGGCCCGTGCTCTTACAGCCTACCGGGAACATGTCTTTGAAAGGCCTGTGAAACGCAGTTTCTTGGCAGGCCTCATCTGGCTGAAGTAGAACTCCGGCTCTGGGTGTGCTCCATTGCCCTAGAGCTGCCAGGCCCAAAGTGCTGCCCTGTTTCCAAGGGGCAGAGAGGCCCAAAGCATCTTGCTTCCCGGTCTTTGCGAAGCTAAGAAACAACTGGCTCTGCCCAGTGCTCTTACACCTACCGGGAACATCTCTTACCAAGGCCTGTCAAACGCTGTTTCTTTGCAGGCCTGATCAGGCTGAAGTAGAACTCCTGCTCTGCGTGTGCTCCATTGGCCTAGAGCTTCCCGACCCAAAAGGCTGCCTTGTTCCCAAACGGGCAGAGGGGTCCCAAGCATCTTGCTTCCAGCTTTTCAGGAAGGTAAGAAACAACTGGCTCTGCCCAGTGCTCTTACAGCCTACCGGGAACATCTCTTACCAAGGCCTGTGAAACGCAGTTTCCTGGCAGGCCTGATCTGGCTGAAGTAGAACTTCTGCTCTGGGTGTGCTCCATTGCCCTAGAGCTGCCAGGCCCAAAGGGCTGCCTTGTTTCCAAAGACGGAGAGTGGACCCAAAGCATCTTGCTCCCAGCTCTTCGGGAAGCTAAGAAACAGCTGGCTCTGCCCAGTGCTCTTACAGCCTAAGAGAACATGTCTTTGAAAGGCCTGTGAAACGCAGTTTCTTGGCAGGCCTGACCTGGCTGAAGTAGAACTTCTGTTCTGGTTGTGCTACATAGGCCTAGAGATACCAGGACCTAAGGGCTGCCTTGTTTCCAAAGGGGGAGAGAGGCCCCAAAGCATCTTGCCTCCAGCACTTTGGGAAGCTAAAAAACAACTGGCTCTGCACAGTGCTCTCACAGCCTACCGGCAACGTGACAGAGAAAGGCCTGTGAGACGCAGTTTCTTGGAAGGCCTGATCTGGCTGAGGTAGAACTTCTGCTCTGGGTGTACTCCATTGGCCTAGGGCTGCCAGGCCCAAAGGGCTGCCTTTATTTCCAAAGTGTGAGAGAGGCCCCAAAGCATCTTGCTTCCTGCTCTCTGGGAAGCTAAAACAACTGGCTCTGCACAGTGCTCTCAAAGCCAACCGGGAACGTCACATACAAAGGCCTGTGAAACGCAGCTTCTTGACAGGCCTTATCTGGCTGAGGTAGAACTTGTGCTCTGGGTGAGCTACTTTGGCCTAGAGCTGCCAGGCACAAACGGCTGCCTTGTGTCCAAAGGGAGAGAGAGGCCCCAAAGCATCTTGCTTCCAGCTCTGTGGGAAGCTAAAGCAACTGGCTCTCCACAGTGCTCTCACAGCCTACTGGGAACATCTCTTACCAAGGCCTGTGAAACGCAGTTTCTTGGCAGGCCTGATCTGGCTGAAGTAGAACTCCTGCTCTGGGCGTGCTACTTTGGCCTAGAGCTGCCAGGCCCAAAGGGCCGCCTTGTTTCCAAAGGGGCTGAGAGTCCCCAAAGTATCTTGCTTCCAAATCTTTGGGAAGCTAAGAAACAACTGGCTCTGCACAGTGCTCTCACAGCCTACCGGCAACGTGACAGAGAAAGGCCTGTGAGACGCAGTTTCTTGGAAGGCCTGATCTGGCTGAGGTAGAACTTCTGCTCTGGGTGTACTCCATTGGCCTAGGGCTGCCAGGCCCAAAGGGCTGCCTTTATTTCCAAAGTGTGAGAGAGGCCCCAAAGCATCTTGCTTCCTGCTCTCTGGGAAGCTAAAACAACTGGCTCTGCACAGTGCTCTCAAAGCCAACCGGGAACGTCACATACAAAGGCCTGTGAAACGCAGCTTCTTGACAGGCCTTATCTGGCTGAGGTAGAACTTGTGCTCTGGGTGTGCTACTTTGGCCTAGAGCTGCCAGGCACAAAGGCTGCTTTGTTTCCAAAGGGGGAGAGAGGCCCCAAATCATGTTGCTTCCAGCTGTTTTTGAAGCTAAGAAACAACTCGCTCTGCCAGGTACTCTTACAGCCTTCCGGGAACACCTCTTACGAAGGCCTGTGAAAAGCAGTTTCTTGGCAGGCCTGATCTGGCTGAGGTAGAACTTCTGCTCTGGGTGTGCTCCATTGCCCTAGAGATGAAAGGCCAAAAGGGATGCCTTGTTTCCAAAGGGGGAGAGAGGCCCCAAAGCGTCTTGCTTCCAGCTGTTTGGGAAACAAGGAAACAACTGTCTCTGCACCGTGCTCTCACAGCCTACCGGGAACGTCACATACAAAGGCCTCTGAAACGCAGTTCCTTGGCAGGCCTGATCTGGCTGAAGTAGGACTTCTGCTCTGCGTGTGCTCCATTGGCCTAGAGCTGAAAGGCCCAAAGGGATGCCTTGTTTGCAAAGGGGCAGAGAGGCCCCAAAGCATCTTGCTTCCAGCTCTTTGGGAAGCTAAGAAACAACTGTCTCTGCCCAGTGCTCTAACAGAGTACCGGCAACATCTCTTACCAAAGCCTTTGAAACGCAGTTTCTTGGCAGGCCTTATCTGGCTGAGGTAGAACTTCTGCTCTGGGTGTGCTCCATTGGCCTAGAGCTGAAAGGCCCAAAGGTCGGCCTTGTTGGCAAAGGGGCAGGGAGCCCCCAAAGCATCTTGCTTCCAGCTCTTTGGGAAGCTAAGAAACAACTGGCTCTGCCCAGTGCTCTTACAGCCTAAGAGACAATCTCTTACCAAGGCCTGTGAAATGCACTTTGTTGGTGGCCTGATCTAGCTGAAGTAGAACTTCTGCTCTGGGTGTGCTCCATTGGCCTAGAGGTGCCTGGCGCAAAGGGCCGCCTTGTTTGCAAAGGGGATGAGAGGCCCCAAAGCATCTTGCTTCCAGCTCTTCGGGAAGCTAAGAAACATCTGGCGTTGCCCAGTGATCTTACAGCCTACCGGGAACATCTCTTACCAAGGCCTGTGAAACGCAGTTTGTTGGTGGCCTGAACTGGCCGAAGTAGAACTTCTGCTCTGGGTGTGCTCCACTGGCCTAGAGCTACCTGCCCCAAAGGGCTGCCTTGATTCCAAAGTGAGAGAGTGGCACCAAAGCATCTTGCTTCCAGCTCTTCGGGAAGCTAAGAAACATCTGGCGTTGCCCAGTGCTCTTACAGCCTACCGGGAACATCTCTTACCAAGGCCTGTGAAACGCAGTTTCCTGGCAGGCCTGATCTGGCTGAAGTAGAACTTCTGCTCTGGGTGTGCTCCATTGCCCTAGAGCTGCCAGGCCCAAGGTGCTGCCTTGTTTCCAAAGGGGCAGAGAGGCCCCAAAGCATCTTGCTTCCAGCTCTCTGGGAAGCTAAGAACCAACTCGCTCTGGCCCGTGCTCTTACAGCCTACCGGGAACATGTCTTTGAAAGGCCTGTGAAACGCAGTTTCTTGGCAGGCCTCATCTGGCTGAAGTAGAACTCCGGCTCTGGGTGTGCTCCATTGCCCTAGAGCTGCCAGGCCCAAAGTGCTGCCCTGTTTCCAAGGGGCAGAGAGGCCCAAAGCATCTTGCTTCCCGGTCTTTGCGAAGCTAAGAAACAACTGGCTCTGCCCAGTGCTCTTACACCTACCGGGAACATCTCTTACCAAGGCCTGTCAAACGCTGTTTCTTTGCAGGCCTGATCAGGCTGAAGTAGAACTCCTGCTCTGCGTGTGCTCCATTGGCCTAGAGCTTCCCGACCCAAAAGGCTGCCTTGTTCCCAAACGGGCAGAGGGGTCCCAAGCATCTTGCTTCCAGCTTTTCAGGAAGGTAAGAAACAACTGGCTCTGCCCAGTGCTCTTACAGCCTACCGGGAACATCTCTTACCAAGGCCTGTGAAACGCAGTTTCCTGGCAGGCCTGATCTGGCTGAAGTAGAACTTCTGCTCTGGGTGTGCTCCATTGCCCTAGAGCTGCCAGGCCCAAAGGGCTGCCTTGTTTCCAAAGACGGAGAGTGGACCCAAAGCATCTTGCTCCCAGCTCTTCGGGAAGCTAAGAAACAGCTGGCTCTGCCCAGTGCTCTTACAGCCTAAGAGAACATGTCTTTGAAAGGCCTGTGAAACGCAGTTTCTTGGCAGGCCTGACCTGGCTGAAGTAGAACTTCTGTTCTGGTTGTGCTACATAGGCCTAGAGATACCAGGACCTAAGGGCTGCCTTGTTTCCAAAGGGGGAGAGAGGCCCCAAAGCATCTTGCCTCCAGCACTTTGGGAAGCTAAAAAACAACTGGCTCTGCACAGTGCTCTCACAGCCTACCGGCAACGTGACAGAGAAAGGCCTGTGAGACGCAGTTTCTTGGAAGGCCTGATCTGGCTGAGGTAGAACTTCTGCTCTGGGTGTACTCCATTGGCCTAGGGCTGCCAGGCCCAAAGGGCTGCCTTTATTTCCAAAGTGTGAGAGAGGCCCCAAAGCATCTTGCTTCCTGCTCTCTGGGAAGCTAAAACAACTGGCTCTGCACAGTGCTCTCAAAGCCAACCGGGAACGTCACATACAAAGGCCTGTGAAACGCAGCTTCTTGACAGGCCTTATCTGGCTGAGGTAGAACTTGTGCTCTGGGTGTGCTACTTTGGCCTAGAGCTGCCAGGCACAAACGGCTGCCTTGTGTCCAAAGGGAGAGAGAGGCCCCAAAGCATCTTGCTTCCAGCTCTGTGGGAAGCTAAAGCAACTGGCTCTCCACAGTGCTCTCACAGCCTACTGGGAACATCTCTTACCAAGGCCTGTGAAACGCAGTTTCTTGGCAGGCCTGATCTGGCTGAAGTAGAACTCCTGCTCTGGGCATGCTACTTTGGCCTAGAGCTGCCAGGCCCAAAGGGCCGCCTTGTTTCCAAAGGGGCTGAGAGTCCCCAAAGTATCTTGCTTCCAAATCTTTGGGAAGCTAAGAAACAACTGGCTCTGCACAGTGCTCTCACAGCCTACCGGCAACGTGACAGAGAAAGGCCTGTGAGACGCAGTTTCTTGGAAGGCCTGATCTGGCTGAGGTAGAACTTCTGCTCTGGGTGTACTCCATTGGCCTAGGGCTGCCAGGCCCAAAGGGCTGCCTTTATTTCCAAAGTGTGAGAGAGGCCCCAAAGCATCTTGCTTCCTGCTCTCTGGGAAGCTAAAACAACTGGCTCTGCACAGTGCTCTCAAAGCCAACCGGGAACGTCACATACAAAGGCCTGTGAAACGCAGCTTCTTGACAGGCCTTATCTGGCTGAGGTAGAACTTGTGCTCTGGGTGTGCTACTTTGGCCTAGAGCTGCCAGGCACAAAGGCTGCTTTGTTTCCAAAGGGGGAGAGAGGCCCCAAATCATGTTGCTTCCAGCTGTTTTTGAAGCTAAGAAACAACTCGCTCTGCCAGGTACTCTTACAGCCTTCCGGGAACACCTCTTACGAAGGCCTGTGAAAAGCAGTTTCTTGGCAGGCCTGATCTGGCTGAGGTAGAACTTCTGCTCTGGGTGTGCTCCATTGCCCTAGAGATGAAAGGCCAAAAGGGCTGCCTTGTTTCCAAAGGGGGAGAGAGGCCCCAAAGCATCTTGCTTCCACCTCTTGGGAAGCTAAGAAACAACTGGCTGTGCCCAGTGCTCTTATAGCCTAAGAGAACATCTCTTATCAAGGCCTGTGAAACGCACTGTCTAGGCAGGCCTGATCTGGAAGAAGTAGAACTTCTGCTCTGGTTGTGCTCCATTGCCCTAGAGCTGCCAGACCCAACGTTCTGCCTTGTTTCCAAAGGGGCAGAGAGGCCCCAAAGCGTCTTGCTTCCAGCTGTTTGGGAAACAAGGAAACAACTGGCTCTGCACCGTGCTCTCACAGCCTACCGGGAACGTCACATACAAAGGCCTCTGAAACGCAGTTCCTTGGCAGGCCTGATCTGGCTGAAGTAGGACTTCTGCTCTGGGTGTGCTCCATTGGCCTAGAGCTGAAAGGCCCAAAGGGATGCCTTGTTTGCAAAGGGGCAGAGAGGCCCCAAAGCATCTTGCTTCCAGCTCTTTGGGAAGCTAAGAAACAACTGTCTCTGCCCAGTGCTCTAACAGAGTACCGGCAACATCTCTTACCAAAGCCTTTGAAACGCAGTTTCTTGGCAGGCCTTATCTGGCTGAGGTAGAACTTCTGCTCTGGGTGTGCTCCATTGGCCTAGAGCTGAAAGGCCCAAAGGTCGGCCTTGTTGGCAAAGGGGCAGGGAGCCCCCAAAGCATCTTGCTTCCAGCTCTTTGGGAAGCTAAGAAACAACTGGCTCTGCCCAGTGCTCTTACAGCCTAAGAGACAATCTCTTACCAAGGCCTGTGAAATGCACTTTGTTGGTGGCCTGATCTAGCTGAAGTAGAACTTCTGCTCTGGGTGTGCTCCATTGGCCTAGAGGTGCCTGGCGCAAAGGGCCGCCTTGTTTGCAAAGGGGATGAGAGGCCCCAAAGCATCTTGCTTCCAGCTCTTCGGGAAGCTAAGAAACATCTGGCGTTGCCCAGTGATCTTACAGCCTACCGGGAACATCTCTTACCAAGGCCTGTGAAACGCAGTTTGTTGGCGGCCTGAACTGGCCGAAGTAGAACTTCTGCTCTGGGTGTGCTCCACTGGCCTAGAGCTACCTGCCCCAAAGGGCTGCCTTGATTCCAAAGTGAGAGAGTGGCACCAAAGCATCTTGCTTCCAGCTCTTCGGGAAGCTAAGAAACATCTGGCGTTGCCCAGTGCTCTTACAGCCTACCGGGAACATCTCTTACCAAGGCCTGTGAAACGCAGTTTCCTGGCAGGCCTGATCTGGCTGAAGTAGAACTTCTGCTCTGGGTGTGCTCCATTGCCCTAGAGCTGCCAGGCCCAAGGTGCTGCCTTGTTTCCAAAGTGGCAGAGAGGCCCCAAAGCATCTTGCTTCCAGCTCTCTGGGAAGCTAAGAACCAACTCGCTCTGGCCCGTGCTCTTACAGCCTACCGGGAACATGTCTTTGAAAGGCCTGTGAAACGCAGTTTCTTGGCAGGCCTCATCTGGCTGAAGTAGAACTCCGGCTCTGGGTGTGCTCCATTGCCCTAGAGCTGCCAGGCCCAAAGTGCTGCCCTGTTTCCAAGGGGCAGAGAGGCCCAAAGCATCTTGCTTCCCGGCCTTTGCGAAGCTAAGAAACAACTGGCTCTGCCCAGTGCTCTTACACCTACCGGGAACATCTCTTACCAAGGCCTGTCAAACGCTGTTTCTTTGCAGGCCTGATCAGGCTGAAGTAGAACTCCTGCTCTGCGTGTGCTCCATTGGCCTAGAGCTTCCCGACCCAAAAGGCTGCCTTGTTCCCAAACGGGCAGAGGGGTCCCAAGCATCTTGCTTCCAGCTTTTCAGGAAGGTAAGAAACAACTGGCTCTGCCCAGTGCTCTTACAGCCTACCGGGAACATCTCTTACCAAGGCCTGTGAAACGCAGTTTCCTGGCAGGCCTGATCTGGCTGAAGTAGAACTTCTGCTCTGGGTGTGCTCCATTGCCCTAGAGCTGCCAGGCCCAAAGGGCTGCCTTGTTTCCAAAGACGGAGAGTGGACCCAAAGCATCTTGCTCCCAGCTCTTCGGGAAGCTAAGAAACAGCTGGCTCTGCCCAGTGCTCTTACAGCCTAAGAGAACATGTCTTTGAAAGGCCTGTGAAACGCAGTTTCTTGGCAGGCCTGACCTGGCTGAAGTAGAACTTCTGTTCTGGTTGTGCTACATAGGCCTAGAGCTACCAGGACCTAAGGGCTGCCTTGTTTCCAAAGGGGGAGAGAGGCCCCAAAGCATCTTGCCTCCAGCACTTTGGGAAGCTAAAAAACAACTGGTTCTGCCCAGTGCTCTCACAGCCTACCGTGAACATCTCTTACCAAGGGCTGTGAAACGCAGTTTCTGGGCAGGACTGATCTGCCTGAAGTAGAACTTCTGCTGTGGGTGTGCTCCATTGGCCTAGAGCTGCCAGGCCCAAACGGCTGCCTTGTGTCCAAAGGGAGAGAGAGGCCCCAAAGCATCTTGCTTGCAGCTCTGTGGGAAGCTAAAGCAACTGGCTCTCCACAGTGCTCTCACAGCCTACCGGGAACATCTCTTTCCAACGCCTGTGAAACGCAGTTTGTTGGTGGCCTGAAATGGCCGAAGTAGAACTTCTGCTCTGGGTGTGCTCCACTGGCCTAGAGCTGCCAGGCCCAAAGGGCTGCCTTGATTCCAAAGTGAGAGAGTGGCACCAAAGCATCTTGCTTCCAGCTCTTCGGGAAGCTAAGAAACATCTGGCGTTGCCCAGTGCTCTGACAGCCTACCGGGAACATCTCTTACCAAGGCCTGTGAAACGCCGTTTCCTGGCTGGCCTGATTTGGCTGAAGTAGAACTTCTGCTCTGGGTGTGCTCCATTGCCCTAGAGCTGCCAGGCCCAAGGTGCTGCCTTGTTACCAAAGGGGCAGAGAGGCCCCAAAGCATCTTGCCTCCAGCACTTTGGGAAGCTAAAAAACAACTGGTTCTGCCCAGTGCTCTCACAGCCTACCGTGAACATCTCTTACCAAGGGCTGTGAAACGCAGTTTCTGGGCAGGACTGAACTGCCTGAAGTAGAACTTCTGCTGTGGGTGTGCTCCATTGGCCTAGAGCTGCCAGGCCCAAACGGCTGCCTTGTGTCCAAAGGGAGAGAGAGGCCCCAAAGCATCTTGCTTCCAGCTCTGTGGGAAGCTAAAGCAACTGGCTCTCCACAGTGCTCTCACAGCCTACCGGGAACATCTCTTACCAAGGCCTGTGAAACGCAGTTTCTTGGCAGGCCTGATCTGGCTGAAGTAGAACTCCTGCTCTGGGCGTGCTACTTTGGCCTAGAGCTGCCAGGCCCAAAGGGCCGCCTTGTTTCCAAAGGGGCTGAGAGTCCCCAAAGTATCTTGCTTCCAAATCTTTGGGAAGCTAAGAAACAACTGGCTCTGCACAGTGCTCTCACAGCCTACCGGCAACGTGACAGAGAAAGGCCTGTGAGACGCAGTTTCTTGGAAGGCCTGATCTGGCTGAGGTAGAACTTCTGCTCTGGGTGTACTCCATTGGCCTAGGGCTGCCAGGCCCAAAGGGCTGCCTTTATTTCCAAAGTGTGAGAGAGGCCCCAAAGCATCTTGCTTCCTGCTCTCTGGGAAGCTAAAACAACTGGCTCTGCACAGTGCTCTCAAAGCCAACCGGGAACGTCACATACAAAGGCCTGTGAAACGCAGCTTCTTGAAAGGCCTTATCTGGCTGAGGTAGATCTTGTGCTCTGGGTGTGCTACTTTGGCCTAGAGCTGCCAGGCACAAAGGCTGCTTTGTTTCCAAAGGGGGAGAGAGGCCCCAAATCATGTTGCTTCCAGCTGTTTTTGAAGCTAAGAAACAACTCGCTCTGCCAGGTAGTCTTACAGCCTTCCGGGAACACCTCTGACGAAGGCCCGTGAAAAGCAGTTTCTTGGCAGGCCTGATCTGGCTGAGGTAGAACTTCTGCTCTGGGTGTGCTCCATTGGCCTAGAGCTGAAAGGCCCAAAGGTCAGCCTTGTTGGCAAAGGGGCAGGGAGCCCCCAAAGCATCTTGCTTCCAGCTCTTTGGGAAGCTAAGAAACAACTGGCTCTGCCCAGGGCTCTTACAGCCTACGAGAAAATCTCTTACCAAGGCCTGTGAAACGCACTTTGTTGGTGGCCTGATCTAGCTGAAGTAGAACTTCTGCTCTGGGTGTGCTCCATTGGCCTAGAGCTGCCTGGCCCAAAGGGCCGCCTTGTTTGCAAAGGGGATGAGAGGCCCCAAAGCATCTTGCTTCCAGCTCTTCGGGAAGCTAAGAAACATCTGGCGTTGCCCAGTGCTCTTACAGCCTACCGGGAACATCTCTTACCAAGGCCTGTGAAACGCCGTTTCCTGGCAGGCCTGATTTGGCTGAAGTAGAACTTCTGCTCTGGGTGTGCTCCATTGCCCTAGAGCTGCCAGGCCCAAGGTGCTGCCTTCTTTCCTAAGGGGCAGAGAGGCCCCAAAGCATCTTGCTTCCAGCTCTCTGGGAAGCTAAGAACCAACTCGCTCTGGCCCGTGCTCTTACAGCCTACCGGGAACATGTCTTTGAAAGGCCTGTGAAACGCAGTTTCTTGGCAGGCCTCATCGGGCTGAAGTAGAACTCCGGCTCTGGGTGTGCTCCATTGCCCTAGAGCTGCCAGGCCCAAAGTGCTGCCCTGTTTCCAAGGGGCAGAGAGGCCCAAAGCATCTTGCTTCCCGGTCTTTGCGAAGCTAAGAAACAACTGGCTCTGCCCAGTGCTCTTACACCTACCGGGAACATCTCTTACCAAGGCCTGTCAAACGCTGTTTCTTTGCAGGCCTGATCAGGCTGAAGTAGAACTCCTGCTCTGCGTGTGCTCCATTGGCCTAGAGCTTCCCGACCCAAAAGGCTGCCTTGTTCCCAAACGGGCAGAGGGGTCCCAAGCATCTTGCTTCCAGCTTTTCAGGAAGGTAAGAAACAACTGGCTCTGCCCAGTGCTCTTACAGCCTACCGGGAACATCTCTTACCAAGGCCTGTGAAACGCAGTTTCCTGGCAGGCCTGATCTGGCTGAAGTAGAACTTCTGCTCTGGGTGTGCTCCATTGCCCTAGAGCTGCCAGGCCCAAAGGGCTGCCTTGTTTCCAAAGACGGAGAGTGGACCCAAAGCATCTTGCTCCCAGCTCTTCGGGAAGCTAAGAAACAGCTGGCTCGGCCCAGTGCTCTTACAGCCTAAGAGAACATGTCTTTGAAAGGCCTGTGAAACGCAGTTTCTTGGCAGGCCTGACCTGGCTGAAGTAGAACTTCTGTTCTGGTTGTGCTACATAGGCCTAGAGCTACCAGGACCTAAGGGCTGCCTTGTTTCCAAAGGGGGAGAGAGGCCCCAAAGCATCTTGCCTCCAGCACTTTGGGAAGCTAAAAAACAACTGGTTCTGCCCAGTGCTCTCACAGCCTACAGTGAACATCTCTTACCAAGGGCTGTGAAACGCAGTTTCTGGGCAGGACTGATCTGCCTGAAGTAGAACTTCTGCTGTGGGTGTGCTCCATTGGCCTAGAGCTGCCAGGCCCAAACGGCTGCCTTGTGTCCAAAGGGAGAGAGAGGCCCCAAAGTATCTTGCTTCCAGCTCTGTGGGAAGCTAAAGCAACTGGCTCTCCACAGTGCTCTCACAGCCTACCGGGAACATCTCTTACCAAGGCCTGTGAAACGCAGTTTCTTGGCAGGCCTGATCTGGCTGAAGTAGAACTCCTGCTCTGGGCGTGCTACTTTGGCCTAGAGCTGCCAGGCCCAAAGGGCCGCCTTGTTTCCAAAGGGGCTGAGAGTCCCCAAAGTATCTTGCTTCCAAATCTTTGGGAAGCTAAGAAACAACTGGCTCTGCACAGTGCTCTCACAGCCTACCGGCAACGTGACAGAGAAAGGCCTGTGAGACGCAGTTTCTTGGAAGGCCTGATCTGGCTGAGGTAGAACTTCTGCTCTGGGTGTACTCCATTGGCCTAGGGCTGCCAGGCCCAAAGGGCTGCCTTTATTTCCAAAGTGTGAGAGAGGCCCCAAAGCATCTTGCTTCCTGCTCTCTGGGAAGCTAAAACAACTGGCTCTGCACAGTGCTCTCAAAGCCAACCGGGAACGTCACATACAAAGGCCTGTGAAACGCAGCTTCTTGACAGGCCTTATCTGGCTGAGGTAGAACTTGTGCTCTGGGTGTGCTACTTTGGCCTAGAGCTGCCAGGCACAAAGGCTGCTTTGTTTCCAAAGGGGGAGAGAGGCCCCAAATCATGTTGCTTCCAGCTGTTTTTGAAGCTAAGAAACAACTCGCTCTGCCAGGTACTCTTACAGCCTTCCGGGAACACCTCTTACGAAGGCCCATGAAAAGCAGCTTCTTGGCAGGCCTGATCTGGCTGAGGTAGAACTTCTGCTCTGGGTGTGCTCGATTGGAATAGAGCTGAAAGGCCCAAAGGTCAGCCTTGTTGGCAAAGGGGCAGGGAGCCCCCAAAGCATCTTGCTTCCAGCTCTTTGGGAAGCTAAGAAACAACTGGCTCTGCCCAGTGCTCTTACAGCCTAAGAGAAAATCTCTTACCAAGGCCTGTGAAACGCACTATGTTGGTGGCCTGATCTAGCTGAAGTAGAACTTCTGCTCTGGGTGTGCTCCATTGGCCGAGAGCTGCCTGGCCCAAAGGGCCGCCTTGTTTGCAAAGGGGATGAGAGGCCCCAAAGCATCTTGCTTCCCGGTCTTTGCGAAGCTAAGAAACAACTGGCTCTGCCCAGTGCTCTTACACCTACTGGGAACATCTCTTACCAAGGCCTGTCAAACGCTGTTTCTTTGCAGGCCTGATCAGGCTGAAGTAGAACTCCTGCTCTGCGTGTGCTCCATTGGCCTAGAGCTTCCCGACCCAAAAGGCTGCCTTGTTCCCAAACGGGCAGAGGGGTCCCAAGCATCTTGCTTCCAGCTTTTCAGGAAGGTAAGAAACAACTGGCTCTGCCCAGTGCTCTTACAGCCTACCGGGAACATCTCTTACCAAGGCCTGTGAAACGCAGTTTCCTGGCAGGCCTGATCTGGCTGAAGTAGAACTTCTGCTCTGGGTGTGCTCCATTGCCCTAGAGCTGCCAGGCCCAAAGGGCTGCCTTGTTTCCAAAGACGGAGAGTGGACCCAAAGCATCTTGCTCCCAGCTCTTCGGGAAGCTAAGAAACAGCTGGCTCTGCCCAGTGCTCTTACAGCCTAAGAGAACATGTCTTTGAAAGGCCTGTGAAACGCAGTTTCTTGGCAGGCCTGACCTGGCTGAAGTAGAACTTCTGTTCTGGTTGTGCTACATAGGCCTAGAGCTACCAGGACCTAAGGGCTGCCTTGTTTCCAAAGGGGGAGAGAGGCCCCAAAGCATCTTGCCTCCAGCACTTTGGGAAGCTAAAAAACAACTGGTTCTGCCCAGTGCTCTCACAGCCTACAGTGAACATCTCTTACCAAGGGCTGTGAAACGCAGTTTCTGGGCAGGACTGATCTGCCTGAAGTAGAACTTCTGCTGTGGGTGTGCTCCATTGGCCTAGAGCTGCCAGGCCCAAACGGCTTCCTTGTGTCCAAAGGGAGAGAGAGGCCCCAAAGTATCTTGCTTCCAGCTCTGTGGGAAGCTAAAGCAACTGGCTCTCCACAGTGCTCTCACAGCCTACCGGGAACATCTCTTACCAAGGCCTGTGAAACGCAGTTTCCTGGCAGGCCTGATCTGGCTGAAGTAGAACTTCTGCTCTGGGTGTGCTCCATTGCCCTAGAGCTGCCAGGCCCAAAGGGCTGCCTTGTTTCCAAAGACGGAGAGTGGACCCAAAGCATCTTGCTCCCAGCTCTTCGGGAAGCTAAGAAACAGCTGGCTCGGCCCAGTGCTCTTACAGCCTAAGAGAACATGTCTTTGAAAGGCCTGTGAAACGCAGTTTCTTGGCAGGCCTGACCTGGCTGAAGTAGAACTTCTGTTCTGGTTGTGCTACATAGGCCTAGAGCTACCAGGACCTAAGGGCTGCCTTGTTTCCAAAGGGGGAGAGAGGCCCCAAAGCATCTTGCCTCCAGCACTTTGGGAAGCTAAAAAACAACTGGTTCTGCCCAGTGCTCTCACAGCCTACAGTGAACATCTCTTACCAAGGGCTGTGAAACGCAGTTTCTGGGCAGGACTGATCTGCCTGAAGTAGAACTTCTGCTGTGGGTGTGCTCCATTGGCCTAGAGCTGCCAGGCCCAAACGGCTGCCTTGTGTCCAAAGGGAGAGAGAGGCCCCAAAGTATCTTGCTTCCAGCTCTGTGGGAAGCTAAAGCAACTGGCTCTCCACAGTGCTCTCACAGCCTACCGGGAACATCTCTTACCAAGGCCTGTGAAACGCAGTTTCTTGGCAGGCCTGATCTGGCTGAAGTAGAACTCCTGCTCTGGGCGTGCTACTTTGGCCTAGAGCTGCCAGGCCCAAAGGGCCGCCTTGTTTCCAAAGGGGCTGAGAGTCCCCAAAGTATCTTGCTTCCAAATCTTTGGGAAGCTAAGAAACAACTGGCTCTGCACAGTGCTCTCACAGCCTACCGGCAACGTGACAGAGAAAGGCCTGTGAGACGCAGTTTCTTGGAAGGCCTGATCTGGCTGAGGTAGAACTTCTGCTCTGGGTGTACTCCATTGGCCTAGGGCTGCCAGGCCCAAAGGGCTGCCTTTATTTCCAAAGTGTGAGAGAGGCCCCAAAGCATCTTGCTTCCTGCTCTCTGGGAAGCTAAAACAACTGGCTCTGCACAGTGCTCTCAAAGCCAACCGGGAACGTCACATACAAAGGCCTGTGAAACGCAGCTTCTTGACAGGCCTTATCTGGCTGAGGTAGAACTTGTGCTCTGGGTGTGCTACTTTGGCCTAGAGCTGCCAGGCACAAAGGCTGCTTTGTTTCCAAAGGGGGAGAGAGGCCCCAAATCATGTTGCTTCCAGCTGTTTTTGAAGCTAAGAAACAACTCGCTCTGCCAGGTACTCTTACAGCCTTCCGGGAACACCTCTTACGAAGGCCCATGAAAAGCAGCTTCTTGGCAGGCCTGATCTGGCTGAGGTAGAACTTCTGCTCTGGGTGTGCTCGATTGGAATAGAGCTGAAAGGCCCAAAGGTCAGCCTTGTTGGCAAAGGGGCAGGGAGCCCCCAAAGCATCTTGCTTCCAGCTCTTTGGGAAGCTAAGAAACAACTGGCTCTGCCCAGTGCTCTTACAGCCTAAGAGAAAATCTCTTACCAAGGCCTGTGAAACGCACTATGTTGGTGGCCTGATCTAGCTGAAGTAGAACTTCTGCTCTGGGTGTGCTCCATTGGCCGAGAGCTGCCTGGCCCAAAGGGCCGCCTTGTTTGCAAAGGGGATGAGAGGCCCCAAAGCATCTTGCTTCCCGGTCTTTGCGAAGCTAAGAAACAACTGGCTCTGCCCAGTGCTCTTACACCTACCGGGAACATCTCTTACCAAGGCCTGTCAAACGCTGTTTCTTTGCAGGCCTGATCAGGCTGAAGTAGAACTCCTGCTCTGCGTGTGCTCCATTGGCCTAGAGCTTCCCGACCCAAAAGGCTGCCTTGTTCCCAAACGGGCAGAGGGGTCCCAAGCATCTTGCTTCCAGCTTTTCAGGAAGGTAAGAAACAACTGGCTCTGCCCAGTGCTCTTACAGCCTACCGGGAACATCTCTTACCAAGGCCTGTGAAACGCAGTTTCCTGGCAGGCCTGATCTGGCTGAAGTAGAACTTCTGCTCTGGGTGTGCTCCATTGCCCTAGAGCTGCCAGGCCCAAAGGGCTGCCTTGTTTCCAAAGACGGAGAGTGGACCCAAAGCATCTTGCTCCCAGCTCTTCGGGAAGCTAAGAAACAGCTGGCTCTGCCCAGTGCTCTTACAGCCTAAGAGAACATGTCTTTGAAAGGCCTGTGAAACGCAGTTTCTTGGCAGGCCTGACCTGGCTGAAGTAGAACTTCTGTTCTGGTTGTGCTACATAGGCCTAGAGCTACCAGGACCTAAGGGCTGCCTTGTTTCCAAAGGGGGAGAGAGGCCCCAAAGCATCTTGCCTCCAGCACTTTGGGAAGCTAAAAAACAACTGGTTCTGCCCAGTGCTCTCACAGCCTACCGTGAACATCTCTTACCAAGGGCTGTGAAACGCAGTTTCTGGGCAGGACTGATCTGCCTGAAGTAGAACTTCTGCTGTGGGTGTGCTCCATTGGCCTAGAGCTGCCAGGCCCAAACGGCTTCCTTGTGTCCAAAGGGAGAGAGAGGCCCCAAAGTATCTTGCTTCCAGCTCTGTGGGAAGCTAAAGCAACTGGCTCTCCACAGTGCTCTCACAGCCTACCGGGAACATCTCTTACCAAGGCCTGTGAAACGCAGTTTCTTGGCAGGCCTGATCTGGCTGAAGTAGAACTCCTGCTCTGGGCGTGCTACTTTGGCCTAGAGCTGCCAGGCCCAAAGGGCCGCCTTGTTTCCAAAGGGGCTGAGAGTCCCCAAAGTATCTTGCTTCCAAATCTTTGGGAAGCTAAGAAACAACTGGCTCTGCACAGTGCTCTCACAGCCTACCGGCAACGTGACAGAGAAAGGCCTGTGAGACGCAGTTTCTTGGAAGGCCTGATCTGGCTGAGGTAGAACTTCTGCTCTGGGTGTACTCCATTGGCCTAGGGCTGCCAGGCCCAAAGGGCTGCCTTTATTTCCAAAGTGTGAGAGAGGCCCCAAAGCATCTTGCTTCCTGCTCTCTGGGAAGCTAAAACAACTGGCTCTGCACAGTGCTCTCAAAGCCAACCGGGAACGTCACATACAAAGGCCTGTGAAACGCAGCTTCTTGACAGGCCTTATCTGGCTGAGGTAGATCTTGTGCTCTGGGTGTGCTACTTTGGCCTAGAGCTGCCAGGCACAAAGGCTGCTTTGTTTCCAAAGGGGGAGAGAGGCCCCAAATCATGTTGCTTCCAGCTGTTTTTGAAGCTAAGAAACAACTCGCTCTGCCAGGTACTCTTACAGCCTTCCGGGAACACCTCTTACGAAGGCCCATGAAAAGCAGCTTCTTGGCAGGCCTGATCTGGCTGAGGTAGAACTTCTGCTCTGGGTGTGCTCGATTGGAATAGAGCTGAAAGGCCCAAAGGTCAGCCTTGTTGGCAAAGGGGCAGGGAGCCCCCAAAGCATCTTGCTTCCAGCTCTTTGGGAAGCTAAGAAACAACTGGCTCTGCCCAGTGCTCTTACAGCCTAAGAGAAAATCTCTTACCAAGGCCTGTGAAACGCACTATGTTGGTGGCCTGATCTAGCTGAAGTAGAACTTCTGCTCTGGGTGTGCTCCATTGGCCGAGAGCTGCCTGGCCCAAAGGGACGCCTTGTTTGCAAAGGGGATGAGAGGCCCCAAAGCATCTTGCTTCCAGCTCTTCGGGAAGCTAAGAAACATCTGGCGTTGCCCAGTGCTCTTACAGCCTACCGGGAACATCTCTTACCAAGGCCTGTGAAACGCAGTTTGTTGGCGGCCTGAACTGGCCAGAGTAGAACTTCTGTTCTGGATGTGCTCCACTGGCCTAGAGCTACCTGCCCCAAAGGGCTGCCTTGATTCCAAAGTGAGAGAGTGGCACCAAAGCATCTTGCTTCCAGCTCTTCGGGAAGCTAAGAAACATCTGGCATTGCCCAGTGCTCTTACAGCCTACCGGGAACATCTCTTACCAAGGCCTGTGAAACGCCGTTTCCTGGCAGGCCTGATTTGGCTGAAGTAGAACTTCTGCTCTGGGTGTGCTCCATTGCCCTAGAGCTGCCAGGCCCAAGGTGCTGCCTTCTTTCCTAAGGGGCAGAGAGGCCCCAAAGCATCTTGCTTCCAGCTCTCTGGGAAGCTAAGAACCAACTCGCTCTGGCCCGTGCTCTTACAGCCTACCGGGAACATGTCTTTGAAAGGCCTGTGAAACGCAGTTTCTTGGCAGGCCTCATCGGGCTGAAGTAGAACTCCGGCTCTGGGTGTGCTCCATTGCCCTAGAGCTGCCAGGCCCAAAGTGCTGCCCTGTTTCCAAGGGGCAGAGAGGCCCAAAGCATCTTGCTTCCAGCTCTTCGGGAAGCTAAGAAACATCTGGCGTTGCCCAGTGATCTTACAGCCTACCGGGAACATCTCTTACCAAGGCCTGTCAAACGCTGTTTCTTTGCAGGCCTGATCAGGCTGAAGTAGAACTCCTGCTCTGCGTGTGCTCCATTGGCCTAGAGCTTCCCGACCCAAAAGGCTGCCTTGTTCCCAAACGGGCAGAGGGGTCCCAAGCATCTTGCTTCCAGCTTTTCAGGAAGGTAAGAAACAACTGGCTCTGCCCAGTGCTCTTACAGCCTACCGGGAACATCTCTTACCAAGGCCTGTGAAACGCAGTTTCCTGGCAGGCCTGATCTGGCTGAAGTAGAACTTCTGCTCTGGGTGTGCTCCATTGCCCTAGAGCTGCCAGGCCCAAAGGGCTGCCTTGTTTCCAAAGACGGAGAGTGGACCCAAAGCATCTTGCTCCCAGCTCTTCGGGAAGCTAAGAAACAGCTGGCTCGGCCCAGTGCTCTTACAGCCTAAGAGAACATGTCTTTGAAAGGCCTGTGAAACGCAGTTTCTTGGCAGGCCTGACCTGGCTGAAGTAGAACTTCTGTTCTGGTTGTGCTACATAGGCCTAGAGCTACCAGGACCTAAGGGCTGCCTTGTTTCCAAAGGGGGAGAGAGGCCCCAAAGCATCTTGCCTCCAGCACTTTGGGAAGCTAAAAAACAACTGGTTCTGCCCAGTGCTCTCACAGCCTACCGTGAACATCTCTTACCAAGGGCTGTGAAACGCAGTTTCCGGGCAGGACTGATCTGCCTGAAGTAGAACTTCTGCTGTGGGTGTGCTCCATTGGCCTAGAGCTGCCAGGCCCAAACGGCTGCCTTGTGTCCAAAGGGAGAGAGAGGCCCCAAAGCATCTTGCTTCCAGCTCTGTGGGAAGCTAAAGCAACTGGCTCTCCACAGTGCTCTCACAGCCTACCGGGAACATCTCTTACCAAGGCCTGTGAAACGCAGTTTCTTGGCAGGCCTGATCTGGCTGAAGTAGAACTCCTGCTCTGGGCGTGCTACTTTGGCCTAGAGCTGCCAGGCCCAAAGGGCCGCCTTGTTTCCAAAGGGGCTGAGAGTCCCCAAAGTATCTTGCTTCCAAATCTTTGGGAAGCTAAGAAACAACTGGCTCTGCACAGTGCTCTCACAGCCTACCGGCAACGTGACAGAGAAAGGCCTGTGAGACGCAGTTTCTTGGAAGGCCTGATCTGGCTGAGGTAGAACTTCTGCTCTGGGTGTACTCCATTGGCCTAGGGCTGCCAGGCCCAAAGGGCTGCCCTTATTTCCAAAGTGTGAGAGAGGCCCCAAAGCATCTTGCTTCCTACTCTCTGGGAAGCTAAAACAACTGGCTCTGCACAGTGCTCTCAAAGCCAACCGGGAACGTCACATACAAAGGCCTGTGAAACGCAGCTTCTTGACAGGCCTTATCTGGCTGAGGTAGAACTTGTGCTCTGGGTGTGCTACTTTGGCCTAGAGCTGCCAGGCACAAAGGCTGCTTTGTTTCCAAAGGGGGAGAGAGGCCCCAAATCATGTTGCTTCCAGCTGTTTTTGAAGCTAAGAAACAACTCGCTCTGCCAGGTACTCTTACAGCCTTCCGGGAACACCTCTTACGAAGGCCCGTGAAAAGCAGCTTCTTGGCAGGCCTGATCTGGCTGAGGTAGAACTTCTGCTCTGGGTGTGCTCCATTGGCCTAGAGCTGAAAGGCCCAAAGGTCAGCCTTGTTGGCAAAGGGGCAGGGAGCCCCCAAAGCATCTTGCTTCCAGCTCTTTGGGAAGCTAAGAAACAACTGGCTCTGCCCAGTGCTCTTACAGCCTAAGAGAAAATCTCTTACCAAGGCCTGTGAAACGCACTTTGTTGGTGGCCTGATCTAGCTGAAGTAGAACTTCTGCTCTAGGTGTGCTCCATTGGCCGAGAGCTGCCTGGCCCAAAGGGCCGCCTTGTTTGCAAAGGGGATGAGAGGCCCCAAAGCATCTTGCTTCCAGCTCTTCGGGAAGCTAAGAAACATCTGGCGTTGCCCAGTGCTCTTACAGCCTACCGGGAACATCTCTTACCAAGGCCTGTGAAACGCAGTTTCCTGGCAGGCCTGATCTGGCTGAAGTAGAACTTCTGCTCTGGGTGTGCTCCATTGCCCTAGAGCTGCCAGGCCCAAAGGGCTGCCTTGTTTCCAAAGACGGAGAGTGGACCCAAAGCATCTTGCTCCCAGCTCTTCGGGAAGCTAAGAAACAGCTGGCTCTGCCCAGTGCTCTTACAGCCTAAGAGAACATGTCTTTGAAAGGCCTGTGAAACGCAGTTTCTTGGCAGGCCTGACCTGGCTGAAGTAGAACTTCTGTTCTGGTTGTGCTACATAGGCCTAGAGCTACCAGGACCTAAGGGCTGCCTTGTTTCCAAAGGGGGAGAGAGGCCCCAAAGCATCTTGCCTCCAGCACATTGGGAAGCTAAAAAACAACTGGTTCTGCCCAGTGCTCTCACAGTCTACCGTGAACATCTCTTACCAAGGGCTGTGAAACGCAGTTTCTGGGCAGGACTGATCTGCCTGAAGTAGAACTTCTGCTGTGGGTGTGCTCCATTGCCCTAGAGCTGCCAGGCCCAAAGGGCTGCCTTGTTTCCAAAGACGGAGAGTGGACCCAAAGCATCTTGCTCCCAGCTCTTCGGGAAGCTAAGAAACAGCTGGCTCTGCCCAGTGCTCTTACAGCCTAAGAGAACATGTCTTTGAAAGGCCTGTGAAACGCAGTTTCTTGGCAGGCCTGACCTGGCTGAAGTACAACTTCTGTTCTGGTTGTGCTACATAGGCCTAGAGCTACCAGGACCTAAGGGCTGCCTTGTTTCCAAAGGGGGAGAGAGGCCCCAAAGCATCTTGCCTCCAGCACTTTGGGAAGCTAAAAAACAACTGGTTCTGCCCAGTGCTCTCACAGTCTACCGTGAACATCTTTTACCAAGGGCTGTGAAACGCAGTTTCTGGGCAGGACTGATCTGCCTGAAGTAGAACTTCTGCTGTGGGTGTGCTCCATTGGCCTAGAGCTGCCAGGCCCAAACGGCTGCCTTGTGTCCAAAGGGAGAGAGAGGCCCCAAAGCATCTTGCTTCCAGCTCTGTGGGAAGCTAAAGCAACTGGCTCTCCACAGTGCTCTCACAGCCTACCGGGAACATCTCTTACCAAGGCCTGTGAAACGCAGTTTCTTGGCAGGCCTGATCTGGCTGAAGTAGAACTCCTGCTCTGGGCGTGCTACTTTGGCCTAGAGCTGCCAGGCCCAAAGGGCCGCCTTGTTTCCAAAGGGGCTGAGAGTCCCCAAAGTATCTTGCTTCCAAATCTTTGGGAAGCTAAGAAACAACTGGCTCTGCACAGTGCTCTCACAGCCTACCGGCAACGTGACAGAGAAAGGCCTGTGAGACGCAGTTTCTTGGAAGGCCTGATATGGCTGAGGTAGAACTTCTGCTCTGGGTGTACTCCATTGGCCTAGGGCTGCCAGGCCCAAAGGGCTGCCTTTATTTCCAAAGTGTGAGAGAGGCCCCAAAGCATCTTGCTTCCTGCTCTCTGGGAAGCTAAAACAACTGGCTCTGCACAGTGCTCTCAAAGCCAACCGGGAACGTCACATACAAAGGCCGGTGAAACGCAGCTTCTTGACAGGCCTTATCTGGCTGAGGTAGAACTTGTGCTCTGGGTGTGCTACTTTGGCCTAGAGCTGCCAGGCACAAAGGCTGCTTTGTTTCCAAAGGGGGAGAGAGGCCCCAAATCATGTTGCTTCCAGCTGTTTTTGAAGCTAAGAAACAACTCGCTCTGCCAGGTACTCTTACAGCCTTCCGGGAACACCTCTTACGAAGGCCCGTGAAAAGCAGCTTCTTGGCAGGCCTGATCTGGCTGAGGTAGAACTTCTGCTCTGGGTGTGCTCCATTGGCCTAGAGCTGAAAGGCCCAAAGGTCAGCCTTGTTGGCAAAGGGGCAGGGAGTCCCCAAAGCATCTTGCTTCCAGCTCTTTGGGAAGCTAAGAAACAACTGGCTCTGCCCAGTGCTCTTACACCCTAAGAGAAAATCTCTTACCAAGGCCTGTGAAACGCACTTTGTTGGTGGCCTGATCTAGCTGAAGTAGAACTTCTGCTCTGGGTGTGCTCCATTGGCCGAGAGCTGCCTGGCCCAAAGGGCCGCCTTGTTTGCAAAGGGGATGAGAGGCCCCAAAGCATCTTGCTTCCAGCTCTTCGGGAAGCTAAGAAACATCTGGCGTTGCCCAGTGCTCTTAGAGCCTACCGGGAACATCTCTTACCAAGGCCTGTGAAACGCAGTTTGTTGGTGGCCTGAACTGGCCGAAGTAGAACTTCTGCTCTGGGTGTGCTCCACTGGCCTAGAGCTACCTGCCCCAAAGGGCTGCCTTGATTCCAAAGTGAGAGAGTGGCACCAAAGCATCTTGCTTCCAGCTCTTCGGGAAGCTAAGAAACATCTGGCGTTGCCCAGTGCTCTTACAGCCTACCGGGAACATCTCTTACCAAGGCCTGTGAAACGCCGTTTCCTGGCAGGCCTGATTTGGCTGAAGTAGAACTTCTGCTCTGGGTGTGCTCCATTGCCCTAGAGCTGCCAGGCCCAAGGTGCTGCCTTCTTTCCTAAGGGGCAGAGAGGCCCCAAAGCATCTTGCTTCCAGCTCTCTGGGAAGCTAAGAACCAACTCGCTCTGGCCCGTGCTCTTACAGCCTACCGGGAACATGTCTTTGAAAGGCCTGTGAAACGCAGTTTCTTGGCAGGCCTCATCGGGCTGAAGTAGAACTCCGGCTCTGGGTGTGCTCCATTGCCCTAGAGCTGCCAGGCCCAAAGTGCTGCCCTGTTTCCAAGGGGCAGAGAGGCCCAAAGCATCTTGCTTCCCGGTCTTTGCGAAGCTAAGAAACAACTGGCTCTGCCCAGTGCTCTTACACCTACCGGGAACATCTCTTACCAAGGCCTGTCAAACGCTGTTTCTTTGCAGGCCTGATCAGGCTGAAGTAGAACTCCTGCTCTGCGTGTGCTCCATTGGCCTAGAGCTTCCCGACCCAAAAGGCTGCCTTGTTCCCAAACGGGCAGAGGGGTCCCAAGCATCTTGCTTCCAGCTTTTCAGGAAGGTAAGAAACAACTGGCTCTGCCCAGTGCTCTTACAGCCTACCGGGAACATCTCTTACCAAGGCCTGTGAAACGCAGTTTCCTGGCAGGCCTGATCTGGCTGAAGTAGAACTTCTGCTCTGGGTGTGCTCCATTGCCCTAGAGCTGCCAGGCCCAAAGGGCTGCCTTGTTTCCAAAGACGGAGAGTGGACCCAAAGCATCTTGCTCCCAGCTCTTCGGGAAGCTAAGAAACAGCTGGCTCGGCCCAGTGCTCTTACAGCCTAAGAGAACATGTCTTTGAAAGGCCTGTGAAACGCAGTTTCTTGGCAGGCCTGACCTGGCTGAAGTAGAACTTCTGTTCTGGTTGTGCTACATAGGCCTAGAGCTACCAGGACCTAAGGGCTGCCTTGTTTCCAAAGGGGGAGAGAGGCCCCAAAGCATCTTGCCTCCAGCACTTTGGGAAGCTAAAAAACAACTGGTTCTGCCCAGTGCTCTCACAGCCTACAGTGAACATCTCTTACCAAGGGCTGTGAAACGCAGTTTCTGGGCAGGACTGATCTGCCTGAAGTAGAACTTCTGCTGTGGGTGTGCTCCATTGGCCTAGAGCTGCCAGGCCCAAACGGCTGCCTTGTGTCCAAAGGGAGAGAGAGGCCCCAAAGTATCTTGCTTCCAGCTCTGTGGGAAGCTAAAGCAACTGGCTCTCCACAGTGCTCTCACAGCCTACCGGGAACATCTCTTACCAAGGCCTGTGAAACGCAGTTTCTTGGCAGGCCTGATCTGGCTGAAGTAGAACTCCTGCTCTGGGCGTGCTACTTTGGCCTAGAGCTGCCAGGCCCAAAGGGCCGCCTTGTTTCCAAAGGGGCTGAGAGTCCCCAAAGTATCTTGCTTCCAAATCTTTGGGAAGCTAAGAAACAACTGGCTCTGCACAGTGCTCTCACAGCCTACCGGCAACGTGACAGAGAAAGGCCTGTGAGACGCAGTTTCTTGGAAGGCCTGATCTGGCTGAGGTAGAACTTCTGCTCTGGGTGTACTCCATTGGCCTAGGGCTGCCAGGCCCAAAGGGCTGCCTTTATTTCCAAAGTGTGAGAGAGGCCCCAAAGCATCTTGCTTCCTGCTCTCTGGGAAGCTAAAACAACTGGCTCTGCACAGTGCTCTCAAAGCCAACCGGGAACGTCACATACAAAGGCCTGTGAAACGCAGCTTCTTGACAGGCCTTATCTGGCTGAGGTAGAACTTGTGCTCTGGGTGTGCTACTTTGGCCTAGAGCTGCCAGGCACAAAGGCTGCTTTGTTTCCAAAGGGGGAGAGAGGCCCCAAATCATGTTGCTTCCAGCTGTTTTTGAAGCTAAGAAACAACTCGCTCTGCCAGGTACTCTTACAGCCTTCCGGGAACACCTCTTACGAAGGCCCATGAAAAGCAGCTTCTTGGCAGGCCTGATCTGGCTGAGGTAGAACTTCTGCTCTGGGTGTGCTCGATTGGAATAGAGCTGAAAGGCCCAAAGGTCAGCCTTGTTGGCAAAGGGGCAGGGAGCCCCCAAAGCATCTTGCTTCCAGCTCTTTGGGAAGCTAAGAAACAACTGGCTCTGCCCAGTGCTCTTACAGCCTAAGAGAAAATCTCTTACCAAGGCCTGTGAAACGCACTATGTTGGTGGCCTGATCTAGCTGAAGTAGAACTTCTGCTCTGGGTGTGCTCCATTGGCCGAGAGCTGCCTGGCCCAAAGGGCCGCCTTGTTTGCAAAGGGGATGAGAGGCCCCAAAGCATCTTGCTTCCCGGTCTTTGCGAAGCTAAGAAACAACTGGCTCTGCCCAGTGCTCTTACACCTACCGGGAACATCTCTTACCAAGGCCTGTCAAACGCTGTTTCTTTGCAGGCCTGATCAGGCTGAAGTAGAACTCCTGCTCTGCGTGTGCTCCATTGGCCTAGAGCTTCCCGACCCAAAAGGCTGCCTTGTTCCCAAACGGGCAGAGGGGTCCCAAGCATCTTGCTTCCAGCTTTTCAGGAAGGTAAGAAACAACTGGCTCTGCCCAGTGCTCTTACAGCCTACCGGGAACATCTCTTACCAAGGCCTGTGAAACGCAGTTTCCTGGCAGGCCTGATCTGGCTGAAGTAGAACTTCTGCTCTGGGTGTGCTCCATTGCCCTAGAGCTGCCAGGCCCAAAGGGCTGCCTTGTTTCCAAAGACGGAGAGTGGACCCAAAGCATCTTGCTCCCAGCTCTTCGGGAAGCTAAGAAACAGCTGGCTCTGCCCAGTGCTCTTACAGCCTAAGAGAACATGTCTTTGAAAGGCCTGTGAAACGCAGTTTCTTGGCAGGCCTGACCTGGCTGAAGTAGAACTTCTGTTCTGGTTGTGCTACATAGGCCTAGAGCTACCAGGACCTAAGGGCTGCCTTGTTTCCAAAGGGGGAGAGAGGCCCCAAAGCATCTTGCCTCCAGCACTTTGGGAAGCTAAAAAACAACTGGTTCTGCCCAGTGCTCTCACAGCCTACAGTGAACATCTCTTACCAAGGGCTGTGAAACGCAGTTTCTGGGCAGGACTGATCTGCCTGAAGTAGAACTTCTGCTGTGGGTGTGCTCCATTGGCCTAGAGCTGCCAGGCCCAAACGGCTTCCTTGTGTCCAAAGGGAGAGAGAGGCCCCAAAGTATCTTGCTTCCAGCTCTGTGGGAAGCTAAAGCAACTGGCTCTCCACAGTGCTCTCACAGCCTACCGGGAACATCTCTTACCAAGGCCTGTGAAACGCAGTTTCCTGGCAGGCCTGATCTGGCTGAAGTAGAACTTCTGCTCTGGGTGTGCTCCATTGCCCTAGAGCTGCCAGGCCCAAAGGGCTGCCTTGTTTCCAAAGACGGAGAGTGGACCCAAAGCATCTTGCTCCCAGCTCTTCGGGAAGCTAAGAAACAGCTGGCTCGGCCCAGTGCTCTTACAGCCTAAGAGAACATGTCTTTGAAAGGCCTGTGAAACGCAGTTTCTTGGCAGGCCTGACCTGGCTGAAGTAGAACTTCTGTTCTGGTTGTGCTACATAGGCCTAGAGCTACCAGGACCTAAGGGCTGCCTTGTTTCCAAAGGGGGAGAGAGGCCCCAAAGCATCTTGCCTCCAGCACTTTGGGAAGCTAAAAAACAACTGGTTCTGCCCAGTGCTCTCACAGCCTACAGTGAACATCTCTTACCAAGGGCTGTGAAACGCAGTTTCTGGGCAGGACTGATCTGCCTGAAGTAGAACTTCTGCTGTGGGTGTGCTCCATTGGCCTAGAGCTGCCAGGCCCAAACGGCTGCCTTGTGTCCAAAGGGAGAGAGAGGCCCCAAAGTATCTTGCTTCCAGCTCTGTGGGAAGCTAAAGCAACTGGCTCTCCACAGTGCTCTCACAGCCTACCGGGAACATCTCTTACCAAGGCCTGTGAAACGCAGTTTCTTGGCAGGCCTGATCTGGCTGAAGTAGAACTCCTGCTCTGGGCGTGCTACTTTGGCCTAGAGCTGCCAGGCCCAAAGGGCCGCCTTGTTTCCAAAGGGGCTGAGAGTCCCCAAAGTATCTTGCTTCCAAATCTTTGGGAAGCTAAGAAACAACTGGCTCTGCACAGTGCTCTCACAGCCTACCGGCAACGTGACAGAGAAAGGCCTGTGAGACGCAGTTTCTTGGAAGGCCTGATCTGGCTGAGGTAGAACTTCTGCTCTGGGTGTACTCCATTGGCCTAGGGCTGCCAGGCCCAAAGGGCTGCCTTTATTTCCAAAGTGTGAGAGAGGCCCCAAAGCATCTTGCTTCCTGCTCTCTGGGAAGCTAAAACAACTGGCTCTGCACAGTGCTCTCAAAGCCAACCGGGAACGTCACATACAAAGGCCTGTGAAACGCAGCTTCTTGACAGGCCTTATCTGGCTGAGGTAGAACTTGTGCTCTGGGTGTGCTACTTTGGCCTAGAGCTGCCAGGCACAAAGGCTGCTTTGTTTCCAAAGGGGGAGAGAGGCCCCAAATCATGTTGCTTCCAGCTGTTTTTGAAGCTAAGAAACAACTCGCTCTGCCAGGTACTCTTACAGCCTTCCGGGAACACCTCTTACGAAGGCCCATGAAAAGCAGCTTCTTGGCAGGCCTGATCTGGCTGAGGTAGAACTTCTGCTCTGGGTGTGCTCGATTGGAATAGAGCTGAAAGGCCCAAAGGTCAGCCTTGTTGGCAAAGGGGCAGGGAGCCCCCAAAGCATCTTGCTTCCAGCTCTTTGGGAAGCTAAGAAACAACTGGCTCTGCCCAGTGCTCTTACAGCCTAAGAGAAAATCTCTTACCAAGGCCTGTGAAACGCACTATGTTGGTGGCCTGATCTAGCTGAAGTAGAACTTCTGCTCTGGGTGTGCTCCATTGGCCGAGAGCTGCCTGGCCCAAAGGGCCGCCTTGTTTGCAAAGGGGATGAGAGGCCCCAAAGCATCTTGCTTCCCGGTCTTTGCGAAGCTAAGAAACAACTGGCTCTGCCCAGTGCTCTTACACCTACCGGGAACATCTCTTACCAAGGCCTGTCAAACGCTGTTTCTTTGCAGGCCTGATCAGGCTGAAGTAGAACTCCTGCTCTGCGTGTGCTCCATTGGCCTAGAGCTTCCCGACCCAAAAGGCTGCCTTGTTCCCAAACGGGCAGAGGGGTCCCAAGCATCTTGCTTCCAGCTTTTCAGGAAGGTAAGAAACAACTGGCTCTGCCCAGTGCTCTTACAGCCTACCGGGAACATCTCTTACCAAGGCCTGTGAAACGCAGTTTCCTGGCAGGCCTGATCTGGCTGAAGTAGAACTTCTGCTCTGGGTGTGCTCCATTGCCCTAGAGCTGCCAGGCCCAAAGGGCTGCCTTGTTTCCAAAGACGGAGAGTGGACCCAAAGCATCTTGCTCCCAGCTCTTCGGGAAGCTAAGAAACAGCTGGCTCTGCCCAGTGCTCTTACAGCCTAAGAGAACATGTCTTTGAAAGGCCTGTGAAACGCAGTTTCTTGGCAGGCCTGACCTGGCTGAAGTAGAACTTCTGTTCTGGTTGTGCTACATAGGCCTAGAGCTACCAGGACCTAAGGGCTGCCTTGTTTCCAAAGGGGGAGAGAGGCCCCAAAGCATCTTGCCTCCAGCACTTTGGGAAGCTAAAAAACAACTGGTTCTGCCCAGTGCTCTCACAGCCTACCGTGAACATCTCTTACCAAGGGCTGTGAAACGCAGTTTCTGGGCAGGACTGATCTGCCTGAAGTAGAACTTCTGCTGTGGGTGTGCTCCATTGGCCTAGAGCTGCCAGGCCCAAACGGCTTCCTTGTGTCCAAAGGGAGAGAGAGGCCCCAAAGTATCTTGCTTCCAGCTCTGTGGGAAGCTAAAGCAACTGGCTCTCCACAGTGCTCTCACAGCCTACCGGGAACATCTCTTACCAAGGCCTGTGAAACGCAGTTTCTTGGCAGGCCTGATCTGGCTGAAGTAGAACTCCTGCTCTGGGCGTGCTACTTTGGCCTAGAGCTGCCAGGCCCAAAGGGCCGCCTTGTTTCCAAAGGGGCTGAGAGTCCCCAAAGTATCTTGCTTCCAAATCTTTGGGAAGCTAAGAAACAACTGGCTCTGCACAGTGCTCTCACAGCCTACCGGCAACGTGACAGAGAAAGGCCTGTGAGACGCAGTTTCTTGGAAGGCCTGATCTGGCTGAGGTAGAACTTCTGCTCTGGGTGTACTCCATTGGCCTAGGGCTGCCAGGCCCAAAGGGCTGCCTTTATTTCCAAAGTGTGAGAGAGGCCCCAAAGCATCTTGCTTCCTGCTCTCTGGGAAGCTAAAACAACTGGCTCTGCACAGTGCTCTCAAAGCCAACCGGGAACGTCACATACAAAGGCCTGTGAAACGCAGCTTCTTGACAGGCCTTATCTGGCTGAGGTAGATCTTGTGCTCTGGGTGTGCTACTTTGGCCTAGAGCTGCCAGGCACAAAGGCTGCTTTGTTTCCAAAGGGGGAGAGAGGCCCCAAATCATGTTGCTTCCAGCTGTTTTTGAAGCTAAGAAACAACTCGCTCTGCCAGGTACTCTTACAGCCTTCCGGGAACACCTCTTACGAAGGCCCATGAAAAGCAGCTTCTTGGCAGGCCTGATCTGGCTGAGGTAGAACTTCTGCTCTGGGTGTGCTCGATTGGAATAGAGCTGAAAGGCCCAAAGGTCAGCCTTGTTGGCAAAGGGGCAGGGAGCCCCCAAAGCATCTTGCTTCCAGCTCTTTGGGAAGCTAAGAAACAACTGGCTCTGCCCAGTGCTCTTACAGCCTAAGAGAAAATCTCTTACCAAGGCCTGTGAAACGCACTATGTTGGTGGCCTGATCTAGCTGAAGTAGAACTTCTGCTCTGGGTGTGCTCCATTGGCCGAGAGCTGCCTGGCCCAAAGGGACGCCTTGTTTGCAAAGGGGATGAGAGGCCCCAAAGCATCTTGCTTCCAGCTCTTCGGGAAGCTAAGAAACATCTGGCGTTGCCCAGTGCTCTTACAGCCTACCGGGAACATCTCTTACCAAGGCCTGTGAAACGCAGTTTGTTGGCGGCCTGAACTGGCCAGAGTAGAACTTCTGTTCTGGATGTGCTCCACTGGCCTAGAGCTACCTGCCCCAAAGGGCTGCCTTGATTCCAAAGTGAGAGAGTGGCACCAAAGCATCTTGCTTCCAGCTCTTCGGGAAGCTAAGAAACATCTGGCGTTGCCCAGTGCTCTTACAGCCTACCGGGAACATCTCTTACCAAGGCCTGTGAAACGCCGTTTCCTGGCAGGCCTGATTTGGCTGAAGTAGAACTTCTGCTCTGGGTGTGCTCCATTGCCCTAGAGCTGCCAGGCCCAAGGTGCTGCCTTCTTTCCTAAGGGGCAGAGAGGCCCCAAAGCATCTTGCTTCCAGCTCTCTGGGAAGCTAAGAACCAACTCGCTCTGGCCCGTGCTCTTACAGCCTACCGGGAACATGTCTTTGAAAGGCCTGTGAAACGCAGTTTCTTGGCAGGCCTCATCGGGCTGAAGTAGAACTCCGGCTCTGGGTGTGCTCCATTGCCCTAGAGCTGCCAGGCCCAAAGTGCTGCCCTGTTTCCAAGGGGCAGAGAGGCCCAAAGCATCTTGCTTCCAGCTCTTCGGGAAGCTAAGAAACATCTGGCGTTGCCCAGTGATCTTACAGCCTACCGGGAACATCTCTTACCAAGGCCTGTCAAACGCTGTTTCTTTGCAGGCCTGATCAGGCTGAAGTAGAACTCCTGCTCTGCGTGTGCTCCATTGGCCTAGAGCTTCCCGACCCAAAAGGCTGCCTTGTTCCCAAACGGGCAGAGGGGTCCCAAGCATCTTGCTTCCAGCTTTTCAGGAAGGTAAGAAACAACTGGCTCTGCCCAGTGCTCTTACAGCCTACCGGGAACATCTCTTACCAAGGCCTGTGAAACGCAGTTTCCTGGCAGGCCTGATCTGGCTGAAGTAGAACTTCTGCTCTGGGTGTGCTCCATTGCCCTAGAGCTGCCAGGCCCAAAGGGCTGCCTTGTTTCCAAAGACGGAGAGTGGACCCAAAGCATCTTGCTCCCAGCTCTTCGGGAAGCTAAGAAACAGCTGGCTCGGCCCAGTGCTCTTACAGCCTAAGAGAACATGTCTTTGAAAGGCCTGTGAAACGCAGTTTCTTGGCAGGCCTGACCTGGCTGAAGTAGAACTTCTGTTCTGGTTGTGCTACATAGGCCTAGAGCTACCAGGACCTAAGGGCTGCCTTGTTTCCAAAGGGGGAGAGAGGCCCCAAAGCATCTTGCCTCCAGCACTTTGGGAAGCTAAAAAACAACTGGTTCTGCCCAGTGCTCTCACAGCCTACCGTGAACATCTCTTACCAAGGGCTGTGAAACGCAGTTTCCGGGCAGGACTGATCTGCCTGAAGTAGAACTTCTGCTGTGGGTGTGCTCCATTGGCCTAGAGCTGCCAGGCCCAAACGGCTGCCTTGTGTCCAAAGGGAGAGAGAGGCCCCAAAGCATCTTGCTTCCAGCTCTGTGGGAAGCTAAAGCAACTGGCTCTCCACAGTGCTCTCACAGCCTACCGGGAACATCTCTTACCAAGGCCTGTGAAACGCAGTTTCTTGGCAGGCCTGATCTGGCTGAAGTAGAACTCCTGCTCTGGGCGTGCTACTTTGGCCTAGAGCTGCCAGGCCCAAAGGGCCGCCTTGTTTCCAAAGGGGCTGAGAGTCCCCAAAGTATCTTGCTTCCAAATCTTTGGGAAGCTAAGAAACAACTGGCTCTGCACAGTGCTCTCACAGCCTACCGGCAACGTGACAGAGAAAGGCCTGTGAGACGCAGTTTCTTGGAAGGCCTGATCTGGCTGAGGTAGAACTTCTGCTCTGGGTGTACTCCATTGGCCTAGGGCTGCCAGGCCCAAAGGGCTGCCCTTATTTCCAAAGTGTGAGAGAGGCCCCAAAGCATCTTGCTTCCTACTCTCTGGGAAGCTAAAACAACTGGCTCTGCACAGTGCTCTCAAAGCCAACCGGGAACGTCACATACAAAGGCCTGTGAAACGCAGCTTCTT
Source organism: Equus asinus (assembly GCF_041296235.1). Lineage (NCBI taxonomy): Eukaryota > Metazoa > Chordata > Mammalia > Perissodactyla > Equidae > Equus > Equus asinus. Next base: position 1,481,838 of record NC_091818.1, read on the forward strand.
GACAGGCCTTATCTGGCTGAGGTAGAACTTGTGCTCTGGGTGTGCTACTTTGGCCTAGAGCTGCCAGGCACAAAGGCTGCTTTGTTTCCAAAGGGGGAGAGAGGCCCCAAATCATGTTGCTTCCAGCTGTTTTTGAAGCTAAGAAACAACTCGCTCTGCCAGGTACTCTTACAGCCTTCCGGGAACACCTCTTACGAAGGCCCGTGAAAAGCAGCTTCTTGGCAGGCCTGATCTGGCTGAGGTAGAACTTCTGCTCTGGGTGTGCTCCATTGGCCTAGAGCTGAAAGGCCCAAAGGTCAGCCTTGTTGGCAAAGGGGCAGGGAGCCCCCAAAGCATCTTGCTTCCAGCTCTTTGGGAAGCTAAGAAACAACTGGCTCTGCCCAGTGCTCTTACAGCCTAAGAGAAAATCTCTTACCAAGGCCTGTGAAACGCACTTTGTTGGTGGCCTGATCTAGCTGAAGTAGAACTTCTGCTCTAGGTGTGCTCCATTGGCCGAGAGCTGCCTGGCCCAAAGGGCCGCCTTGTTTGCAAAGGGGATGAGAGGCCCCAAAGCATCTTGCTTCCAGCTCTTCGGGAAGCTAAGAAACATCTGGCGTTGCCCAGTGCTCTTACAGCCTACCGGGAACATCTCTTACCAAGGCCTGTGAAACGCAGTTTCCTGGCAGGCCTGATCTGGCTGAAGTAGAACTTCTGCTCTGGGTGTGCTCCATTGCCCTAGAGCTGCCAGGCCCAAGGTGCTGCCTTCTTTCCTAAGGGGCAGAGAGGCCCCAAAGCATCTTGCTTCCAGCTCTCTGGGAAGCTAAGAACCAACTCGCTCTGGCCCGTGCTCTTACAGCCTACCGGGAACATGTCTTTGAAAGGCCTGTGAAACGCAGTTTCTTGGCAGGCATGATCTGGCTGAATTAGAACTCCGGCTCTGGGTGTGCTCCATTGCCCTAGAGCTGCCAGGCCCAAAGTGCTGCCCTGTTTCCAAGGGGCAGAGAGGCCCAAAGCATCTTGCTTCCAGCTCTTCGGGAAGCTAAGAAACATCTGGCGTTGCCCAGTGATCTTACAGCCTACCGGGAACATCTCTTACCAAGGCCTGTCAAACGCTGTTTCTTTGCAGGCCTGATCAGGCTGAAGTAGATCTCCTGCTCTGCGTGTGCTCCATTGGCCTAGAGCTTCCCGACCCAAAAGGCTGCCTTGTTCCCAAACGGGCAGAGGGGTCCCAAGCATCTTGCTTCCAGCTTTTCAGGAAGGTAAGAAACAACTGGCTCTGCCCAGTGCTCTTACAGCCTACCGGGAACATCTCTTACCAAGGCCTGTGAAACGCAGTTTCCTGGCAGGCCTGATCTGGCTGAAGTAGAACTTCTGCTCTGGGTGTGCTCCATTGCCCTAGAGCTGCCAGGCCCAAAGGGCTGCCTTGTTTCCAAAGACGGAGAGTGGACCCAAAGCATCTTGCTCCCAGCTCTTCGGGAAGCTAAGAAACAGCTGGCTCTGCCCAGTGCTCTTACAGCCTAAGTGAACATGTCTTTGAAAGGCCTGTGAAACGCAGTTTCTTGGCAGGCCTGACCTGGCTGAAGTAGAACTTCTGTTCTGGTTGTGCTGCATAGGCCTAGAGCTACCAGGACCTAAGGGCTGCCTTGTTTCCAAAGGGGGAGAGAGGCCCCAAAGCATCTTGCCTCCAGCACTGTGGGAAGCTAAAAAACAACTGGTTCTGCCCAGTGCTCTCACAGCCTACCGTGAACATCTCTTACCAAGGGCTGTGAAACGCAGTTTCTGGCTAGGACTGATCTGCCTGAAGTAGAACTTCTGCTGTGGGTGTGCTCCATTGGCCTAGAGCTGCCAGGCCCAAACGGCTGCCTTGTGTCCAAAGGGAGAGAGAGGCCCCAAAGCATCTTGCTTCCAGCTCTGTGGGAAGCTAAAGCAACTGGCTCTCCACAGTGCTCTCACAGCCTACAGGGAACATCTCTTACCAAGGCCTGTGAAACGCAGTTTCTTGGCAGGCCTGATCTGGCTGAAGTAGAACTCCTGCTCTGGGCGTGCTACTTTGGCCTAGAGCTGCCAGGCCCAAAGGGCCGCCTTGTTTCCAAAGGGGCTGAGAGTCCCCAAAGTATCTTGCTTCCAAATCTTTGGGAAGCTAAGAAACAACTGGCTCTGCACAGTGCTCTCACAGCCTACCGGCAACGTGACAGAGAAAGGCCTGTGAGACGCAGTTTCTTGGAAGGCCTGATCTGGCTGAGGTAGAACTTCTGCTCTGGGTGTACTCCATTGGCCTAGGGCTGCCAGGCCCAAAGGGCTGCCTTTATTTCCAAAGTGTGAGAGAGGCCCCAAAGCATCTTGCTTCCTGCTCTCTGGGAAGCTAAAACAACTGGCTCTGCACAGTGCTCTCAAAGCCAACCGGGAACGTCACATACAAAGGCCTGTGAAACGCAGCTTCTTGACAGGCCTTATCTGGCTGAGGTAGAACTTGTGCTCTGGGTGTGCTACTTTGGCCTAGAGCTGCCAGGCACAAAGGCTGCTTTGTTTCCAAAGGGGGAGAGAGGCCCCAAATCATGTTGCTTCCAGCTGTTTTTGAAGCTAAGAAACAACTCGCTCTGCCAGGTACTCTTACAGCCTTCCGGGAACACCTCTTACGAAGGCCCGTGAAAAGCAGCTTCTTGGCAGGCCTGATCTGGCTGAGGTAGAACTTCTGCTCTGGGTGTGCTCCATTGGCCTAGAGCTGAAAGGCCCAAAGGTCAGCCTTGTTGGCAAAGGGGCAGGGAGCCCCCAAAGCATCTTGCTTCCAGCTCTTTGGGAAGCTAAGAAACAACTGGCTCTGCCCAGTGCTCTTACAGCCTAAGAGAAAATCTCTTACCAAGGCCTGTGAAACGCACTTTGTTGGTGGCCTGATCTAGCTGAAGTAGAACTTCTGCTCTGGGTGTGCTCCATTGGCCGAGAGCTGCCTGGCCCAAAGGGCCGCCTTGTTTGCAAAGGGGATGAGAGGCCCCAAAGCATCTTGCTTCCAGCTCTTCGGGAAGCTAAGAAACATCTGGCGTTGCCCAGTGCTCTTACAGCCTACCGGGAACATCTCTTACCAAGGCCTGTGAAACGCAGTTTGTTGGTGGCCTGAACTGGCCGAAGTAGAACTTCTGCTCTGGGTGTGCTCCACTGGCCTAGAGCTACCTGCCCCAAAGGGCTGCCTTGATTCCAAAGTGAGAGAGTGGCACCAAAGCATCTTGCTTCCAGCTCTTCGGGAAGCTAAGAAACATCTGGCGTTGCCCAGTGCTCTTACAGCCTACCGGGAACATCTCTTACCAAGGCCTGTGAAACGCCGTTTCCTGGCAGGCCTGATTTGGCTGAAGTAGAACTTCTGCTCTGGGTGTGCTCCATTGCCCTAGAGCTGCCATGCCCAAGGTGCTGCCTTCTTTCCAAAGGGGCAGAGAGGCCCCAAAGCATCTTGCTTCCAGCTCTCTGGGAAGCTAAGAACCAACTTGCTCTGGCCCGTGCTCTTACAGCCTACCGGGAACATGTCTTTGAAAGGCCTGTGAAACGCAGTTTCTTGGCAGGCATGATCTGGCTGAAGTAGAACTCCGGCTCTGGGTGTGCTCCATTGCCCTAGAGCTGCCAGGCCCAAAGTGCTGCCCTGTTTCCAAGGGGCAGAGAGGCCCAAAGCATCTTGCTTCCCGGTCTTTGCGAAGCTAAGAAACAACTGGCTCTGCCCAGTGCTCTTACACCTACCGGGAACATCTCTTACCAAGGCCTGTCAAACGCTGTTTCTTTGTAGGCCTGATCAGGCTGAAGTAGAACTCCTGCTCTGCGTGTGCTCCATTGGCCTAGAGCTTTCCGACCCAAAAGGCTGCCTTGTTCCCAAACGGGCAGAGGGGTCCCAAGCATCTTGCTTCCAGCTTTTCAGGAAGGTAAGAAACAACTGGCTCTGCCCAGTGCTCTTACAGCCTACCGGGAACATCTCTTACCAAGGCCTGTGAAACGCAGTTTCCTGGCAGGCCTGACCTGGCTGAAGTAGAACTTCTGCTCTGGGTGTGCTCCATTGCCCTAGAGCTGCCAGGCCCAAAGGTCTGCCTTGTTTACAAAGACGGAGAGTGGACCCAAAGCATCTTGCTCCCAGCTCTTCGGGAAGCTAAGAAACAGCTGGCTCTGCCCAGTGCTCTTACAGCCTAAGAGAACATGTCTTTGAAAGGCCTGTGAAACGCAGTTTCTTGGCAGGCCTGACCAGGCTGAAGTAGAACTTCTGTTCTGGTTGTGCTACATAGGCCTAGAGCTACCAGGACCTAAGGGCTGCCTTGTTTCCAAAGGGGGAGAGAGGCCCCAAAGCATCTTGCCTCCAGCACTTTGGGAAGCTAAAAAACAACTGGTTCTGCCCAGTGCTCTCACAGCCTACCGTGAACATCTCTTACCAAGGCCTGTGAAACGCAGTTTCTGGGCAGGACTGATCTGCCTGAAGTAGAACTTCTGCTGTGGGTGTGCTCCATTGGCCTAGAGCTGCCAGGCCCAAACGGCTGCCTTGTGTCCAAAGGGAGAGAGAGGCCCCAAAGCATCTTGCTTCCAGCTCTGTGGGAAGCTAAAGCAACTGGCTCTCCACAGTGCTCTCACAGCCTACCGGGAACATCTCTTACCAAGGCCTGTGAAACGCAGTTTCTTGGCAGGCCTGATCTGGCTGAAGTAGAACTCCTGCTCTGGGCGTGCTACTTTGGCCTAGAGCTGCCAGGCCCAAAGGGCCGCCTTGTTTCCAAAGGGGTTGAGAGTCCCCAAAGTATCTTGCTTCCAAATCTTTGGGAAGCTAAGAAACAACTGGCTCTGCACAGTGCTCTCACAGCCTACCGGCAACGTGACAGAGAAAGGCCTGTGAGACGCAGTTTCTTGGAAGGCCTGATCTGGCTGAGGTAGAACTTCTGCTCTGGGTGTACTCCATTGGCCTAGGGCTGCCAGGCCCAAAGGGCTGCCTTTATTTCCAAAGTGTGAGAGAGGCCCCAAAGCATCTTGCTTCCTGCTCTCTGGGAAGCTAAAACAACTGGCTCTGCACAGTGCTCTCAAAGCCAACCGGGAACGTCACATACAAAGGCCTGTGAAACGCAGCTTCTTGACAGGCCTTATCTGGCTGAGGTAGAACTTGTGCTCTGGGTGTGCTACTTTGGCCTAGAGCTGCCAGGCACAAAGGCTGCTTTGTTTCCAAAGGGGGAGAGAGGCCCCAAATCATGTTGCTTCCAGCTGTTTTTGAAGCTAAGAAACAACTCGCTCTGCCAGGTACTCTTACAGCCTTCCGGGAACACCTCTTACGAAGGCCCGTGAAAAGCAGCTTCTTGGCAGGCCTGATCTGGCTGAGGTAGAACTTCTGCTCTGGGTGTGCTCCATTGGCCTAGAGCTGAAAGGCCCAAAGGTCAGCCTTGTTGGCAAAGGGGCAGGGAGCCCCCAAAGCATCTTGCTTCCAGCTCTTTGGGAAGCTAAGAAACAACTGGCTCTGCCCAGTGCTCTTACAGCCTACGAGAAAATCTCTTACCAAGGCCTGTGAAACGCACTTTGTTGGTGGCCTGATCTAGCTGAAGTAGAACTTCTGCTCTGGGTGTGCTCCATTGGCCTAGAGCTGCCTGGCCCAAAGGGCCGCCTTGTTTGCAAAGGGGATGAGAGGCCCCAAAGCATCTTGCTTCCAGCTCTTCGGGAAGCTAAGTAACATCTGGCGTTGCCCAGTGCTCTTACAGCCTACCGGGAACATCTCTTACCAAGGCCTGTGAAACGCAGTTTGTTGGTGGCCTGAACTGGCCGAAGTAGAACTTCTGTTCTGGATGTGCTCCACTGGCCTAGAGCTACCTGCCCCAAAGGGCTGCCTTGATTCCAAAGTGAGAGAGTGGCACCAAAGCATCTTGCTTCCAGCTCTTCGGGAAGCTAAGAAACATCTGGCGTTGCCCAGTGCTCTTACAGCCTACCGGGAACATCTCTTACCAAGGCCTGTGAAACGCCGTTTCCTGGCAGGCCTGATTTGGCTGAAGTAGAACTTCTGCTCTGGGTGTGCTCCATTGCCCTAGAGCTGCCATGCCCAAGGTGCTGCCTTCTTTCCAAAGGGGCAGAGAGGCCCCAAAGCATCTTGCTTCCAGCTCTCTGGGAAGCTAAGAACCAACTTGCTCTGGCCCGTGCTCTTACAGCCTACCGGGAACATGTCTTTGAAAGGCCTGTGAAACGCAGTTTCTTGGCAGGCATGATCTGGCTGAAGTAGAACTCCGGCTCTGGGTGTGCTCCATTGCCCTAGAGCTGCCAGGCCCAAAGTGCTGCCCTGTTTCCAAGGGGCAGAGAGGCCCAAAGCATCTTGCTTCCCGGTCTTTGCGAAGCTAAGAAACAACTGGCTCTGCCCAGTGCTCTTACACCTACCGGGAACATCTCTTACCAAGGCCTGTCAAACGCTGTTTCTTTGTAGGCCTGATCAGGCTGAAGTAGAACTTATGCTCTGCGTGTGCTCCATTGGCCTAGAGCTTTCCGACCCAAAAGGCTGCCTTGTTCCCAAACGGGCAGAGGGGTCCCAAGCATCTTGCTTCCAGCTTTTCAGGAAGGTAAGAAACAACTGGCTCTGCCCAGTGCTCTTACAGCCTACCGGGAACATCTCTTACCAAGGCCTGTGAAACGCAGTTTCCTGGCAGGCCTGACCTGGCTGAAGTAGAACTTCTGCTCTGGGTGTGCTCCATTGCCCTAGAGCTGCCAGGCCCAAAGGTCTGCCTTGTTTACAAAGACGGAGAGTGGACCCAAAGCATCTTGCTCCCAGCTCTTCGGGAAGCTAAGAAACAGCTGGCTCTGCCCAGTGCTCTTACAGCCTAAGAGAACATGTCTTTGAAAGGCCTGTGAAACGCAGTTTCTTGGCAGGCCTGACCAGGCTGAAGTAGAACTTCTGTTCTGGTTGTGCTACATAGGCCTAGAGCTACCAGGACCTAAGGGCTGCCTTGTTTCCAAAGGGGGAGAGAGGCCCCAAAGCATCTTGCCTCCAGCACTTTGGGAAGCTAAAAAACAACTGGTTCTGCCCAGTGCTCTCACAGCCTACCGTGAACATCTCTTACCAAGGCCTGTGAAACGCAGTTTCTGGGCAGGACTGATCTGCCTGAAGTAGAACTTCTGCTGTGGGTGTGCTCCATTGGCCTAGAGCTGCCAGGCCCAAACGGCTGCCTTGTGTCCAAAGGGAGAGAGAGGCCCCAAAGCATCTTGCTTCCAGCTCTGTGGGAAGCTAAAGCAACTGGCTCTCCACAGTGCTCTCACAGCCTACCGGGAACATCTCTTACCAAGGCCTGTGAAACGCAGTTTCTTGGCAGGCCTGATCTGGCTGAAGTAGAACTCCTGCTCTGGGCGTGCTACTTTGGCCTAGAGCTGCCAGGCCCAAAGGGCCGCCTTGTTTCCAAAGGGGTTGAGAGTCCCCAAAGTATCTTGCTTCCAAATCTTTGGGAAGCTAAGAAACAACTGGCTCTGCACAGTGCTCTCACAGCCTACCGGCAACGTGACAGAGAAAGGCCTGTGAGACGCAGTTTCTTGGAAGGCCTGATCTGGCTGAGGTAGAACTTCTGCTCTGGGTGTACTCCATTGGCCTAGGGCTGCCAGGCCCAAAGGGCTGCCTTTATTTCCAAAGTGTGAGAGAGGCCCCAAAGCATCTTGCTTCCTGCTCTCTGGGAAGCTAAAACAACTGGCTCTGCACAGTGCTCTCAAAGCCAACCGGGAACGTCACATACAAAGGCCTGTGAAACGCAGCTTCTTGACAGGCCTTATCTGGCTGAGGTAGAACTTGTGCTCTGGGTGTGCTACTTTGGCCTAGAGCTGCCAGGCACAAAGGCTGCTTTGTTTCCAAAGGGGGAGAGAGGCCCCAAATCATGTTGCTTCCAGCTGTTTTTGAAGCTAAGAAACAACTCGCTCTGCCAGGTACTCTTACAGCCTTCCGGGAACACCTCTTACGAAGGCCCGTGAAAAGCAGCTTCTTGGCAGGCCTGATCTGGCTGAGGTAGAACTTCTGCTCTGGGTGTGCTCCATTGGCCTAGAGCTGAAAGGCCCAAAGGTCAGCCTTGTTGGCAAAGGGGCAGGGAGCCCCCAAAGCATCTTGCTTCCAGCTCTTTGGGAAGCTAAGAAACAACTGGCTCTGCCCAGTGCTCTTACAGCCTACGAGAAAATCTCTTACCAAGGCCTGTGAAACGCACTTTGTTGGTGGCCTGATCTAGCTGAAGTAGAACTTCTGCTCTGGGTGTGCTCCATTGGCCTAGAGCTGCCTGGCCCAAAGGGCCGCCTTGTTTGCAAAGGGGATGAGAGGCCCCAAAGCATCTTGCTTCCAGCTCTTCGGGAAGCTAAGAAACATCTGGCGTTGCCCAGTGCTCTTACAGCCTACCGGGAACATCTCTTACCAAGGCCTGTGAAACGCAGTTTGTTGGCGGCCTGAACTGGCCGAAGTAGAACTTCTGTTCTGGATGTGCTCCACTGGCCTAGAGCTACCTGCCCCAAAGGGCTGCCTTGATTCCAAAGTGAGAGAGTGGCACCAAAGCATCTTGCTTCCAGCTCTTCGGGAAGCTAAGAAACATCTGGCGTTGCCCAGTGCTCTTACAGCCTACCGGGAACATCTCTTACCAAGGCCTGTGAAACGCCGTTTCCTGGCAGGCCTGATTTGGCTGAAGTAGAACTTCTGCTCTGGGTGTGCTCCATTGCCCTAGAGCTGCCAGGCCCAAGGTGCTGCCTTCTTTCCAAAGGGGCAGAGAGGCCCCAAAGCATCTTGCTTCCAGCTCTCTGGGAAGCTAAGAACCAACTCGCTCTGGCCCGTGCTCTTACAGCCTACCGGGAACATGTCTTTGAAAGGCCTGTGAAACGCAGTTTCTTGGCAGGCCTCATCGGGCTGAAGTAGAACTCCGGCTCTGGGTGTGCTCCATTGCCCTAGAGCTGCCAGGCCCAAAGTGCTGCCCTGTTTCCAAGGGGCAGAGAGGCCCAAAGCATCTTGCTTCCCGGTCTTTGCGAAGCTAAGAAACAACTGGCTCTGCCCAGTGCTCTTACACCTACCGGGAACATCTCTTACCAAGGCCTGTCAAACGCTGTTTCTTTGCAGGCCTGATCAGGCTGAAGTAGAACTCCTGCTCTGCGTGTGCTCCATTGGCCTAGAGCTTCCCGACCCAAAAGGCTGCCTTGTTCCCAAACGGGCAGAGGGGTCCCAAGCATCTTGCTTCCAGCTTTTCAGGAAGGTAAGAAACAACTGGCTCTGCCCAGTGCTCTTAGAGCCTACCGGGAACATCTCTTACCAAGGCCTGTGAAACGCAGTTTCCTGGCAGGCCTGATCTGGCTGAAGTAGAACTTCTGCTCTGGGTGTGCTCCATTGCCCTAGAGCTGCCAGGCCCAAAGGGCTGCCTTGTTTCCAAAGACGGAGAGTGGACCCAAAGCATCTTGCTCCCAGCTCTTCGGGAAGCTAAGAAACAGCTGGCTCGGCCCAGTGCTCTTACAGCATAAGAGAACATGTCTTTGAAAGGCCTGTGAAACGCAGTTTCTTGGCAGGACTGATCTGCCTGAAGTAGAACTTCTGCTGTGGGTGTGCTCCATTGGCCTAGAGCTACCAGGACCTAAGGGCTGCCTTGTGTCCAAAGGGAGAGAGAGGCCCCAAAGCATCTTGCTTCCAGCTCTGTGGGAAGCTAAAGCAACTGGCTCTCCACAGTGCTCTCACAGCCTACAGGGAACATCTCTTACCAAGGCCTGTGAAACGCAGTTTCTTGGCAGGCCTGATCTGGCTGAAGTAGAACTCCTGCTCTGGGCGTGCTACTTTGGCCTAGAGCTGCCAGGCCCAAAGGGCCGCCTTGTTTCCAAAGGGGTTGAGAGTCCCCAAAGTATCTTGCTTCCAAATCTTTGGGAAGCTAAGAAACAACTGGCTCTGCACAGTGCTCTCACAGCCTACCGGCAACGTGACAGAGAAAGGCCTGTGAGACGCAGTTTCTTGGAAGGCCTGATCTGGCTGAGGTAGAACTTCTGCTCTAGGTGTACTCCATTGGCCTAGGGCTGCCAGGCCCAAAGGCCTGCCTTTATTTCCAAAGTGTGAGAGAGGCCCCAAAGCATCTTGCTTCCTGCTCTCTGGGAAGCTAAAACAACTGGCTCTGCACAGTGCTCTCAAAGCCAACCGGGAACGTCACATACAAAGGCCTGTGAAACGCAGCTTCTTGACAGGCCTTATCTGGCTGAGGTAGAACTTGTGCTCTGGGTGTGCTACTTTGGCCTAGAGCTGCCAGGCACAAAGGCTGCTTTGTTTCCAAAGGGGGAGAGAGGCCCCAAATCATGTTGCTTCCAGCTGTTTTTGAAGCTAAGAAACAACTCGCTCTGCCAGGTACTCTTACAGCCTTCCGGGAACACCTCTTACGAAGGCCCGTGAAAAGCAGCTTCTTGGCAGGCCTGATCTGGCTGAGGTAGAACTTCTGCTCTGGGTGTGCTCCATTGGCCTAGAGCTGAAAGGCCCAAAGGTCAGCCTTGTTGGCAAAGGGGCAGGGAGCCCCCAAAGCATCTTGCTTCCAGCTCTTTGGGAAGCTAAGAAACAACTGGCTCTGCCCAGTGCTCTTACAGCCTACGAGAAAATCTCTTACCAAGGCCTGTGAAACGCACTTTGTTGGTGGCCTGATCTAGCTGAAGTAGAACTTCTGCTCTGGGTGTGCTCCATTGGCCTAGAGCTGCCTGGCCCAAAGGGCCGCCTTGTTTGCAAAGGGGATGAGAGGCCCCAAAGCATCTTGCTTCCAGCTCTTCGGGAAGCTAAGAAACATCTGGCGTTGCCCAGTGCTCTTACAGCCTACCGGGAACATCTCTTACCAAGGCCTGTGAAACGCAGTTTGTTGGCGGCCTGAACTGGCCGAAGTAGAACTTCTGTTCTGGATGTGCTCCACTGGCCTAGAGCTACCTGCCCCAAAGGGCTGCCTTGATTCCAAAGTGAGAGAGTGGCACCAAAGCATCTTGCTTCCAGCTCTTCGGGAAGCTAAGAAACATCTGGCGTTGCCCAGTGCTCTTACAGCCTACCGGGAACATCTCTTACCAAGGCCTGTGAAACGCCGTTTCCTGGCAGGCCTGATCTGGCTGAAGTAGAACTTCTGCTCTGGGTGTGCTCCATTGCCCTAGAGCTGCCAGGCCCAAGGTGCTGCCTTCTTTCCAAAGGGGCAGAGAGGCCCCAAAGCATCTTGCTTCCAGCTCTCTGGGAAGCTAAGACCCAACTCGCTCTGGCCCGTGCTCTTACAGCCTACCGGGAACATGTCTTTGAAAGGCCTGTGAAACGCAGTTTCTTGGCAGGCCTCATCGGGCTGAAGTAGAACTCCGGCTCTGGGTGTGCTCCATTGCCCTAGAGCTGCCAGGCCCAAAGTGCTGCCCTGTTTCCAAGGGGCAGAGAGGCCCAAAGCATCTTGCTTCCCGGTCTTTGCGAAGCTAAGAAACAACTGGCTCTGCCCAGTGCTCTTACACCTACCGGGAACATCTCTTACCAAGGCCTGTCAAACGCTGTTTCTTTGCAGGCCTGATCAGGCTGAAGTAGAACTCCTGCTCTGCGTGTGCTCCATTGGCCTAGAGCTTCCCGACCCAAAAGGCTGCCTTGTTCCCAAACGGGCAGAGGGGTCCCAAGCATCTTGCTTCCAGCTTTTCAGGAAGGTAAGAAACAACTGGCTCTGCCCAGTGCTCTTAGAGCCTACCGGGAACATCTCTTACCAAGGCCTGTGAAACGCAGTTTCCTGGCAGGCCTGATCTGGCTGAAGTAGAACTTCTGCTCTGGGTGTGCTCCATTGCCCTAGAGCTGCCAGGCCCAAAGGTCTGCCTTGTTTCCAAAGACGGAGAGTGGACCCAAAGCATCTTGCTCCCAGCTCTTCGGGAAGCTAAGAAACAGCTGGCTCGGCACAGTGCTCTTACAGCATAAGAGAACATGTCTTTGAAAGGCCTGTGAAACGCAGTTTCTTGGCAGGACTGATCTGCCTGAAGTAGAACTTCTGCTGTGGGTGTGCTCCATTGGCCTAGAGCTACCAGGACCTAAGGGCTGCCTTGTGTCCAAAGGGAGAGAGAGGCCCCAAAGCATCTTGCTTCCAGCTCTGTGGGAAGCTAAAGCAACTGGCTCTCCACAGTGCTCTCACAGCCTACAGGGAACATCTCTTACCAAGGCCTGTGAAACGCAGTTTCTTGGCAGGCCTGATCTGGCTGAAGTAGAACTCCTGCTGTGGGCGTGCTACTTTGGCCTAGAGCTGCCAGGCCCAAAGGGCCACCTTGTTTCCAAAGGGGTTGAGAGTCCCCAAAGTATCTTGCTTCCAAATCTTTGGGAAGCTAAGAAACAACTGGCTCTGCACAGGGCTCTCACAGCCTACCGGCAACGTGACAGAGAAAGGCCTGCGAGACGCAGTTTCTTGGAAGGCCTGACCTGGCTGACGTAGAACTTCTGCTCTGGGTGTACTCCATTGGCCTAGGGCTGCCAGGCCCCAAGGGCTGCCTTTATTTCCAAAGTGTGAGAGAGGCCCCAAAGCATCTTGCTTCCTGCTCTCTGGGAAGCTAAAACAACTGGCTCTGCACAGTGCTCTCAAAGCCAACCGGGAACGTCACATACAAAGGCCGGTGAAACGCAGCTTCTTGACAGGCCTTATCTGGCTGAGGTAGAACTTGTGCTCTGGGTGTGCTACTTTGGCCTAGAGCTGCCAGGCACAAAGGCTGCTTTGTTTCCAAAGGGGGAGAGAGGCCCCAAATCATGTTGCTTCCAGCTGTTTTTGAAGCTAAGAAACAACTCGCTCTGCCAGGTACTCTTACAGCCTTCCGGGAACACCTCTTACGAAGGCCCGTGAAAAGCAGCTTCTTGGCAGGCCTGATCTGGCTGAGGTAGAACTTCTGCTCTGGGTGTGCTCCATTGCCCTAGAGCTGCCAGGCCCAAGGTGCTGCCTTGTTTCCAAAGGGGCAGAGAGGCCCCAAAGCATCTTGCTTCCAGCTCTCTGGGAAGCTAAGAACCAACTCGCTCTGGCCCGTGCTCTTACAGCCTACCGGGAACATGTCTTTGAAAGGCCTGTGAAACGCAGTTTCTTGGCAGGCCTCATCGGGCTGAAGTAGAACTCCGGCTCTGGGTGTGCTCCATTGCCCTAGAGCTGCCAGGCCCAAAGTGCTGCCCTGTTTCCAAGGGGCAGAGAGGCCCAAAGCATCTTGCTTCCCGGTCTTTGCGAAGCTAAGAAACAACTGGCTCTGCCCAGTGCTCTTACACCTACCGGGAACATCTCTTACCAAGGCCTGTCAAACGCTGTTTCTTTGCAGGCCTGATCAGGCTGAAGTAGAACTCCTGCTCTGCGTGTGCTCCATTGGCCTAGAGCTTCCCGACCCAAAAGGCTGCCTTGTTCCCAAACGGGCAGAGGGGTCCCAAGCATCTTGCTTCCAGCTTTTCAGGAAGGTAAGAAACAACTGGCTCTGCCCAGTGCTCTTAGAGCCTACCGGGAACATCTCTTACCAAGGCCTGTGAAACGCAGTTTCCTGGCAGGCCTGATCTGGCTGAAGTAGAACTTCTGCTCTGGGTGTGCTCCATTGCCCTAGAGCTGCCAGGCCCAAAGGGCTGCCTTGTTTCCAAAGACGGAGAGTGGACCCAAAGCATCTTGCTCCCAGCTCTTCGGGAAGCTAAGAAACAGCTGGCTCGGCCCAGTGCTCTTACAGCATAAGAGAACATGTCTTTGAAAGGCCTGTGAAACGCAGTTTCTTGGCAGGACTGATCTGCCTGAAGTAGAACTTCTGCTGTGGGTGTGCTCCATTGGCCTAGAGCTACCAGGACCTAAGGGCTGCCTTGTGTCCAAAGGGAGAGAGAGGCCCCAAAGCATCTTGCTTCCAGCTCTGTGGGAAGCTAAAGCAACTGGCTCTCCACAGTGCTCTCACAGCCTACAGGGAACATCTCTTACCAAGGCCTGTGAAACGCAGTTTCTTGGCAGGCCTGATCTGGCTGAAGTAGAACTCCTGCTCTGGGCGTGCTACTTTGGCCTAGAGCTGCCAGGCCCAAAGGGCCGCCTTGTTTCCAAAGGGGTTGAGAGTCCCCAAAGTATCTTGCTTCCAAATCTTTGGGAAGCTAAGAAACAACTGGCTCTGCACAGTGCTCTCACAGCCTACCGGCAACGTGACAGAGAAAGGCCTGTGAGACGCAGTTTCTTGGAAGGCCTGATCTGGCTGAGGTAGAACTTCTGCTCTAGGTGTACTCCATTGGCCTAGGGCTGCCAGGCCCAAAGGCCTGCCTTTATTTCCAAAGTGTGAGAGAGGCCCCAAAGCATCTTGCTTCCTGCTCTCTGGGAAGCTAAAACAACTGGCTCTGCACAGTGCTCTCAAAGCCAACCGGGAACGTCACATACAAAGGCCTGTGAAACGCAGCTTCTTGACAGGCCTTATCTGGCTGAGGTAGAACTTGTGCTCTGGGTGTGCTACTTTGGCCTAGAGCTGCCAGGCACAAAGGCTGCTTTGTTTCCAAAGGGGGAGAGAGGCCCCAAATCATGTTGCTTCCAGCTGTTTTTGAAGCTAAGAAACAACTCGCTCTGCCAGGTACTCTTACAGCCTTCCGGGAACACCTCTTACGAAGGCCCGTGAAAAGCAGCTTCTTGGCAGGCCTGATCTGGCTGAGGTAGAACTTCTGCTCTGGGTGTGCTCCATTGGCCTAGAGCTGAAAGGCCCAAAGGTCAGCCTTGTTGGCAAAGGGGCAGGGAGCCCCCAAAGCATCTTGCTTCCAGCTCTTTGGGAAGCTAAGAAACAACTGGCTCTGCCCAGTGCTCTTACAGCCTACGAGAAAATCTCTTACCAAGGCCTGTGAAACGCACTTTGTTGGTGGCCTGATCTAGCTGAAGTAGAACTTCTGCTCTGGGTGTGCTCCATTGGCCTAGAGCTGCCTGGCCCAAAGGGCCGCCTTGTTTGCAAAGGGGATGAGAGGCCCCAAAGCATCTTGCTTCCAGCTCTTCGGGAAGCTAAGAAACATCTGGCGTTGCCCAGTGCTCTTACAGCCTACCGGGAACATCTCTTACCAAGGCCTGTGAAACGCAGTTTGTTGGCGGCCTGAACTGGCCGAAGTAGAACTTCTGTTCTGGATGTGCTCCACTGGCCTAGAGCTACCTGCCCCAAAGGGCTGCCTTGATTCCAAAGTGAGAGAGTGGCACCAAAGCATCTTGCTTCCAGCTCTTCGGGAAGCTAAGAAACATCTGGCGTTGCCCAGTGCTCTTACAGCCTACCGGGAACATCTCTTACCAAGGCCTGTGAAACGCCGTTTCCTGGCAGGCCTGATCTGGCTGAAGTAGAACTTCTGCTCTGGGTGTGCTCCATTGCCCTAGAGCTGCCAGGCCCAAGGTGCTGCCTTCTTTCCAAAGGGGCAGAGAGGCCCCAAAGCATCTTGCTTCCAGCTCTCTGGGAAGCTAAGACCCAACTCGCTCTGGCCCGTGCTCTTACAGCCTACCGGGAACATGTCTTTGAAAGGCCTGTGAAACGCAGTTTCTTGGCAGGCCTCATCGGGCTGAAGTAGAACTCCGGCTCTGGGTGTGCTCCATTGCCCTAGAGCTGCCAGGCCCAAAGTGCTGCCCTGTTTCCAAGGGGCAGAGAGGCCCAAAGCATCTTGCTTCCCGGTCTTTGCGAAGCTAAGAAACAACTGGCTCTGCCCAGTGCTCTTACACCTACCGGGAACATCTCTTACCAAGGCCTGTCAAACGCTGTTTCTTTGCAGGCCTGATCAGGCTGAAGTAGAACTCCTGCTCTGCGTGTGCTCCATTGGCCTAGAGCTTCCCGACCCAAAAGGCTGCCTTGTTCCCAAACGGGCAGAGGGGTCCCAAGCATCTTGCTTCCAGCTTTTCAGGAAGGTAAGAAACAACTGGCTCTGCCCAGTGCTCTTAGAGCCTACCGGGAACATCTCTTACCAAGGCCTGTGAAACGCAGTTTCCTGGCAGGCCTGATCTGGCTGAAGTAGAACTTCTGCTCTGGGTGTGCTCCATTGCCCTAGAGCTGCCAGGCCCAAAGGTCTGCCTTGTTTCCAAAGACGGAGAGTGGACCCAAAGCATCTTGCTCCCAGCTCTTCGGGAAGCTAAGAAACAGCTGGCTCGGCACAGTGCTCTTACAGCATAAGAGAACATGTCTTTGAAAGGCCTGTGAAACGCAGTTTCTTGGCAGGACTGATCTGCCTGAAGTAGAACTTCTGCTGTGGGTGTGCTCCATTGGCCTAGAGCTACCAGGACCTAAGGGCTGCCTTGTGTCCAAAGGGAGAGAGAGGCCCCAAAGCATCTTGCTTCCAGCTCTGTGGGAAGCTAAAGCAACTGGCTCTCCACAGTGCTCTCACAGCCTACAGGGAACATCTCTTACCAAGGCCTGTGAAACGCAGTTTCTTGGCAGGCCTGATCTGGCTGAAGTAGAACTCCTGCTGTGGGCGTGCTACTTTGGCCTAGAGCTGCCAGGCCCAAAGGGCCACCTTGTTTCCAAAGGGGTTGAGAGTCCCCAAAGTATCTTGCTTCCAAATCTTTGGGAAGCTAAGAAACAACTGGCTCTGCACAGTGCTCTCACAGCCTACCGGCAACGTGACAGAGAAAGGCCTGTGAGACGCAGTTTCTTGGAAGGCCTGATCTGGCTGAGGTAGAACTTCTGCTCTGGGTGTACTCCATTGGCCTAGGGCTGCCAGGCCCCAAGGGCTGCCTTTATTTCCAAAGTGTGAGAGAGGCCCCAAAGCATCTTGCTTCCTGCTCTCTGGGAAGCTAAAACAACTGGCTCTGCACAGTGCTCTCAAAGCCAACCGGGAACGTCACATACAAAGGCCGGTGAAACGCAGCTTCTTGACAGGCCTTATCTGGCTGAGGTAGAACTTGTGCTCTGGGTGTGCTACTTTGGCCTAGAGCTGCCAGGCACAAAGGCTGCTTTGTTTCCAAAGGGGGAGAGAGGCCCCAAATCATGTTGCTTCCAGCTGTTTTTGAAGCTAAGAAACAACTCGCTCTGCCAGGTACTCTTACAGCCTTCCGGGAACACCTCTTACGAAGGCCCGTGAAAAGCAGCTTCTTGGCAGGCCTGATCTGGCTGAGGTAGAACTTCTGCTCTGGGTGTTCTCCATTGGCCTAGAGCTGAAAGGCCCAAAGGTCAGCCTTGTTGGCAAAGGGGCAGGGAGCCCCCAAAGCATCTTGCTTCCAGCTCTTTGGGAAGCTAAGAAACAACTGGCTCTGCCCAGTGCTCTTACAGCCTAAGAGAAAATCTCTTACCAAGGCCTGTGAAACGCACTTTGTTGGTGGCCTGATCTAGCTGAAGTAGAACTTCTGCTCTGGGTGTGCTCCATTGGCCTAGAGCTGCCTGGCCCAAAGGGCCGCCTTGTTTGCAAAGGGGATGAGAGGCCCCAAAGCATCTTGCTTCCAGCTCTTCGGGAAGCTAAGAAACATCTGGCGTTGCCCAGTGCTCTTACAGCCTACCGGGAACATCTCTTACCAAGGCCTGTGAAACGCAGTTTGTTGGCGGCCTGAACTGGCCGAAGTAGAACTTCTGTTCTGGATGTGCTCCACTGGCCTAGAGCTACCTGCCCCAAAGGGCTGCCTTGATTCCAAAGTGAGAGAGTGGCACCAAAGCATCTTGCTTCCAGCTCTTCGGGAAGCTAAGAAACATCTGGCGTTGCCCAGTGCTCTTACAGCCTACCGGGAACATCTCTTACCAAGGCCTGTGAAACGCCGTTTCCTGGCAGGCCTGATCTGGCTGAAGTAGAACTTCTGCTCTGGGTGTGCTCCATTGCCCTAGAGCTGCCAGGCCCAAGGTGCTGCCTTCTTTCCAAAGGGGCAGAGAGGCCCCAAAGCATCTTGCTTCCAGCTCTCTGGGAAGCTAAGAACCAACTCGCTCTGGCCCGTGCTCTTACAGCCTACCGGGAACATGTCTTTGAAAGGCCTGTGAAACGCAGTTTCTTGGCAGGCCTCATCGGGCTGAAGTAGAACTCTGGCTCTGGGTGTGCTCCATTGCCCTAGAGCTGCCAGGCCCAAAGTGCTGCCCTGTTTCCAAGGGGCAGAGAGGCCCAAAGCATCTTGCTTCCCGGTCTTTGCGAAGCTAAGAAACAACTGGCTCTGCCCAGTGCTCTTACACCTACCGGGAACATCTCTTACCAAGGCCTGTCAAACGCTGTTTCTTTGCAGGCCTGATCAGGCTGAAGTAGAACTCCTGCTCTGCGTGTGCTCCATTGGCCTAGAGCTTCCCGACCCAAAAGGCTGCCTTGTTCCCAAACGGGCAGAGGGGTCCCAAGCATCTTGCTTCCAGCTTTTCAGGAAGGTAAGAAACAACTGGCTCTGCCCAGTGCTCTTACAGCCTACCGGGAACATCTCTTACCAAGGCCTGTGAAACGCAGTTTCCTGGCAGGCCTGATCTGGCTGAAGTAGAACTTCTGCTCTGGGTGTGCTCCATTGCCCTAGAGCTGCCAGGCCCAAAGGGCTGCCTTGTTTCCAAAGATGGAGAGTGGACCCAAAGCATCTTGCTCCCAGCTCTTCGGGAAGCTAAGAAACAGCTGGCTCTGCCCAGTGCTCTTACAGCCTAAGAGAACATGTCTTTGAAAGGCCTGTGAAATGCAGTTTCTTGGCAGGCCTGACCTGGCTGAAGTAGAACTTCTGTTCTGGTTGTGCTACATAGGCCTAGAGCTACCAGGACCTAAGGGCTGCCTTGTTTCCAAAGGGGGAGAGAGGCCCCAAAGCATCTTGCCTCCAGCACTTTGGGAAGCTAAAAAACCACTGGTTCTGCCCAGTGCTCTCACAGCCTACCGTGAACATCTCTTACCAAGGGCTGTGAAACGCAGTTTCTGGGCAGGACTGATCTGCCTGAAGTAGAAC
Source organism: Equus asinus (assembly GCF_041296235.1). Lineage (NCBI taxonomy): Eukaryota > Metazoa > Chordata > Mammalia > Perissodactyla > Equidae > Equus > Equus asinus. Next base: position 1,500,563 of record NC_091818.1, read on the forward strand.
TTCTGCTGTGGGTGTGCTCCATTGGCCTAGAGCTGCCAGGCCCAAACGGCTGCCTTGTGTCCAAAGGGAGAGAGAGGCCCCAAAGCATCTTGCTTCCAGCTCTGTGGGAAGCTAAAGCAACTGGCTCTCCACAGAGCTCTCACAGCCTACAGGGAACATCTCTTACCAAGGCCTGTGAAACGCAGTTTCTTGGCAGGCCTGATCTGGCTGAAGTAGAACTCCTGCTCTGGGCGTGCTACTTTGGCCTAGAGCTGCCAGGCCCAAAGGGCCGCCTTGTTTCCAAAGGGGCTGAGAGTCCCCAAAGTATCTTGCTTCCAAATCTTTGGGAAGCTAAGAAACAACTGGCTCTGCACAGTGCTCTCACAGCCTACCGGCAACGTGACAGAGAAAGGCCTGTGAGACGCAGTTTCTTGGAAGGCCTGATCTGGCTGAGGTAGAACTTCTGCTCTGGGTGTACTCCATTGGCCTAGGGCTGCCAGGCCCCAAGGGCTGCCTTTATTTCCAAAGTGTGAGAGAGGCCCCAAAGCATCTTGCTTCCTGCTCTCTGGGAAGCTAAAACAACTGGCTCTGCACAGTGCTCTCAAAGCCAACCGGGAACGTCACATACAAAGGCCGGTGAAACGCAGCTTCTTGACAGGCCTTATCTGGCTGAGGTAGAACTTGTGCTCTGGGTGTGCTACTTTGGCCTAGAGCTGCCAGGCACAAAGGCTGCTTTGTTTCCAAAGGGGGAGAGAGGCCCCAAATCATGTTGCTTCCAGCTGTTTTTGAAGCTAAGAAACAACTCGCTCTGCCAGGTACTCTTACAGCCTTCCGGGAACACCTCTTACGAAGGCCCGTGAAAAGCAGCTTCTTGGCAGGCCTGATCTGGCTGAGGTAGAACTTCTGCTCTGGGTGTGCTCCATTGGCCTAGAGCTGAAAGGCCCAAAGGTCAGCCTTGTTGGCAAAGGGGCAGGGAGCCCCCAAAGCATCTTGCTTCCAGCTCTTTGGGAAGCTAAGAAACAACTGGCTCTGCCCAGTGCTCTTACAGCCTACGAGAAAATCTCTTACCAAGGCCTGTGAAACGCACTTTGTTGGTGGCCTGATCTAGCTGAAGTAGAACTTCTGCTCTGGGTGTGCTCCATTGGCCTAGAGCTGCCTGGCCCAAAGGGCCGCCTTGTTTGCAAAGGGGATGAGAGGCCCCAAAGCATCTTGCTTCCAGCTCTTCGGGAAGCTAAGAAACATCTGGCGTTGCCCAGTGCTCTTACAGCCTACCGGGAACATCTCTTACCAAGGCCTGTGAAACGCAGTTTGTTGGCGGCCTGAACTGGCCGAAGTAGAACTTCTGTTCTGGATGTGCTCCACTGGCCTAGAGCTACCTGCCCCAAAGGGCTGCCTTGATTCCAAAGTGAGAGAGTGGCACCAAAGCATCTTGCTTCCAGCTCTTCGGGAAGCTAAGAAACATCTGGCGTTGCCCAGTGCTCTTACAGCCTACCGGGAACATCTCTTACCAAGGCCTGTGAAACGCCGTTTCCTGGCAGGCCTGATTTGGCTGAAGTAGAACTTCTGCTCTGGGTGTGCTCCATTGCCCTAGAGCTGCCAGGCCCAAGGTGCTGCCTTCTTTCCAAAGGGGCAGAGAGGCCCCAAAGCATCTTGCTTCCAGCTCTCTGGGAAGCTAAGAACCAACTCGCTCTGGCCCGTGCTCTTACAGCCTACCGGGAACATGTCTTTGAAAGGCCTGTGAAACGCAGTTTCTTGGCAGGCCTCATCGGGCTGAAGTAGAACTCCGGCTCTGGGTGTGCTCCATTGCCCTAGAGCTGCCAGGCCCAAAGTGCTGCCCTGTTTCCAAGGGGCAGAGAGGCCCAAAGCATCTTGCTTCCCGGTCTTTGCGAAGCTAAGAAACAACTGGCTCTGCCCAGTGCTCTTACACCTACCGGGAACATCTCTTACCAAGGCCTGTCAAACGCTGTTTCTTTGCAGGCCTGATCAGGCTGAAGTAGAACTCCTGCTCTGCGTGTGCTCCATTGGCCTAGAGCTTCCCGACCCAAAAGGCTGCCTTGTTCCCAAACGGGCAGAGGGGTCCCAAGCATCTTGCTTCCAGCTTTTCAGGAAGGTAAGAAACAACTGGCTCTGCCCAGTGCTCTTAGAGCCTACCGGGAACATCTCTTACCAAGGCCTGTGAAACGCAGTTTCCTGGCAGGCCTGATCTGGCTGAAGTAGAACTTCTGCTCTGGGTGTGCTCCATTGCCCTAGAGCTGCCAGGCCCAAAGGGCTGCCTTGTTTCCAAAGATGGAGAGTGGACCCAAAGCATCTTGCTCCCAGCTCTTCGGGAAGCTAAGAAACAGCTGGCTCTGCCCAGTGCTCTTACAGCCTAAGAGAACATGTCTTTGAAAGGCCTGTGAAATGCAGTTTCTTGGCAGGCCTGACCTGGCTGAAGTAGAACTTCTGTTCTGGTTGTGCTACATAGGCCTAGAGCTACCAGGACCTAAGGGCTGCCTTGTTTCCAAAGGGGGAGAGAGGCCCCAAAGCATCTTGCCTCCAGCACTTTGGGAAGCTAAAAAACCACTGGTTCTGCCCAGTGCTCTCACAGCCTACCGTGAACATCTCTTACCAAGGGCTGTGAAACGCAGTTTCTGGGCAGGACTGATCTGCCTGAAGTAGAACTTCTGCTGTGGGTGTGCTCCATTGGCCTAGAGCTGCCAGGCCCAAACGGCTGCCTTGTGTCCAAAGGGAGAGAGAGGCCCCAAAGCATCTTGCTTCCAGCTCTGTGGGAAGCTAAAGCAACTGGCTCTCCACAGAGCTCTCACAGCCTACAGGGAACATCTCTTACCAAGGCCTGTGAAACGCAGTTTCTTGGCAGGCCTGATCTGGCTGAAGTAGAACTCCTGCTCTGGGCGTGCTACTTTGGCCTAGAGCTGCCAGGCCCAAAGGGCCGCCTTGTTTCCAAAGGGGCTGAGAGTCCCCAAAGTATCTTGCTTCCAAATCTTTGGGAAGCTAAGAAACAACTGGCTCTGCACAGTGCTCTCACAGCCTACCGGCAACGTGACAGAGAAAGGCCTGTGAGACGCAGTTTCTTGGAAGGCCTGATCTGGCTGAGGTAGAACTTCTGCTCTGGGTGTACTCCATTGGCCTAGGGCTGCCAGGCCCAAAGGGCTGCCTTTATTTCCAAAGTGTGAGAGAGGCCCCAAAGCATCTTGCTTCCTGCTCTCTGGGAAGCTAAAACAACTGGCTCTGCACAGTGCTCTCAAAGCCAACCGGGAACGTCACATACAAAGGCCGGTGAAACGCAGCTTCTTGACAGGCCTTATCTGGCTGAGGTAGAACTTGTGCTCTGGGTGTGCTACTTTGGCCTAGAGCTGCCAGGCACAAAGGCTGCTTTGTTTCCAAAGGGGGAGAGAGGCCCCAAATCATGTTGCTTCCAGCTGTTTTTGAAGCTAAGAAACAACTCGCTCTGCCAGGTACTCTTACAGCCTTCCGGGAACACCTCTTACGAAGGCCCGTGAAAAGCAGCTTCTTGGCAGGCCTGATCTGGCTGAGGTAGAACTTCTGCTCTGGGTGTGCTCCATTGGCCTAGAGCTGAAAGGCCCAAAGGTCAGCCTTGTTGGCAAAGGGGCAGGGAGCCCCCAAAGCATCTTGCTTCCAGCTCTTTGGGAAGCTAAGAAACAACTGGCTCTGCCCAGTGCTCTTACAGCCTACGAGAAAATCTCTTACCAAGGCCTGTGAAACGCACTTTGTTGGTGGCCTGATCTAGCTGAAGTAGAACTTCTGCTCTGGGTGTGCTCCATTGGCCTAGAGCTGCCTGGCCCAAAGGGCCGCCTTGTTTGCAAAGGGGATGAGAGGCCCCAAAGCATCTTGCTTCCAGCTCTTCGGGAAGCTAAGAAACATCTGGCGTTGCCCAGTGCTCTTACAGCCTACCGGGAACATCTCTTACCAAGGCCTGTGAAACGCAGTTTGTTGGCGGCCTGAACTGGCCGAAGTAGAACTTCTGTTCTGGATGTGCTCCACTGGCCTAGAGCTACCTGCCCCAAAGGGCTGCCTTGATTCCAAAGTGAGAGAGTGGCACCAAAGCATCTTGCTTCCAGCTCTTCGGGAAGCTAAGAAACATCTGGCGTTGCCCAGTGCTCTTACAGCCTACCGGGAACATCTCTTACCAAGGCCTGTGAAACGCCGTTTCCTGGCAGGCCTGATTTGGCTGAAGTAGAACTTCTGCTCTGGGTGTGCTCCATTGCCCTAGAGCTGCCAGGCCCAAGGTGCTGCCTTCTTTCCAAAGGGGCAGAGAGGCCCCAAAGCATCTTGCTTCCAGCTCTCTGGGAAGCTAAGAACCAACTCGCTCTGGCCCGTGCTCTTACAGCCTACCGGGAACATGTCTTTGAAAGGCCTGTGAAACGCAGTTTCTTGGCAGGCCTCATCGGGCTGAAGTAGAACTCCGGCTCTGGGTGTGCTCCATTGCCCTAGAGCTGCCAGGCCCAAAGTGCTGCCCTGTTTCCAAGGGGCAGAGAGGCCCAAAGCATCTTGCTTCCCGGTCTTTGCGAAGCTAAGAAACAACTGGCTCTGCCCAGTGCTCTTACACCTACCGGGAACATCTCTTACCAAGGCCTGTCAAACGCTGTTTCTTTGCAGGCCTGATCAGGCTGAAGTAGAACTCCTGCTCTGCGTGTGCTCCATTGGCCTAGAGCTTCCCGACCCAAAAGGCTGCCTTGTTCCCAAACGGGCAGAGGGGTCCCAAGCATCTTGCTTCCAGCTTTTCAGGAAGGTAAGAAACAACTGGCTCTGCCCAGTGCTCTTACAGCCTACCGGGAACATCTCTTACCAAGGCCTGTGAAACGCAGTTTCCTGGCAGGCCTGATCTGGCTGAAGTAGAACTTCTGCTCTGGGTGTGCTCCATTGCCCTAGAGCTGCCAGGCCCAAAGGTCTGCCTTGTTTCCAAAGACGGAGAGTGGACCCAAAGCATCTTGCTCCCAGCTCTTCGGGAAGCTAAGAAACAGCTGGCTCTGCCCAGTGCTCTTACAGCCTAAGAGAACATGTCTTTGAAAGGCCTGTGAAACGCAGTTTCTTGGCAGGACTGATCTGCCTGAAGTAGAACTTCTGCTGTGGGTGTGCTCCATTGGCCTAGAGCTACCAGGACCTAAGGGCTGCCTTGTGTCCAAAGGGAGAGAGAGGCCCCAAAGCATCTTGCTTCCAGCTCTGTGGGAAGCTAAAGCAACTGGCTCTCCACAGTGCTCTCACAGCCTACAGGGAACATCTCTTACCAAGGCCTGTGAAACGCAGTTTCTTGGCAGGCCTGATCTGGCTGAAGTAGAACTCCTGCTCTGGGCGTGCTACTTTGGCCTAGAGCTGCCAGGCCCAAAGGGCCACCTTGTTTCCAAAGGGGTTGAGAGTCCCCAAAGTATCTTGCTTCCAAATCTTTGGGAAGCTAAGAAACAACTGGCTCTGCACAGTGCTCTCACAGCCTACCGGCAACGTGACAGAGAAAGGCCTGTGAGACGCAGTTTCTTGGAAGGCCTGATCTGGCTGAGGTAGAACTTCTGCTCTGGGTGTACTCCATTGGCCTAGGGCTGCCAGGCCCCAAGGGCTGCCTTTATTTCCAAAGTGTGAGAGAGGCCCCAAAGCATCTTGCTTCCTGCTCTCTGGGAAGCTAAAACAACTGGCTCTGCACAGTGCTCTCAAAGCCAACCGGGAACGTCACATACAAAGGCCGGTGAAACGCAGCTTCTTGACAGGCCTTATCTGGCTGAGGTAGAACTTGTGCTCTGGGTGTGCTACTTTGGCCTAGAGCTGCCAGGCACAAAGGCTGCTTTGTTTCCAAAGGGGGAGAGAGGCCCCAAATCATGTTGCTTCCAGCTGTTTTTGAAGCTAAGAAACAACTCGCTCTGCCAGGTACTCTTACAGCCTTCCGGGAACACCTCTTACGAAGGCCCGTGAAAAGCAGCTTCTTGGCAGGCCTGATCTGGCTGAGGTAGAACTTCTGCTCTGGGTGTGCTCCATTGGCCTAGAGCTGAAAGGCCCAAAGGTCAGCCTTGTTGGCAAAGGGGCAGGGAGCCCCCAAAGCATCTTGCTTCCAGCTCTTTGGGAAGCTAAGAAACAACTGGCTCTGCCCAGTGCTCTTACAGCCTAAGAGAAAATCTCTTACCAAGGCCTGTGAAACGCACTTTGTTGGTGGCCTGATCTAGCTGAAGTAGAACTTCTGCTCTGGGTGTGCTCCATTGGCCTAGAGCTGCCTGGCCCAAAGGGCCGCCTTGTTTGCAAAGGGGATGAGAGGCCCCAAAGCATCTTGCTTCCAGCTCTTCGGGAAGCTAAGAAACATCTGGCGTTGCCCAGTGCTCTTACAGCCTACCGGGAACATCTCTTACCAAGGCCTGTGAAACGCAGTTTGTTGGTGGCCTGAACTGGCCGAATTAGAACTTCTGCTCTGGGTGTGCTCCACTGGCCTAGAGCTACCTGCCCCAAAGGGCTGCCTTGATTCCAAAGTGAGAGAGTGGCACCCAAGCATCTTGCTTCCAGCTCTTCGGGAAGCTAAGAAACATCTGGCGTTGCCCAGTGCTCTTACAGCCTACCGGGAACATCTCTTACCAAGGCCTGTGAAACGCCGTTTCCTGGCAGGCCTGATCTGGCTGAAGTAGAACTTCTGCTCTGGGTGTGCTCCATTGCCCTAGAGCTGCCAGGCCCAAGGTGCTGCCTTCTTTCCAAAGGGGCAGAGAGGCCCCAAAGCATCTTGCTTCCAGCTCTCTGGGAAGCTAAGAACCAACTCGCTCTGGCCCGTGCTCTTACAGCCTACCGGGAACATGTCTTTGAAAGGCCTGTGAAACGCAGTTTCTTGGCAGGCCTCATCGGGCTGAAGTAGAACTCCGGCTCTGGGTGTGCTCCATTGCCCTAGAGCTGCCAGGCCCAAAGTGCTGCCCTGTTTCCAAGGGGCAGAGAGGCCCAAAGCATCTTGCTTCCCGGTCTTTGCGAAGCTAAGAAACAACTGGCTCTGCCCAGTGCTCTTACACCTACCGGGAACATCTCTTACCAAGGCCTGTCAAACGCTGTTTCTTTGCAGGCCTGATCAGGCTGAAGTAGAACTCCTGCTCTGCGTGTGCTCCATTGGCCTAGAGCTTCCCGACCCAAAAGGCTGCCTTGTTCCCAAACGGGCAGAGGGGTCCCAAGCATCTTGCTTCCAGCTTTTCAGGAAGGTAAGAAACAACTGGCTCTGCCCAGTGCTCTTACAGCCTACCGGGAACATCTCTTACCAAGGCCTGTGAAACGCAGTTTCCTGGCAGGCCTGATCTGGCTGAAGTAGAACTTCTGCTCTGGGTGTGCTCCATTGCCCTAGAGCTGCCAGGCCCAAAGGGCTGCCTTGATTCCAAAGATGGAGAGTGGACCCAAAGCATCTTGCTCCCAGCTCTTCGGGAAGCTAAGAAACAGCTGGCTCTGCCCAGTGCTCTTACAGCCTAAGAGAACATGTCTTTGAAAGGCCTGTGAAATGCAGTTTCTTGGCAGGCCTGACCTGGCTGAAGTAGAACTTCTGTTCTGGTTGTGCTACATAGGCCTAGAGCTACCAGGACCTAAGGGCTGCCTTGTTTCCACAGGGGGAGAGAGGCCCCAAAGCATCTTGCCTCCAGCACTTTGGGAAGCTAAAAAACCACTGGTTCTGCCCAGTGCTCTCACAGCCTACCGTGAACATCTCTTACCAAGGGCTGTGAAACGCAGTTTCTGGGCAGGACTGATCTGCCTGAAGTAGAACTTCTGCTGTGGGTGTGCTCCATTGGCCTAGAGCTGCCAGGCCCAAACGGCTGCCTTGTGTCCAAAGGGAGAGAGAGGCCCCAAAGCATCTTGCTTCCAGCTCTGTGGGAAGCTAAAGCAACTGGCTCTCCACAGAGCTCTCACAGCCTACAGGGAACATCTCTTACCAAGGCCTGTGAAACGCAGTTTCTTGGCAGGCCTGATCTGGCTGAAGTAGAACTCCTGCTCTGGGCGTGCTACTTTGGCCTAGAGCTGCCAGGCCCAAAGGGCCGCCTTGTTTCCAAAGGGGCTGAGAGTCCCCAAAGTATCTTGCTTCCAAATCTTTGGGAAGCTAAGAAACAACTGGCTCTGCACAGTGCTCTCACAGCCTACCGGCAACGTGACAGAGAAAGGCCTGTGAGACGCAGTTTCTTGGAAGGCCTGATCTGGCTGAGGTAGAACTTCTGCTCTGGGTGTACTCCATTGGCCTAGGGCTGCCAGGCCCAAAGGGCTGCCTTAATTTCCAAAGTGTGAGAGAGGCCCCAAAGCATCTTGCTTCCTGCTCTCTGGGAAGCTAAAACAACTGGCTCTGCACAGTGCTCTCAAAGCCAACCGGGAACGTCACATACAAAGGCCGGTGAAACGCAGCTTCTTGACAGGCCTTATCTGGCTGAGGTAGAACTTGTGCTCTGGGTGTGCTACTTTGGCCTAGAGCTGCCAGGCACAAAGGCTGCTTTGTTTCCAAAGGGGGAGAGAGGCCCCAAATCATGTTGCTTCCAGCTGTTTTTGAAGCTAAGAAACAACTCGCTCTGCCAGGTACTCTTACAGCCTTCCGGGAACACCTCTTACGAAGGCCCGTGAAAAGCAGCTTCTTGGCAGGCCTGATCTGGCTGAGGTAGAACTTCTGCTCTGGGTGTGCTCCATTGGCCTAGAGCTGAAAGGCCCAAAGGTCAGCCTTGTTGGCAAAGGGGCAGGGAGCCCCCAAAGCATCTTGCTTCCAGCTCTTTGGGAAGCTAAGAAACAACTGGCTCTGCCCAGTGCTCTTACAGCCTACGAGAAAATCTCTTACCAAGGCCTGTGAAACGCACTTTGTTGGTGGCCTGATCTAGCTGAAGTAGAACTTCTGCTCTGGGTGTGCTCCATTGGCCTAGAGCTGCCTGGCCCAAAGGGCCGCCTTGTTTGCAAAGGGGATGAGAGGCCCCAAAGCATCTTGCTTCCAGCTCTTCGGGAAGCTAAGAAACATCTGGCGTTGCCCAGTGCTCTTACAGCCTACCGGGAACATCTCTTACCAAGGCCTGTGAAACGCAGTTTGTTGGCGGCCTGAACTGGCCGAAGTAGAACTTCTGTTCTGGATGTGCTCCACTGGCCTAGAGCTACCTGCCCCAAAGGGCTGCCTTGATTCCAAAGTGAGAGAGTGGCACCAAAGCATCTTGCTTCCAGCTCTTCGGGAAGCTAAGAAACATCTGGCGTTGCCCAGTGCTCTTACAGCCTACCGGGAACATCTCTTACCAAGGCCTGTGAAACGCCGTTTCCTGGCAGGCCTGATTTGGCTGAAGTAGAACTTCTGCTCTGGGTGTGCTCCATTGCCCTAGAGCTGCCAGGCCCAAGGTGCTGCCTTCTTTCCAAAGGGGCAGAGAGGCCCCAAAGCATCTTGCTTCCAGCTCTCTGGGAAGCTAAGAACCAACTCGCTCTGGCCCGTGCTCTTACAGCCTACCGGGAACATGTCTTTGAAAGGCCTGTGAAACGCAGTTTCTTGGCAGGCCTCATCGGGCTGAAGTAGAACTCCGGCTCTGGGTGTGCTCCATTGCCCTAGAGCTGCCAGGCCCAAAGTGCTGCCCTGTTTCCAAGGGGCAGAGAGGCCCAAAGCATCTTGCTTCCCGGTCTTTGCGAAGCTAAGAAACAACTGGCTCTGCCCAGTGCTCTTACACCTACCGGGAACATCTCTTACCAAGGCCTGTCAAACGCTGTTTCTTTGCAGGCCTGATCAGGCTGAAGTAGAACTCCTGCTCTGCGTGTGCTCCATTGGCCTAGAGCTTCCCGACCCAAAAGGCTGCCTTGTTCCCAAACGGGCAGAGGGGTCCCAAGCATCTTGCTTCCAGCTTTTCAGGAAGGTAAGAAACAACTGGCTCTGCCCAGTGCTCTTACAGCCTACCGGGAACATCTCTTACCAAGGCCTGTGAAACGCAGTTTCCTGGCAGGCCTGATCTGGCTGAAGTAGAACTTCTGCTCTGGGTGTGCTCCATTGCCCTAGAGCTGCCAGGCCCAAAGGTCTGCCTTGTTTCCAAAGACGGAGAGTGGACCCAAAGCATCTTGCTCCCAGCTCTTCGGGAAGCTAAGAAACAGCTGGCTCTGCCCAGTGCTCTTACAGCCTAAGAGAACATGTCTTTGAAAGGCCTGTGAAACGCAGTTTCTTGGCAGGACTGATCTGCCTGAAGTAGAACTTCTGCTGTGGGTGTGCTCCATTGGCCTAGAGCTACCAGGACCTAAGGGCTGCCTTGTGTCCAAAGGGAGAGAGAGGCCCCAAAGCATCTTGCTTCCAGCTCTGTGGGAAGCTAAAGCAACTGGCTCTCCACAGTGCTCTCACAGCCTACAGGGAACATCTCTTACCAAGGCCTGTGAAACGCAGTTTCTTGGCAGGCCTGATCTGGCTGAAGTAGAACTCCTGCTGTGGGCGTGCTACTTTGGCCTAGAGCTGCCAGGCCCAAAGGGCCACCTTGTTTCCAAAGGGGTTGAGAGTCCCCAAAGTATCTTGCTTCCAAATCTTTGGGAAGCTAAGAAACAACTGGCTCTGCACAGTGCTCTCACAGCCTACCGGCAACGTGACAGAGAAAGGCCTGTGAGACGCAGTTTCTTGGAAGGCCTGATCTGGCTGAGGTAGAACTTCTGCTCTGGGTGTACTCCATTGGCCTAGGGCTGCCAGGCCCCAAGGGCTGCCTTTATTTCCAAAGTGTGAGAGAGGCCCCAAAGCATCTTGCTTCCTGCTCTCTGGGAAGCTAAAACAACTGGCTCTGCACAGTGCTCTCAAAGCCAACCGGGAACGTCACATACAAAGGCCGGTGAAACGCAGCTTCTTGACAGGCCTTATCTGGCTGAGGTAGAACTTGTGCTCTGGGTGTGCTACTTTGGCCTAGAGCTGCCAGGCACAAAGGCTGCTTTGTTTCCAAAGGGGGAGAGAGGCCCCAAATCATGTTGCTTCCAGCTGTTTTTGAAGCTAAGAAACAACTCGCTCTGCCAGGTACTCTTACAGCCTTCCGGGAACACCTCTTACGAAGGCCCGTGAAAAGCAGCTTCTTGGCAGGCCTGATCTGGCTGAGGTAGAACTTCTGCTCTGGGTGTGCTCCATTGGCCTAGAGCTGAAAGGCCCAAAGGTCAGCCTTGTTGGCAAAGGGGCAGGGAGCCCCCAAAGCATCTTGCTTCCAGCTCTTTGGGAAGCTAAGAAACAACTGGCTCTGCCCAGTGCTCTTACAGCCTACGAGAAAATCTCTTACCAAGGCCTGTGAAACGCACTTTGTTGGTGGCCTGATCTAGCTGAAGTAGAACTTCTGCTCTGGGTGTGCTCCATTGGCCTAGAGCTGCCTGGCCCAAAGGGCCGCCTTGTTTGCAAAGGGGATGAGAGGCCCCAAAGCATCTTGCTTCCAGCTCTTCGGGAAGCTAAGAAACATCTGGCGTTGCCCAGTGCTCTTACAGCCTACCGGGAACATCTCTTACCAAGGCCTGTGAAACGCAGTTTGTTGGTGGCCTGAACTGGCCGAATTAGAACTTCTGCTCTGGGTGTGCTCCACTGGCCTAGAGCTACCTGCCCCAAAGGGCTGCCTTGATTCCAAAGTGAGAGAGTGGCACCCAAGCATCTTGCTTCCAGCTCTTCGGGAAGCTAAGAAACATCTGGCGTTGCCCAGTGCTCTTACAGCCTACCGGGAACATCTCTTACCAAGGCCTGTGAAACGCCGTTTCCTGGCAGGCCTGATCTGGCTGAAGTAGAACTTCTGCTCTGGGTGTGCTCCATTGCCCTAGAGCTGCCAGGCCCAAGGTGCTGCCTTCTTTCCAAAGGGGCAGAGAGGCCCCAAAGCATCTTGCTTCCAGCTCTCTGGGAAGCTAAGAACCAACTCGCTCTGGCCCGTGCTCTTACAGCCTACCGGGAACATGTCTTTGAAAGGCCTGTGAAACGCAGTTTCTTGGCAGGCCTCATCGGGCTGAAGTAGAACTCCGGCTCTGGGTGTGCTCCATTGCCCTAGAGCTGCCAGGCCCAAAGTGCTGCCCTGTTTCCAAGGGGCAGAGAGGCCCAAAGCATCTTGCTTCCCGGTCTTTGCGAAGCTAAGAAACAACTGGCTCTGCCCAGTGCTCTTACACCTACCGGGAACATCTCTTACCAAGGCCTGTCAAACGCTGTTTCTTTGCAGGCCTGATCAGGCTGAAGTAGAACTCCTGCTCTGCGTGTGCTCCATTGGCCTAGAGCTTCCCGACCCAAAAGGCTGCCTTGTTCCCAAACGGGCAGAGGGGTCCCAAGCATCTTGCTTCCAGCTTTTCAGGAAGGTAAGAAACAACTGGCTCTGCCCAGTGCTCTTACAGCCTACCGGGAACATCTCTTACCAAGGCCTGTGAAACGCAGTTTCCTGGCAGGCCTGATCTGGCTGAAGTAGAACTTCTGCTCTGGGTGTGCTCCATTGCCCTAGAGCTGCCAGGCCCAAAGGGCTGCCTTGTTTCCAAAGATGGAGAGTGGACCCAAAGCATCTTGCTCCCAGCTCTTCGGGAAGCTAAGAAACAGCTGGCTCTGCCCAGTGCTCTTACAGCCTAAGAGAACATGTCTTTGAAAGGCCTGTGAAATGCAGTTTCTTGGCAGGCCTGACCTGGCTGAAGTAGAACTTCTGTTCTGGTTGTGCTACATAGGCCTAGAGCTACCAGGACCTAAGGGCTGCCTTGTTTCCACAGGGGGAGAGAGGCCCCAAAGCATCTTGCCTCCAGCACTTTGGGAAGCTAAAAAACCACTGGTTCTGCCCAGTGCTCTCACAGCCTACCGTGAACATCTCTTACCAAGGGCTGTGAAACGCAGTTTCTGGGCAGGACTGATCTGCCTGAAGTAGAACTTCTGCTGTGGGTGTGCTCCATTGGCCTAGAGCTGCCAGGCCCAAACGGCTGCCTTGTGTCCAAAGGGAGAGAGAGGCCCCAAAGCATCATGCTTCCAGCTCTGTGGGAAGCTAAAGCAACTGGCTCTCCACAGAGCTCTCACAGCCTACAGGGAACATCTCTTACCAAGGCCTGTGAAACGCAGTTTCTTGGCAGGCCTGATCTGGCTGAAGTAGAACTCCTGCTCTGGGCGTGCTACTTTGGCCTAGAGCTGCCAGGCCCAAAGGGCCGCCTTGTTTCCAAAGGGGCTGAGAGTCCCCAAAGTATCTTGCTTCCAAATCTTTGGGAAGCTAAGAAACAACTGGCTCTGCACAGTGCTCTCACAGCCTACCGGCAACGTGACAGAGAAAGGCCTGTGAGACGCAGTTTCTTGGAAGGCCTGATCTGGCTGAGGTAGAACTTCTGCTCTGGGTGTACTCCATTGGCCTAGGGCTGCCAGGCCCAAAGGGCTGCCTTAATTTCCAAAGTGTGAGAGAGGCCCCAAAGCATCTTGCTTCCTGCTCTCTGGGAAGCTAAAACAACTGGCTCTGCACAGTGCTCTCAAAGCCAACCGGGAACGTCACATACAAAGGCCTGTGAAACGCAGCTTCTTGACAGGCCTTATCTGGCTGAGGTAGAACTTGTGCTCTGGGTGTGCTACTTTGGCCTAGAGCTGCCAGGCACAAAGGCTGCTTTGTTTCCAAAGGGGGAGAGAGGCCCCAAATCATGTTGCTTCCAGCTGTTTTTGAAGCTAAGAAACAACTCGCTCTGCCAGGTACTCTTACAGCCTTCCGGGAACACCTCTTACGAAGGCCCGTGAAAAGCAGCTTCTTGGCAGGCCTGATCTGGCTGAGGTAGAACTTCTGCTCTGGGTGTGCTCCATTGGCCTAGAGCTGAAAGGCCCAAAGGTCAGCCTTGTTGGCAAAGGGGCAGGGAGCCCCCAAAGCATCTTGCTTCCAGATCTTTGGGAAGCTAAGAAACAACTGGCTCTGCCCAGTGCTCTTACACCTACCGGGAACATCTCTTACCAAGGCCTGTGAAACGCAGTTTGTTGGTGGCCTGAACTGGCCGAAGTGGAACTTCTGCTCTGGGTGTGCTCCACTGGCCTAGAGCTACCTGCCCCAAAGGGCTGCCTTGATTCCAAAGTGAGAGAGTGGCACCCAAGCATCTTGCTTCCGGCTCTTCGGGAAGCTAAGAAACATCTGGCGTTGCCCAGTGCTCTTACAGCCTACCGGGAACGTCTCTTACCAAGGCCTGTGAAACGCCGTTTCCTGGCAGGCCTGATTTGGCTGAAGTAGAACTTCTGCTCTGGGTGTGCTCCATTGCCCTAGAGCTGCCAGGCCCAAGGTGCTGCCTTGTTTCCAAAGGGGCAGAGAGGCCACAAAGCATCTTGCTTCCAGCTCTCTGGGAAGCTAAGAACCAACTCGCTCTTGCCCGTGCTCTTACAGCCTACCGGGAACATGTCTTTGAAAGGCCTGTGAAACGCAGTTTCTTGGCAGGCATGATCTGGCTGAAGTAGAACTCCGGCTCTGGGTGTGCTCCATTGCCCTAGAGCTGCCAGGCCCAAAGTGCTGCCCTGTTTCCAAGGGGCAGAGAGGCCCAAAGGATCTTGCTTCCCGGTCTTTGCGAAGCTAAGAAACAACTGGCTCTGCCCAGTGCTCTTACACCTACCGGGAACATCTCTTACCAAGGCCTGTCAAACGCTGTTTCTTTGCAGGCCTGATCAGGCTGAAGTAGAACTCCTGCTCTGCGTGTGCTCCATTGCCTAGAGCTTCCCGACCCAAAAGGCTGCCTTGTTCCCAAACGGGCAGAGGGGTCCCAAGCATCTTGCTTCCAGCTTTTCAGGAAGGTAAGAAACAACTGGCTCTGCCCAGTGCTCTTACAGCCTACCGGGAACATCTCTTACCAAGGCCTGTGAAACGCCGTTTCCTGGCAGGCCTGATCTGGCTGAAGTAGAACTTCTGCTCTGGGTGTGCTCCATTGCCCTAGAGCTGCCAGGCCCAAAGGGCTGCCTTGTTTCCAAAGACGGAGAGTGGACCCAAAGCATCTTGCTCCCAGCTCTTCGGGAAGCTAAGAAACAGCTGGCTCTGCCCAGTGCTCTTACAGCCTAAGAGAACATGTCTTTGAAAGGCCTGTGAAACGCAGTTTCTTGGCAGGCCTGACCTGGCTGAAGTAGAACTTCTGTTCTGGTTGTGCTACATAGGCCTAGAGCTACCAGGACCTAAGGGCTGCCTTGTTTCCAAAGGGGGAGAGAGGCCCCAAAGCATCTTGCCTCCAGCACTTTGGGAAGCTAAAAAACCACTGGTTCTGCCCAGTGCTCTCACAGCCTACCGTGAAAATCTCTTACCAAGGGCTGTGAAACGCAGTTTCTGGGCAGGACTGATCTGCCTGAAGTAGAACTTCTGCTGTGGGTGTGCTCCATTGGCCTAGAGCTGCCAGGCCCAAACGGCTGCCTTGTGTCCAAAGGGAGAGAGAGGCCCCAAAGCATCTTGCTTCCAGCTCTGTGGGAAGCTAAAGCAACTGGCTCTCCACAGTGCTCTCACAGCCTACAGGGAACATCTCTTACCAAGGCCTGTGAAACGCAGTTTCTTGGCAGGCCTGATCTGGCTGAAGTAGAACTCCTGCTCTGGGCGTGCTACTTTGGCCTAGAGCTGCCAGGCCCAAAGGGCCACCTTGTTTCCAAAGGGGCTGAGAGTCCCCAAAGTATCTTGCTTCCAAATCTTTGGGAAGCTAAGAAACAACTGGCTCTGCACAGTGCTCTCACAGCCTACCGGCAACGTGACAGAGAAAGTCCTGTGAGACGCAGTTTCTTGGAAGGCCTGATCTGGCTGAGGTAGAACTTCTGCTCTGGGTGTACTCCATTGGCCTAGGGCTGCCAGGCCCCAAGGGATGCCTTTATTTCCAAAGTGTGAGAGAGGCCCCAAAGCATCTTGCTTCCTGCTCTCTGGGAAGCTAAAACAACTGGCTCTGCACAGTGCTCTCAAAGCCAACCGGGAACGTCACATACAAAGGCCGGTGAAACGCAACTTCTTGACAGGCCTTATCTGGCTGAGGTAGAACTTGTGCTCTGGGTGTGCTACTTTGGCCTAGAGCTGCCAGGCACAAAGGCTGCTTTGTTTCCAAAGGGGGAGAGAGGCCCCAAATCATGTTGCTTCCAGCTGTTTTTGAAGCTAAGAAACAACTCGCTCTGCCAGGTACTCTTACAGCCTTCCGGGAACACCTCTTACGAAGGCCCGTGAAAAGCAGCTTCTTGGCAGGCCTGATCTGGCTGAGGTAGAACTTCTGCTCTGGGTGTGCTCCATTGGCCTAGAGCTGAAAGGCCCAAAGGTCAGCCTTGTTGGCAAAGGGGCAGGGAGCCCCCAAAGCATCTTGCTTCCAGCTCTTTGGGAAGCTAAGAAACAACTGGCTCTGCCCAGTGCTCTTACACCTACCGGGAACATCTCTTACCAAGGCCTGTGAAACGCAGTTTGTTGGTGGCCTGAACTGGCCGAAGTGGAACTTCTGCTCTGGGTGTGCTCCACTGGCCTAGAGCTACCTGCCCCAAAGGGCTGCCTTGATTCCAAAGTGAGAGAGTGGCACCAAAGCATCTTGCTTCCAGCTCTTCGGGAAGCTAAGAAACATCTGGCGTTGCCCAGTGCTCTTACAGCCTACCGGGAACATCTCTTACCAAGGCCTGTGAAACGCCGTTTCCTGGCAGGCCTGATTTGGCTGAAGTAGAACTTCTGCTCTGGGTGTGCTCCATTGCCCTAGAGCTGCCAGGCCCAAGGTGCTGCCTTGTTTCCAAAGGGGCAGAGAGGCCACAAAGCATCTTGCTTCCAGCTCTCTGGGAAGCTAAGAACCAACTCGCTCTTGCCCGTGCTCTTACAGCCTACCGGGAACATGTCTTTGAAAGGCCTGTGAAACGCAGTTTCTTGGCAGGCCTCATCTGGCTGAAGTAGAACTCCGGCTCTGGGTGTGCTCCATTGCCCTAGAGCTGCCAGGCCCAAAGTGCTGCCCTGTTTCCAAGGGGCAGAGAGGCCCAAAGGATCTTGCTTCCCGGTCTTTGCGAAGCTAAGAAACAACTGGCTCTGCCCAGTGCTCTTACACCTACCGGGAACATCTCTTACCAAGGCCTGTCAAACGCTGTTTCTTTGCAGGCCTGATCAGGCTGAAGTAGAACTCCTGCTCTGCGTGTGCTCCATTGCCTAGAGCTTCCCGACCCAAAAGGCTGCCTTGTTCCCAAACGGGCAGAGGGGTCCCAAGCATCTTGCTTCCAGCTTTTCAGGAAGGTAAGAAACAACTGGCTCTGCCCAGTGCTCTTACAGCCTACCGGGAACATCTCTTACCAAGGCCTGTGAAACGCCGTTTCCTGGCAGGCCTGATCGGGCTGAAGTAGAACTTCTGCTCTGGGTGTGCTCCATTGCCCTAGAGCTGCCAGGCCCAAAGGGCTGCCTTGTTTCCAAAGGCGGAGAGTGGACCCAAAGCATCTTGCTCCCAGCTCTTCGGGAAGCTAAGAAACAGCTGGCTCGGCCCAGTGCTCTTACAGCCTAAGAGAACATGTCTTTGAAAGGCCTGTGAAACGCAGTTTCTTGGCAGGCCTGACCTGGCTGAAGTAGAACTTCTGTTCTGGTTGTGCTACATAGGCCTAGAGCTACCAGGACCTAAGGGCTGCCTTGTTTCCACAGGGGGAGAGAGGCCCCAAAGCATCTTGCCTCCAGCACTTTGGGAAGCTAAAAAACCACTGGTTCTGCCCAGTGCTCTCACAGCCTACCGTGAACATCTCTTACCAAGGGCTGTGAAACGCAGTTTCTGGGCAGGACTGATCTGCCTGAAGTAGAACTTCTGCTGTGGGTGTGCTCCATTGGCCTAGAGCTGCCAGGCCCAAACGGCTGCCTTGTGTCCAAAGGGAGAGAGAGGCCCCAAAGCATCTTGCTTCCAGCTCTGTGGGAAGCTAAAGCAACTGGCTCTCCACAGAGCTCTCACAGCCTACAGGGAACATCTCTTACCAAGGCCTGTGAAACGCAGTTTCTTGGCAGGCCTGATCTGGCTGAAGTAGAACTCCTGCTCTGGGCGTGCTACTTTGGCCTAGAGCTGCCAGGCCCAAAGGGCCGCCTTGTTTCCAAAGGGGCTGAGAGTCCCCAAAGTATCTTGCTTCCAAATCTTTGGGAAGCTAAGAAACAACTGGCTCTGCACAGTGCTCTCACAGCCTACCGGCAACGTGACAGAGAAAGGCCTGTGAGACGCAGTTTCTTGGAAGGCCTGATCTGGCTGAGGTAGAACTTCTGCTCTGGGTGTACTCCATTGGCCTAGGGCTGCCAGGCCCAAAGGGCTGCCTTAATTTCCAAAGTGTGAGAGAGGCCCCAAAGCATCTTGCTTCCTGCTCTCTGGGAAGCTAAAACAACTGGCTCTGCACAGTGCTCTCAAAGCCAACCGGGAACGTCACATACAAAGGCCTGTGAAACGCAGCTTCTTGACAGGCCTTATCTGGCTGAGGTAGAACTTGTGCTCTGGGTGTGCTACTTTGGCCTAGAGCTGCCAGGCACAAAGGCTGCTTTGTTTCCAAAGGGGGAGAGAGGCCCCAAATCATGTTGCTTCCAGCTGTTTTTGAAGCTAAGAAACAACTCGCTCTGCCAGGTACTCTTACAGCCTTCCGGGAACACCTCTTACGAAGGCCCGTGAAAAGCAGCTTCTTGGCAGGCCTGATCTGGCTGAGGTAGAACTTCTGCTCTGGGTGTGCTCCATTGGCCTAGAGCTGAAAGGCCCAAAGGTCAGCCTTGTTGGCAAAGGGGCAGGGAGCCCCCAAAGCATCTTGCTTCCAGATCTTTGGGAAGCTAAGAAACAACTGGCTCTGCCCAGTGCTCTTACACCTACCGGGAACATCTCTTACCAAGGCCTGTGAAACGCAGTTTGTTGGTGGCCTGAACTGGCCGAAGTGGAACTTCTGCTCTGGGTGTGCTCCACTGGCCTAGAGCTACCTGCCCCAAAGGGCTGCCTTGATTCCAAAGTGAGAGAGTGGCACCAAAGCATCTTGCTTCCAGCTCTTCGGGAAGCTAAGAAACATCTGGCGTTGCCCAGTGCTCTTACAGCCTACCGGGAACATCTCTTACCAAGGCCTGTGAAACGCCGTTTCCTGGCAGGCCTGATTTGGCTGAAGTAGAACTTCTGCTCTGGGTGTGCTCCATTGCCCTAGAGCTGCCAGGCCCAAGGTGCTGCCTTGTTTCCAAAGGGGCAGAGAGGCCACAAAGCATCTTGCTTCCAGCTCTCTGGGAAGCTAAGAACCAACTCGCTCTTGCCCGTGCTCTTACAGCCTACCGGGAACATGTCTTTGAAAGGCCTGTGAAACGCAGTTTCTTGGCAGGCATGATCTGGCTGAAGTAGAACTCCGGCTCTGGGTGTGCTCCATTGCCCTAGAGCTGCCAGGCCCAAAGTGCTGCCCTGTTTCCAAGGGGCAGAGAGGCCCAAAGGATCTTGCTTCCCGGTCTTTGCGAAGCTAAGAAACAACTGGCTCTGCCCAGTGCTCTTACAACTACCGGGAACATCTCTTACCAAGGCCTGTCAAACGCTGTTTCTTTGCAGGCCTGATCAGGCTGAAGTAGAACTCCTGCTCTGCGTGTGCTCCATTGCCTAGAGCTTCCCGACCCAAAAGGCTGCCTTGTTCCCAAACGGGCAGAGGGGTCCCAAGCATCTTGCTTCCAGCTTTTCAGGAAGGTAAGAAACAACTGGCTCTGCCCAGTGCTCTTACAGCCTACCGGGAACATCTCTTACCAAGGCCTGTGAAACGCCGTTTCCTGGCAGGCCTGATCTGGCTGAAGTAGAACTTCTGCTCTGGGTGTGCTCCATTGCCCTAGAGCTGCCAGGCCCAAAGGGCTGCCTTGTTTCCAAAGACGGAGAGTGGACCCAAAGCATCTTGCTCCCAGCTCTTCGGGAAGCTAAGAAACAGCTGGCTCTGCCCAGTGCTCTTACAGCCTAAGAGAACATGTCTTTGAAAGGCCTGTGAAACGCAGTTTCTTGGCAGGCCTGACCTGGCTGAAGTAGAACTTCTGTTCTGGTTGTGCTACATAGGCCTAGAGCTACCAGGACCTAAGGGCTGCCTTGTTTCCAAAGGGGGAGAGAGGCCCCAAAGCATCTTGCCTCCAGCAC
This sequence comes from Equus asinus, assembly GCF_041296235.1. NCBI lineage: Eukaryota > Metazoa > Chordata > Mammalia > Perissodactyla > Equidae > Equus > Equus asinus. The sequence goes on from NC_091818.1 coordinate 1,520,459, forward strand.
TTTGGGAAGCTAAAAAACCACTGGTTCTGCCCAGTGCTCTCACAGCCTACCGTGAAAATCTCTTACCAAGGGCTGTGAAACGCAGTTTCTGGGCAGGACTGATCTGCCTGAAGTAGAACTTCTGCTGTGGGTGTGCTCCATTGGCCTAGAGCTGCCAGGCCCAAACGGCTGCCTTGTGTCCAAAGGGAGAGAGAGGCCCCAAAGCATCTTGCTTCCAGCTCTGTGGGAAGCTAAAGCAACTGGCTCTCCACAGTGCTCTCACAGCCTACAGGGAACATCTCTTACCAAGGCCTGTGAAACGCAGTTTCTTGGCAGGCCTGATCTGGCTGAAGTAGAACTCCTGCTCTGGGCGTGCTACTTTGGCCTAGAGCTGCCAGGCCCAAAGGGCCACCTTGTTTCCAAAGGGGCTGAGAGTCCCCAAAGTATCTTGCTTCCAAATCTTTGGGAAGCTAAGAAACAACTGGCTCTGCACAGTGCTCTCACAGCCTACCGGCAACGTGACAGAGAAAGTCCTGTGAGACGCAGTTTCTTGGAAGGCCTGATCTGGCTGAGGTAGAACTTCTGCTCTGGGTGTACTCCATTGGCCTAGGGCTGCCAGGCCCCAAGGGATGCCTTTATTTCCAAAGTGTGAGAGAGGCCCCAAAGCATCTTGCTTCCTGCTCTCTGGGAAGCTAAAACAACTGGCTCTGCACAGTGCTCTCAAAGCCAACCGGGAACGTCACATACAAAGGCCGGTGAAACGCAACTTCTTGACAGGCCTTATCTGGCTGAGGTAGAACTTGTGCTCTGGGTGTGCTACTTTGGCCTAGAGCTGCCAGGCACAAAGGCTGCTTTGTTTCCAAAGGGGGAGAGAGGCCCCAAATCATGTTGCTTCCAGCTGTTTTTGAAGCTAAGAAACAACTCGCTCTGCCAGGTACTCTTACAGCCTTCCGGGAACACCTCTTACGAAGGCCCGTGAAAAGCAGCTTCTTGGCAGGCCTGATCTGGCTGAGGTAGAACTTCTGCTCTGGGTGTGCTCCATTGGCCTAGAGCTGAAAGGCCCAAAGGTCAGCCTTGTTGGCAAAGGGGCAGGGAGCCCCCAAAGCATCTTGCTTCCAGCTCTTTGGGAAGCTAAGAAACAACTGGCTCTGCCCAGTGCTCTTACAGCCTAAGAGAAAATCTCTTACCAAGGCCTGTGAAACGCACTTTGTTGGTGGCCTGATCTAGCTGAAGTAGAACTTCTGCTCTGGGTGTGCTCCATTGGCCTAGAGCTGCCTGGCCCAAAGGGCCGCCTTGTTTGCAAAGGGGATGAGAGGCCCCAAAGCATCTTGCTTCCAGCTCTTCGGGAAGCTAAGAAACATCTGGCGTTGCCCAGTGCTCTTACAGCCTACCGGGAACATCTCTTACCAAGGCCTGTGAAACGCAGTTTCCTGGCAGGCCTGATCTGGCTGAAGTAGAACTTCTGCTCTGGGTGTGCTCCATTGCCCTAGAGCTGCCAGGCCCAAGGTGCTGCCTTCTTTCCAAAGGGGCAGAGAGGCCCCAAAGCATCTTGCTTCCAGCTCTCTGGGAAGCTAAGAACCAACTCGCTCTGGCCCGTGCTCCTACAGCCTACCGGGAACATGTCTTTGAAAGGCCTGTGAAACGCAGTTTCTTGGCAGGCCTCATCGGGCTGAAGTAGAACTCCGGCTCTGGGTGTGCTCCATTGCCCTAGAGCTGCCAGGCCCAAAGTGCTGCCCTGTTTCCAAGGGGCAGAGAGGCCCAAAGCATCTTGCTTCCCGGTCTTTGCGAAGCTAAGAAACAACTGGCTCTGCCCAGTGCTCTTACACCTACCGGGAACATCTCTTACCAAGGCCTGTCAAACGCTGTTTCTTTGCAGGCCTGATCAGGCTGAAGTAGAACTCCTGCTCTGCGTGTGCTCCATTGGCCTAGAGCTTCCCGACCCAAAAGGCTGCCTTGTTCCCAAACGGGCAGAGGGGTCCCAAGCATCTTGCTTCCAGCTTTTCAGGAAGGTAAGAAACAACTGGCTCTGCCCAGTGCTCTTACAGCCTACCGGGAACATCTCTTACCAAGGCCTGTGAAACGCAGTTTCCTGGCAGGCCTGATCTGGCTGAAGTAGAACTTCTGCTCTGGGTGTGCTCCATTGCCCTAGAGCTGCCAGGCCCAAAGGGCTGCCTTGTTTCCAAAGATGGAGAGTGGACCCAAAGCATCTTGCTCCCAGCTCTTCGGGAAGCTAAGAAACAGCTGGCTCTGCCCAGTGCTCTTACAGCCTAAGAGAACATGTCTTTGAAAGGCCTGTGAAATGCAGTTTCTTGGCAGGCCTGACCTGGCTGAAGTAGAACTTCTGTTCTGGTTGTGCTACATAGGCCTAGAGCTACCAGGACCTAAGGGCTGCCTTGTTTCCAAAGGGGGAGAGAGGCCCCAAAGCATCTTGCTTCCAGCTCTGTGGGAAGCTAAAGCAACTGGCTCTCCACAGAGCTCTCACAGCCTACAGGGAACATCTCTTACCAAGGCCTGTGAAACGCAGTTTCTTGGCAGGCCTGATCTGGCTGAAGTAGAACTCCTGCTCTGGGCGTGCTACTTTGGCCTAGAGCTGCCAGGCCCAAAGGGCCGCCTTGTTTCCAAAGGGGCTGAGAGTCCCCAAAGTATCTTGCTTCCAAATCTTTGGGAAGCTAAGAAACAACTGGCTCTGCACAGTGCTCTCACAGCCTACCGGCAACGTGACAGAGAAAGGCCTGTGAGACGCAGTTTCTTGGAAGGCCTGATCTGGCTGAGGTAGAACTTCTGCTCTGGGTGTACTCCATTGGCCTAGGGCTGCCAGGCCCAAAGGGCTGCCTTTATTTCCAAAGTGTGAGAGAGGCCCCAAAGCATCTTGCTTCCTGCTCTCTGGGAAGCTAAAACAACTGGCTCTGCACAGTGCTCTCAAAGCCAACCGGGAACGTCACATACAAAGGCCGGTGAAACGCAACTTCTTGACAGGCCTTATCTGGCTGAGGTAGAACTTGTGCTCTGGGTGTGCTACTTTGGCCTAGAGCTGCCAGGCACAAAGGCTGCTTTGTTTCCAAAGGGGGAGAGAGGCCCCAAATCATGTTGCTTCCAGCTGTTTTTGAAGCTAAGAAACAACTCGCTCTGCCAGGTACTCTTACAGCCTTCCGGGAACACCTCTTACGAAGGCCTGTGAATAGCAGCTTCTTGGCAGGCCTGATCTGGCTGAGGTAGAACTTCTGCTCTGGGTGTGCTCCATTGGCCTAGAGCTGAAAGGCCCAAAGGTCAGCCTTGTTGGCAAAGGGGCAGGGAGCCCCCAAAGCATCTTGCTTCCAGCTCTTTGGGAAGCTAAGAAACAACTGGCTCTGCCCAGTGCTCTTACAGCCTAAGAGAAAATCTCTTACCAAGGCCTGTGAAACGCACTTTGTTGGTGGCCTGATCTAGCTGAAGTAGAACTTCTGCTCTGGGTGTGCTCCATTGGCCTAGAGCTGCCTGGCCCAAAGGGCCGCCTTGTTTGCAAAGGGGATGAGAGGCCCCAAAGCATCTTGCTTCCAGCTCTTCGGGAAGCTAAGAAACATCTGGCGTTGCCCAGTGCTCTTACAGCCTACCGGGAACATCTCTTACCAAGGCCTGTGAAACGCAGTTTGTTGGCGGCCTGAACTGGCCGAAGTAGAACTTCTGTTCTGGATGTGCTCCACTGGCCTAGAGCTACCTGCCCCAAAGGGCTGCCTTGATTCCAAAGTGAGAGAGTGGCACCAAAGCATCTTGCTTCCAGCTCTTCGGGAAGCTAAGAAACATCTGGCGTTGCCCAGTGCTCTTACAGCCTACCGGGAACATCTCTTACCAAGGCCTGTGAAACGCCGTTTCCTGGCAGGCCTGATCTGGCTGAAGTAGAACTTCTGCTCTGGGTGTGCTCCATTGCCCTAGAGCTGCCAGGCCCAAGGTGCTGCCTTGTTTCCAAAGGGGCAGAGAGGCCACAAAGCATCTTGCTTCCAGCTCTCTTGGAAGCTTAGAACCAACTCGCTCTGGCCCGTGCTCTTACAGCCTACAGGGAACATGACTTTGAAAGGCCTGTGAAACGCAGTTTCTTGGCAGGCCTCATCTGGCTGAAGTAGAACTCCGGCTCTGGGTGTGCTCCATTGCCCTAGAGCTGCCAGGCCCAAAGTGCTGCCCTGTTTCCAAGGGGCAGAGAGGCCCAAAGCATCTTGCTTCCCGGTCTTTGCGAAGCTAAGAAACAACTGGCTCTGCCCAGTGCTCTTACACCTACCGGGAACATCTCTTACCAAGGCCTGTCAAACGCTGTTTCTTTGCAGGCCTGATCAGGCTGAAGTAGAACTCCTGCTCTGCGTGTGCTCCATTGGCCTAGAGCTTCCCGACCCAAAAGGCTGCCTTGTTCCCAAACGGGCAGAGGGGTCCCAAGCATCTTGCTTCCAGCTTTTCAGGAAGGTAAGAAACAACTGACTCTGCCCAGTGCTCTTACAGCCTACCGGGAACATCTCTTACCAAGGCCTGTGAAACACAGTTTCCTGGCAGGCCTGATCTGGCTGAAGTAGAACTTCTGCTCTGGGTGTGCTCCATTGCCCTAGAGCTGCCAGGCCCAAAGGGCTGCCTTGTTTCCAAAGACGGAGAGTGGACCCAAAGCATCTTGCTCCCAGCTCTTCGGGAAGCTAAGAAACAGCTGGCTCTGCCCAGTGCTCTTACAGCCTAAGAGAACATGTCTTTGAAAGGCCTGTGATACGCAGTTTCTTGGCAGGCCTGACCTGGCTGAAGTAGAACTTCTGTTCTGGTTGTGCTACATAGGCCTAGAGCTACCAGGACCTAAGGGCTGCCTTGTTTCCAAAGGGGGAGAGAGGCCCCAAAGCATCTTGCCTCCAGCACTTTGGGAAGCTAAAAAACAACTGGTTCTGCCCAGTGCTCTCACAGCCTACCGTGAACATCTCTTACCAAGGGCTGTGAAACGCAGTTTCTGGGCAGGACTGAACTGCCTGAAGTAGAACTTCTGCTGTGGGTGTGCTCCATTGGCCTAGAGCTGCCAGGCCCAAACGGCTGCCTTGTGTCCAAAGGGAGAGAGAGGCCCCAAAGCATCTTGCTTCCAGCTCTGTGGGAAGCTAAAGCAACTGGCTCTCCACAGTGCTCTCACAGCCTACCGGGAACATCTCTTACCAAGGCCTGTGAAACGCAGTTTCTTGGCAGGCCTGATCTGGCTGAAGTAGAACTCCTGCTCTGGGCGTGCTACTTTGGCCTAGAGCTGCCAGGCCCAAAGGGCCGCCTTGTTTCCAAAGGGGCTGAGAGTCCCCAAAGTATCTTGCTTCCAAATCTTTGGGAAGCTAAGAAACAACTGGCTCTGCACAGTGCTCTCACAGCCTACCGGCAACGTGACAGAGAAAGGCCTGTGAGACGCAGTTTCTTGGAAGGCCTGATCTGGCTGAGGTAGAACTTCTGCTCTGGGTGTACTCCATTGGCCTAGGGCTGCCAGGCCCAAAGGGCTGCCTTTATTTCCAAAGTGTGAGAGAGGCCCCAAAGCATCTTGCTTCCTGCTCTCTGGGAAGCTAAAACAACTGGCTCTGCACAGTGCTCTCAAAGCCAACCGGGAACGTCACATACAAAGGCCGGTGAAACGCAACTTCTTGACAGGCCTTATCTGGCTGAGGTAGAACTTGTGCTCTGGGTGTGCTACTTTGGCATAGAGCTGCCAGGCACAAAGGCTGCTTTGTTTCCAAAGGGGGAGAGAGGCCCCAAATCATGTTGCTTCCAGCTGTTTTTGAAGCTAAGAAACAACTCGCTCTGCCAGGTACTCTTACAGCCTTCCGGGAACACCTCTTACGAAGGCCTGTGAATAGCAGCTTCTTGGCAGGCCTGATCTGGCTGAGGTAGAACTTCTGCTCTGGGTGTGCTCCATTGGCCTAGAGCTGAAAGGCCCAAAGGTCAGCCTTGTTGGCAAAGGGGCAGGGAGCCCCCAAAGCATCTTGCTTCCAGCTCTTTGGGAAGCTAAGAAACAACTGGCTCTGCCCAGTGCTCTTACAGCCTAAGAGAAAATCTCTTACCAAGGCCTGTGAAACGCACTTTGTTGGTGGCCTGATCTAGCTGAAGTAGAACTTCTGCTCTGGGTGTGCTCCATTGGCCTAGAGCTGCCTGGCCCAAAGGGCCGCCTTGTTTGCAAAGGGGATGAGAGGCCCCAAAGCATCTTGCTTCCAGCTCTTCGGGAAGCTAAGAAACATCTGGCGTTGCCCAGTGCTCTTACAGCCTACCGGGAACATCTCTTACCAAGGCCTGTGAAACGCAGTTTGTTGGCGGCCTGAACTGGCCGAAGTAGAACTTCTGTTCTGGATGTGCTCCACTGGCCTAGAGCTACCTGCCCCAAAGGGCTGCCTTGATTCCAAAGTGAGAGAGTGGCACCAAAGCATCTTGCTTCCAGCTCTTCGGGAAGCTAAGAAACATCTGGCGTTGCCCAGTGCTCTTACAGCCTACCGAGAACATCTCTTACCAAGGCCTGTGAAACGCCGTTTCCTGGCAGGCCTGATTTGGCTGAAGTAGAACTTCTGCTCTGGGTGTGCTCCATTGCCCTAGAGCTGCCAGGCCCAAGGTGCTGCCTTGTTTCCAAAGGGGCAGAGAGGCCACAAAGCATCTTGCTTCCAGCTCTCTGGGAAGCTAAGAACCAACTCGCTCTGGCCCGTGCTCTTACAGCCTACAGGGAACATGACTTTGAAAGGCCTGTGAAACGCAGTTTCTTGGCAGGCCTCATCTGGCTGAAGTAGAACTCCGGCTCTGGGTGTGCTCCATTGCCCTAGAGCTGCCAGGCCCAAAGTGCTGCCCTGTTTCCAAGGGGCAGAGAGGCCCAAAGCATCTTGCTTCCCGGTCTTTGCGAAGCTAAGAAACAACTGGCTCTGCCCAGTGCTCTTACACCTACCGGGAACATCTCTTACCAAGGCCTGTCAAACGCTGTTTCTTTGCAGGCCGGATCAGGCTGAAGTAGAACTCCTGCTCTGCGTGTGCTCCATTGGCCTAGAGCTTCCCGACCCAAAAGGCTGCCTTGTTCCCAAACGGGCAGAGGGGTCCCAAGCATCTTGCTTCCAGCTTTTCAGGAAGGTAAGAAACAACTGACTCTGCCCAGTGCTCTTACAGCCTACCGGGAACATCTCTTACCAAGGCCTGTGAAACACAGTTTCCTGGCAGGCCTGATCTGGCTGAAGTAGAACTTCTGCTCTGGGTGTGCTCCATTGCCCTAGAGCTGCCAGGCCCAAAGGGCTGCCTTGTTTCCAAAGACGGAGAGTGGACCCAAAGCATCTTGCTCCCAGCTCTTCGGGAAGCTAAGAAACAGCTGGCTCTGCCCAGTGCTCTTACAGCCTAAGAGAACATGTCTTTGAAAGGCCTGTGATACGCAGTTTCTTGGCAGGCCTGACCTGGCTGAAGTAGAACTTCTGTTCTGGTTGTGCTACATAGGCCTAGAGCTACCAGGACCTAAGGGCTGCCTTGTTTCCAAAGGGGGAGAGAGGCCCCAAAGCATCTTGCCTCCAGCACTTTGGGAAGCTAAAAAACAACTGGTTCTGCCCAGTGCTCTCACAGCCTACCGTGAACATCTCTTACCAAGGGCTGTGAAACGCAGTTTCTGGGCAGGACTGAACTGCCTGAAGTAGAACTTCTGCTGTGGGTGTGCTCCATTGGCCTAGAGCTGCCAGGCCCAAACGGCTGCCTTGTGTCCAAAGGGAGAGAGAGGCCCCAAAGCATCTTGCTTCCAGCTCTGTGGGAAGCTAAAGCAACTGGCTCTCCACAGTGCTCTCACAGCCTACCGGGAACATCTCTTACCAAGGCCTGTGAAACGCAGTTTCTTGGCAGGCCTGATCTGGCTGAAGTAGAACTCCTGCTCTGGGCGTGCTACTTTGGCCTAGAGCTGCCAGGCCCAAAGGGCCGCCTTGTTTCCAAAGGGGCTGAGAGTCCCCAAAGTATCTTGCTTCCAAATCTTTGGGAAGCTAAGAAACAACTGGCTCTGCACAGTGCTCTCACAGCCTACCGGCAACGTGACAGAGAAAGGCCTGTGAGACGCAGTTTCTTGGAAGGCCTGATCTGGCTGAGGTAGAACTTCTGCTCTGGGTGTACTCCATTGGCCTAGGGCTGCCAGGCCCAAAGGGCTGCCTTTATTTCCAAAGTGTGAGAGAGGCCCCAAAGCATCTTGCTTCCTGCTCTCTGGGAAGCTAAAACAACTGGCTCTGCACAGTGCTCTCAAAGCCAACCGGGAACGTCACATACAAAGGCCGGTGAAACGCAACTTCTTGACAGGCCTTATCTGGCTGAGGTAGAACTTGTGCTCTGGGTGTGCTACTTTGGCCTAGAGCTGCCAGGCACAAAGGCTGCTTTGTTTCCAAAGGGGGAGAGAGGCCCCAAATCATGTTGCTTCCAGCTGTTTTTGAAGCTAAGAAACAACTCGCTCTGCCAGGTACTCTTACAGCCTTCCGGGAACACCTCTTACGAAGGCCTGTGAATAGCAGCTTCTTGGCAGGCCTGATCTGGCTGAGGTAGAACTTCTGCTCTGGGTGTGCTCCATTGGCCTAGAGCTGAAAGGCCCAAAGGTCAGCCTTGTTGGCAAAGGGGCAGGGAGCCCCCAAAGCATCTTGCTTCCAGCTCTTTGGGAAGCTAAGAAACAACTGGCTCTGCCCAGTGCTCTTACAGCCTAAGAGAAAATCTCTTACCAAGGCCTGTGAAACGCACTTTGTTGGTGGCCTGATCTAGCTGAAGTAGAACTTCTGCTCTGGGTGTGCTCCATTGGCCTAGAGCTGCCTGGCCCAAAGGGCCGCCTTGTTTGCAAAGGGGATGAGAGGCCCCAAAGCATCTTGCTTCCAGCTCTTCGGGAAGCTAAGAAACATCTGGCGTTGCCCAGTGCTCTTACAGCCTACCGGGAACATCTCTTACCAAGGCCTGTGAAACGCAGTTTGTTGGCGGCCTGAACTGGCCGAAGTAGAACTTCTGTTCTGGATGTGCTCCACTGGCCTAGAGCTACCTGCCCCAAAGTGCTGCCTTGATTCCAAAGTGAGAGAGTGGCACCAAAGCATCTTGCTTCCAGCTCTTCGGGAAGCTAAGAAACATCTGGCGTTGCCCAGTGCTCTTACAGCCTACCGGGAACATCTCTTACCAAGGCCTGTGAAACGCCGTTTCCTGGCAGGCCTGATTTGGCTGAAGTAGAACTTCTGCTCTGGGTGTGCTCCATTGCCCTAGAGCTGCCAGGCCCAAGGTGCTGCCTTGTTTCCAAAGGGGCAGAGAGGCCACAAAGCATCTTGCTTCCAGCTCTCTGGGAAGCTAAGAACCAACTCGCTCTGGCCCGTGCTCTTACAGCCTACAGGGAACATGACTTTGAAAGGCCTGTGAAACGCAGTTTCTTGGCAGGCCTCATCTGGCTGAAGTAGAACTCCGGCTCTGGGTGTGCTCCATTGCCCTAGAGCTGCCAGGCCCAAAGTGCTGCCCTGTTTCCAAGGGGCAGAGAGGCCCAAAGCATCTTGCTTCCCGGTCTTTGCGAAGCTAAGAAACAACTGGCTCTGCCCAGTGCTCTTACACCTACCGGGAACATCTCTTACCAAGGCCTGTCAAACGCTGTTTCTTTGCAGGCCGGATCAGGCTGAAGTAGAACTCCTGCTCTGCGTGTGCTCCATTGGCCTAGAGCTTCCCGACCCAAAAGGCTGCCTTGTTCCCAAACGGGCAGAGGGGTCCCAAGCATCTTGCTTCCAGCTTTTCAGGAAGGTAAGAAACAACTGACTCTGCCCAGTGCTCTTACAGCCTACCGGGAACATCTCTTACCAAGGCCTGTGAAACACAGTTTCCTGGCAGGCCTGATCTGGCTGAAGTAGAACTTCTGCTCTGGGTGTGCTCCATTGCCCTAGAGCTGCCAGGCCCAAAGGGCTGCCTTGTTTCCAAAGACGGAGAGTGGACCCAAAGCATCTTGCTCCCAGCTCTTCGGGAAGCTAAGAAACAGCTGGCTCTGCCCAGTGCTCTTACAGCCTAAGAGAACATGTCTTTGAAAGGCCTGTGATACGCAGTTTCTTGGCAGGCCTGACCTGGCTGAAGTAGAACTTCTGTTCTGGTTGTGCTACATAGGCCTAGAGCTACCAGGACCTAAGGGCTGCCTTGTTTCCAAAGGGGGAGAGAGGCCCCAAAGCATCTTGCCTCCAGCACTTTGGGAAGCTAAAAAACAACTGGTTCTGCCCAGTGCTCTCACAGCCTACCGTGAACATCTCTTACCAAGGGCTGTGAAACGCAGTTTCTGGGCAGGACTGAACTGCCTGAAGTAGAACTTCTGCTGTGGGTGTGCTCCATTGGCCTAGAGCTGCCAGGCCCAAACGGCTGCCTTGTGTCCAAAGGGAGAGAGAGGCCCCAAAGCATCTTGCTTCCAGCTCTGTGGGAAGCTAAAGCAACTGGCTCTCCACAGTGCTCTCACAGCCTACCGGGAACATCTCTTACCAAGGCCTGTGAAACGCAGTTTCTTGGCAGGCCTGATCTGGCTGAAGTAGAACTCCTGCTCTGGGCGTGCTACTTTGGCCTAGAGCTGCCAGGCCCAAAGGGCCGCCTTGTTTCCAAAGGGGCTGAGAGTCCCCAAAGTATCTTGCTTCCAAATCTTTGGGAAGCTAAGAAACAACTGGCTCTGCACAGTGCTCTCACAGCCTACCGGCAACGTGACAGAGAAAGGCCTGTGAGACGCAGTTTCTTGGAAGGCCTGATCTGGCTGAGGTAGAACTTCTGCTCTGGGTGTACTCCATTGGCCTAGGGCTGCCAGGCCCAAAGGGCTGCCTTTATTTCCAAAGTGTGAGAGAGGCCCCAAAGCATCTTGCTTCCTGCTCTCTGGGAAGCTAAAACAACTGGCTCTGCACAGTGCTCTCAAAGCCAACCGGGAACGTCACATACAAAGGCCGGTGAAACGCAACTTCTTGACAGGCCTTATCTGGCTGAGGTAGAACTTGTGCTCTGGGTGTGCTACTTTGGCCTAGAGCTGCCAGGCACAAAGGCTGCTTTGTTTCCAAAGGGGGAGAGAGGCCCCAAATCATGTTGCTTCCAGCTGTTTTTGAAGCTAAGAAACAACTCGCTCTGCCAGGTACTCTTACAGCCTTCCGGGAACACCTCTTACGAAGGCCTGTGAATAGCAGCTTCTTGGCAGGCCTGATCTGGCTGAGGTAGAACTTCTGCTCTGGGTGTGCTCCATTGGCCTAGAGCTGAAAGGCCCAAAGGTCAGCCTTGTTGGCAAAGGGGCAGGGAGCCCCCAAAGCATCTTGCTTCCAGCTCTTTGGGAAGCTAAGAAACAACTGGCTCTGCCCAGTGCTCTTACAGCCTAAGAGAAAATCTCTTACCAAGGCCTGTGAAACGCACTTTGTTGGTGGCCTGATCTAGCTGAAGTAGAACTTCTGCTCTGGGTGTGCTCCATTGGCCTAGAGCTGCCTGGCCCAAAGGGCCGCCTTGTTTGCAAAGGGGATGAGAGGCCCCAAAGCATCTTGCTTCCAGCTCTTCGGGAAGCTAAGAAACATCTGGCGTTGCCCAGTGCTCTTACAGCCTACCGGGAACATCTCTTACCAAGGCCTGTGAAACGCAGTTTGTTGGCGGCCTGAACTGGCCGAAGTAGAACTTCTGTTCTGGATGTGCTCCACTGGCCTAGAGCTACCTGCCCCAAAGGGCTGCCTTGATTCCAAAGTGAGAGAGTGGCACCAAAGCATCTTGCTTCCAGCTCTTCGGGAAGCTAAGAAACATCTGGCGTTGCCCAGTGCTCTTACAGCCTACCGGGAACATCTCTTACCAAGGCCTGTGAACCGCCGTTTCCTGGCAGGCCTGATTTGGCTGAAGTAGAACTTCTGCTCTGGGTGTGCTCCATTGCCCTAGAGCTGCCAGGCCCAAGGTGCTGCCTTGTTTCCAAAGGGGCAGAGAGGCCACAAAGCATCTTGCTTCCAGCTCTCTGGGAAGCTAAGAACCAACTCGCTCTGGCCCGTGCTCTTACAGCCTACAGGGAACATGACTTTGAAAGGCCTGTGAAACGCAGTTTCTTGGCAGGCCTCATCTGGCTGAAGTAGAACTCCGGCTCTGGGTGTGCTCCATTGCCCTAGAGCTGCCAGGCCCAAAGTGCTGCCCTGTTTCCAAGGGGCAGAGAGGCCCAAAGCATCTTGCTTCCCGGTCTTTGCGAAGCTAAGAAACAACTGGCTCTGCCCAGTGCTCTTACACCTACCGGGAACATCTCTTACCAAGGCCTGTCAAACGCTGTTTCTTTGCAGGCCGGATCAGGCTGAAGTAGAACTCCTGCTCTGCGTGTGCTCCATTGGCCTAGAGCTTCCCGACCCAAAAGGCTGCCTTGTTCCCAAACGGGCAGAGGGGTCCCAAGCATCTTGCTTCCAGCTTTTCAGGAAGGTAAGAAACAACTGACTCTGCCCAGTGCTCTTACAGCCTACCGGGAACATCTCTTACCAAGGCCTGTGAAACACAGTTTCCTGGCAGGCCTGATCTGGCTGAAGTAGAACTTCTGCTCTGGGTGTGCTCCATTGCCCTAGAGCTGCCAGGCCCAAAGGGCTGCCTTGTTTCCAAAGACGGAGAGTGGACCCAAAGCATCTTGCTCCCAGCTCTTCGGGAAGCTAAGAAACAGCTGGCTCTGCCCAGTGCTCTTACAGCCTAAGAGAACATGTCTTTGAAAGGCCTGTGATACGCAGTTTCTTGGCAGGCCTGACCTGGCTGAAGTAGAACTTCTGTTCTGGTTGTGCTACATAGGCCTAGAGCTACCAGGACCTAAGGGCTGCCTTGTTTCCAAAGGGGGAGAGAGGCCCCAAAGCATCTTGCCTCCAGCACTTTGGGAAGCTAAAAAACAACTGGTTCTGCCCAGTGCTCTCACAGCCTACCGTGAACATCTCTTACCAAGGGCTGTGAAACGCAGTTTCTGGGCAGGACTGAACTGCCTGAAGTAGAACTTCTGCTGTGGGTGTGCTCCATTGGCCTAGAGCTGCCAGGCCCAAACGGCTGCCTTGTGTCCAAAGGGAGAGAGAGGCCCCAAAGCATCTTGCTTCCAGCTCTGTGGGAAGCTAAAGCAACTGGCTCTCCACAGTGCTCTCACAGCCTACCGGGAACATCTCTTACCAAGGCCTGTGAAACGCAGTTTCTTGGCAGGCCTGATCTGGCTGAAGTAGAACTCCTGCTCTGGGCGTGCTACTTTGGCCTAGAGCTGCCAGGCCCAAAGGGCCGCCTTGTTTCCAAAGGGGCTGAGAGTCCCCAAAGTATCTTGCTTCCAAATCTTTGGGAAGCTAAGAAACAACTGGCTCTGCACAGTGCTCTCACAGCCTACCGGCAACGTGACAGAGAAAGGCCTGTGAGACGCAGTTTCTTGGAAGGCCTGATCTGGCTGAGGTAGAACTTCTGCTCTGGGTGTACTCCATTGGCCTAGGGCTGCCAGGCCCAAAGGGCTGCCTTTATTTCCAAAGTGTGAGAGAGGCCCCAAAGCATCTTGCTTCCTGCTCTCTGGGAAGCTAAAACAACTGGCTCTGCACAGTGCTCTCAAAGCCAACCGGGAACGTCACATACAAAGGCCGGTGAAACGCAACTTCTTGACAGGCCTTATCTGGCTGAGGTAGAACTTGTGCTCTGGGTGTGCTACTTTGGCCTAGAGCTGCCAGGCACAAAGGCTGCTTTGTTTCCAAAGGGGGAGAGAGGCCCCAAATCATGTTGCTTCCAGCTGTTTTTGAAGCTAAGAAACAACTCGCTCTGCCAGGTACTCTTACAGCCTTCCGGGAACACCTCTTACGAAGGCCTGTGAATAGCAGCTTCTTGGCAGGCCTGATCTGGCTGAGGTAGAACTTCTGCTCTGGGTGTGCTCCATTGGCCTAGAGCTGAAAGGCCCAAAGGTCAGCCTTGTTGGCAAAGGGGCAGGGAGCCCCCAAAGCATCTTGCTTCCAGCTCTTTGGGAAGCTAAGAAACAACTGGCTCTGCCCAGTGCTCTTACAGCCTAAGAGAAAATCTCTTACCAAGGCCTGTGAAACGCACTTTGTTGGTGGCCTGATCTAGCTGAAGTAGAACTTCTGCTCTGGGTGTGCTCCATTGGCCTAGAGCTGCCTGGCCCAAAGGGCCGCCTTGTTTGCAAAGGGGATGAGAGGCCCCAAAGCATCTTGCTTCCAGCTCTTCGGGAAGCTAAGAAACATCTGGCGTTGCCCAGTGCTCTTACAGCCTACCGGGAACATCTCTTACCAAGGCCTGTGAAACGCAGTTTGTTGGTGGCCTGAACTGGCCGAAGTAGAACTTCTGTTCTGGATGTGCTCCACTGGCCTAGAGCTACCTGCCCCAAAGGGCTGCCTTGATTCCAAAGTGAGAGAGTGGCACCAAAGCATCTTGCTTCCAGCTCTTCGGGAAGCTAAGAAACATCTGGCGTTGCCCAGTGCTCTTACAGCCTACCGAGAACATCTCTTACCAAGGCCTGTGAAACGCCGTTTCCTGGCAGGCCTGATTTGGCTGAAGTAGAACTTCTGCTCTGGGTGTGCTCCATTGCCCTAGAGCTGCCAGGCCCAAGGTGCTGCCTTGTTTCCAAAGGGGCAGAGAGGCCACAAAGCATCTTGCTTCCAGCTCTCTGGGAAGCTAAGAACCAACTCGCTCTGGCCCGTGCTCTTACAGCCTACAGGGAACATGACTTTGAAAGGCCTGTGAAACGCAGTTTCTTGGCAGGCCTCATCTGGCTGAAGTAGAACTCCGGCTCTGGGTGTGCTCCATTGCCCTAGAGCTGCCAGGCCCAAAGTGCTGCCCTGTTTCCAAGGGGCAGAGAGGCCCAAAGCATCTTGCTTCCCGGTCTTTGCGAAGCTAAGAAACAACTGGCTCTGCCCAGTGCTCTTACACCTACCGGGAACATCTCTTACCAAGGCCTGTCAAACGCTGTTTCTTTGCAGGCCGGATCAGGCTGAAGTAGAACTCCTGCTCTGCGTGTGCTCCATTGGCCTAGAGCTTCCCGACCCAAAAGGCTGCCTTGTTCCCAAACGGGCAGAGGGGTCCCAAGCATCTTGCTTCCAGCTTTTCAGGAAGGTAAGAAACAACTGACTCTGCCCAGTGCTCTTACAGCCTACCGGGAACATCTCTTACCAAGGCCTGTGAAACACAGTTTCCTGGCAGGCCTGATCTGGCTGAAGTAGAACTTCTGCTCTGGGTGTGCTCCATTGCCCTAGAGCTGCCAGGCCCAAAGGGCTGCCTTGTTTCCAAAGACGGAGAGTGGACCCAAAGCATCTTGCTCCCAGCTCTTCGGGAAGCTAAGAAACAGCTGGCTCTGCCCAGTGCTCTTACAGCCTAAGAGAACATGTCTTTGAAAGGCCTGTGATACGCAGTTTCTTGGCAGGCCTGACCTGGCTGAAGTAGAACTTCTGTTCTGGTTGTGCTACATAGGCCTAGAGCTACCAGGACCTAAGGGCTGCCTTGTTTCCAAAGGGGGAGAGAGGCCCCAAAGCATCTTGCCTCCAGCACTTTGGGAAGCTAAAAAACAACTGGTTCTGCCCAGTGCTCTCACAGCCTACCGTGAACATCTCTTACCAAGGGCTGTGAAACGCAGTTTCTGGGCAGGACTGAACTGCCTGAAGTAGAACTTCTGCTGTGGGTGTGCTCCATTGGCCTAGAGCTGCCAGGCCCAAACGGCTGCCTTGTGTCCAAAGGGAGAGAGAGGCCCCAAAGCATCTTGCTTCCAGCTCTGTGGGAAGCTAAAGCAACTGGCTCTCCACAGTGCTCTCACAGCCTACCGGGAACATCTCTTACCAAGGCCTGTGAAACGCAGTTTCTTGGCAGGCCTGATCTGGCTGAAGTAGAACTCCTGCTCTGGGCGTGCTACTTTGGCCTAGAGCTGCCAGGCCCAAAGGGCCGCCTTGTTTCCAAAGGGGCTGAGAGTCCCCAAAGTATCTTGCTTCCAAATCTTTGGGAAGCTAAGAAACAACTGGCTCTGCACAGTGCTCTCACAGCCTACCGGCAACGTGACAGAGAAAGGCCTGTGAGACGCAGTTTCTTGGAAGGCCTGATCTGGCTGAGGTAGAACTTCTGCTCTGGGTGTACTCCATTGGCCTAGGGCTGCCAGGCCCAAAGGGCTGCCTTTATTTCCAAAGTGTGAGAGAGGCCCCAAAGCATCTTGCTTCCTGCTCTCTGGGAAGCTAAAACAACTGGCTCTGCACAGTGCTCTCAAAGCCAACCGGGAACGTCACATACAAAGGCCGGTGAAACGCAACTTCTTGACAGGCCTTATCTGGCTGAGGTAGAACTTGTGCTCTGGGTGTGCTACTTTGGCCTAGAGCTGCCAGGCACAAAGGCTGCTTTGTTTCCAAAGGGGGAGAGAGGCCCCAAATCATGTTGCTTCCAGCTGTTTTTGAAGCTAAGAAACAACTCGCTCTGCCAGGTACTCTTACAGCCTTCCGGGAACACCTCTTACGAAGGCCTGTGAATAGCAGCTTCTTGGCAGGCCTGATCTGGCTGAGGTAGAACTTCTGCTCTGGGTGTGCTCCATTGGCCTAGAGCTGAAAGGCCCAAAGGTCAGCCTTGTTGGCAAAGGGGCAGGGAGCCCCCAAAGCATCTTGCTTCCAGCTCTTTGGGAAGCTAAGAAACAACTGGCTCTGCCCAGTGCTCTTACAGCCTAAGAGAAAATCTCTTACCAAGGCCTGTGAAACGCACTTTGTTGGTGGCCTGATCTAGCTGAAGTAGAACTTCTGCTCTGGGTGTGCTCCATTGGCCTAGAGCTGCCTGGCCCAAAGGGCCGCCTTGTTTGCAAAGGGGATGAGAGGCCCCAAAGCATCTTGCTTCCAGCTCTTCGGGAAGCTAAGAAACATCTGGCGTTGCCCAGTGCTCTTACAGCCTACCGGGAACATCTCTTACCAAGGCCTGTGAAACGCAGTTTGTTGGCGGCCTGAACTGGCCGAAGTAGAACTTCTGTTCTGGATGTGCTCCACTGGCCTAGAGCTACCTGCCCCAAAGTGCTGCCTTGATTCCAAAGTGAGAGAGTGGCACCAAAGCATCTTGCTTCCAGCTCTTCGGGAAGCTAAGAAACATCTGGCGTTGCCCAGTGCTCTTACAGCCTACCGGGAACATCTCTTACCAAGGCCTGTGAAACGCCGTTTCCTGGCAGGCCTGATTTGGCTGAAGTAGAACTTCTGCTCTGGGTGTGCTCCATTGCCCTAGAGCTGCCAGGCCCAAGGTGCTGCCTTGTTTCCAAAGGGGCAGAGAGGCCACAAAGCATCTTGCTTCCAGCTCTCTGGGAAGCTAAGAACCAACTCGCTCTGGCCCGTGCTCTTACAGCCTACAGGGAACATGACTTTGAAAGGCCTGTGAAACGCAGTTTCTTGGCAGGCCTCATCTGGCTGAAGTAGAACTCCGGCTCTGGGTGTGCTCCATTGCCCTAGAGCTGCCAGGCCCAAAGTGCTGCCCTGTTTCCAAGGGGCAGAGAGGCCCAAAGCATCTTGCTTCCCGGTCTTTGCGAAGCTAAGAAACAACTGGCTCTGCCCAGTGCTCTTACACCTACCGGGAACATCTCTTACCAAGGCCTGTCAAACGCTGTTTCTTTGCAGGCCGGATCAGGCTGAAGTAGAACTCCTGCTCTGCGTGTGCTCCATTGGCCTAGAGCTTCCCGACCCAAAAGGCTGCCTTGTTCCCAAACGGGCAGAGGGGTCCCAAGCATCTTGCTTCCAGCTTTTCAGGAAGGTAAGAAACAACTGACTCTGCCCAGTGCTCTTACAGCCTACCGGGAACATCTCTTACCAAGGCCTGTGAAACACAGTTTCCTGGCAGGCCTGATCTGGCTGAAGTAGAACTTCTGCTCTGGGTGTGCTCCATTGCCCTAGAGCTGCCAGGCCCAAAGGGCTGCCTTGTTTCCAAAGACGGAGAGTGGACCCAAAGCATCTTGCTCCCAGCTCTTCGGGAAGCTAAGAAACAGCTGGCTCTGCCCAGTGCTCTTACAGCCTAAGAGAACATGTCTTTGAAAGGCCTGTGATACGCAGTTTCTTGGCAGGCCTGACCTGGCTGAAGTAGAACTTCTGTTCTGGTTGTGCTACATAGGCCTAGAGCTACCAGGACCTAAGGGCTGCCTTGTTTCCAAAGGGGGAGAGAGGCCCCAAAGCATCTTGCCTCCAGCACTTTGGGAAGCTAAAAAACAACTGGTTCTGCCCAGTGCTCTCACAGCCTACCGTGAACATCTCTTACCAAGGGCTGTGAAACGCAGTTTCTGGGCAGGACTGAACTGCCTGAAGTAGAACTTCTGCTGTGGGTGTGCTCCATTGGCCTAGAGCTGCCAGGCCCAAACGGCTGCCTTGTGTCCAAAGGGAGAGAGAGGCCCCAAAGCATCTTGCTTCCAGCTCTGTGGGAAGCTAAAGCAACTGGCTCTCCACAGTGCTCTCACAGCCTACCGGGAACATCTCTTACCAAGGCCTGTGAAACGCAGTTTCTTGGCAGGCCTGATCTGGCTGAAGTAGAACTCCTGCTCTGGGCGTGCTACTTTGGCCTAGAGCTGCCAGGCCCAAAGGGCCGCCTTGTTTCCAAAGGGGCTGAGAGTCCCCAAAGTATCTTGCTTCCAAATCTTTGGGAAGCTAAGAAACAACTGGCTCTGCACAGTGCTCTCACAGCCTACCGGCAACGTGACAGAGAAAGGCCTATGAGACGCAGTTTCTTGGAAGGCCTGATCTGGCTGAGGTAGAACTTCTGCTCTGGGTGTACTCCATTGGCCTAGGGCTGCCAGGCCCAAAGGGCTGCCTTTATTTCCAAAGTGTGAGAGAGGCCCCAAAGCATCTTGCTTCCTGCTCTCTGGGAAGCTAAAACAACTGGCTCTGCACAGTGCTCTCAAAGCCAACCGGGAACGTCACATACAAAGGCCTGTGAAACGCAGCTTCTTGACAGGCCTTATCTGGCTGAGGTAGAACTTGTGCTCTGGGTGTGCTACTTTGGCCTAGAGCTGCCAGGCACAAAGGCTGCTTTGTTTCCCAAGGGGGAGAGAGGCCCCAAATCATGTTGCTTCCAGCTGTTTTTGAAGCTAAGAAACAACTCGCTCTGCCAGGTACTCTTACAGCCTTCCGGGAACACCTCTTACGAAGGCCTGTGAAAAGCAGTTTCTTGGCAGGCCTGATCTGGCTGAGGTAGAACTTCTGCTCTGGGTGTGCTCCATTGGCCTAGAGCTGAAAGGCCCAAAGGTCAGCCTTGTTGGCAAAGGGGCAGGGAGCCCCCAAAGCATCTTGCTTCCAGCTCTTTGGGAAGCTAAGAAACAACTGGCTCTGCCCAGTGCTCTTACAGCCTAAGAGAAAATCTCTTACCAAGGCCTGTGAAACGCACTTTGTTGGTGGCCTGATCTAGCTGAAGTAGAACTTCTGCTCTGGGTGTGCTCCATTGGCCTAGAGCTGCCTGGCCCAAAGGGCCGCCTTGTTTGCAAAGGGGATGAGAGGCCCCAAAGCATCTTGCTTCCAGCTCTTCGGGAAGCTAAGAAACATCTGGCGTTGCCCAGTGCTCTTACAGCCTACCGGGAACATCTCTTACCAAGGCCTGTGAAACGCAGTTTGTTGGCGGCCTGAACTGGCCGAAGTAGAACTTCTGTTCTGGATGTGCTCCACTGGCCTAGAGCTACCTGCCCCAAAGGGCTGCCTTGATTCCAAAGTGAGAGAGTGGCACCAAAGCATCTTGCTTCCAGCTCTTCGGGAAGCTAAGAAACATCTGGCGTTGCCCAGTGCTCTTACAGCCTACCGGGAACATCTCTTACCAAGGCCTGTGAACCGCCGTTTCCTGGCAGGCCTGATTTGGCTGAAGTAGAACTTCTGCTCTGGGTGTGCTCCATTGCCCTAGAGCTGCCAGGCCCAAGGTGCTGCCTTGTTTCCAAAGGGGCAGAGAGGCCACAAAGCATCTTGCTTCCAGCTCTCTGGGAAGCTAAGAACCAACTCGCTCTGGCCCGTGCTCTTACAGCCTACAGGGAACATGACTTTGAAAGGCCTGTGAAACGCAGTTTCTTGGCAGGCCTCATCTGGCTGAAGTAGAACTCCGGCTCTGGGTGTGCTCCATTGCCCTAGAGCTGCCAGGCCCAAAGTGCTGCCCTGTTTCCAAGGGGCAGAGAGGCCCAAAGCATCTTGCTTCCCGGTCTTTGCGAAGCTAAGAAACAACTGGCTCTGCCCAGTGCTCTTACACCTACCGGGAACATCTCTTACCAAGGCCTGTCAAACGCTGTTTCTTTGCAGGCCGGATCAGGCTGAAGTAGAACTCCTGCTCTGCGTGTGCTCCATTGGCCTAGAGCTTCCCGACCCAAAAGGCTGCCTTGTTCCCAAACGGGCAGAGGGGTCCCAAGCATCTTGCTTCCAGCTTTTCAGGAAGGTAAGAAACAACTGACTCTGCCCAGTGCTCTTACAGCCTACCGGGAACATCTCTTACCAAGGCCTGTGAAACACAGTTTCCTGGCAGGCCTGATCTGGCTGAAGTAGAACTTCTGCTCTGGGTGTGCTCCATTGCCCTAGAGCTGCCAGGCCCAAAGGGCTGCCTTGTTTCCAAAGACGGAGAGTGGACCCAAAGCATCTTGCTCCCAGCTCTTCGGGAAGCTAAGAAACAGCTGGCTCTGCCCAGTGCTCTTACAGCCTAAGAGAACATGTCTTTGAAAGGCCTGTGATACGCAGTTTCTTGGCAGGCCTGACCTGGCTGAAGTAGAACTTCTGTTCTGGTTGTGCTACATAGGCCTAGAGCTACCAGGACCTAAGGGCTGCCTTGTTTCCAAAGGGGGAGAGAGGCCCCAAAGCATCTTGCCTCCAGCACTTTGGGAAGCTAAAAAACCACTGGTTCTGCCCAGTGCTCTCACAGCCTACCGTGAACATCTCTTACCAAGGGCTGTGAAACGCAGTTTCTGGGCAGGACTGAACTGCCTGAAGTAGAACTTCTGCTGTGGGTGTGCTCCATTGGCCTAGAGCTGCCAGGCCCAAACGGCTGCCTTGTGTCCAAAGGGAGAGAGAGGCCCCAAAGCATCTTGCTTCCAGCTCTGTGGGAAGCTAAAGCAACTGGCTCTCCACAGTGCTCTCACAGCCTACCGGGAACATCTCTTACCAAGGCCTGTGAAACGCAGTTTCTTGGCAGGCCTGATCTGGCTGAAGTAGAACTCCTGCTCTGGGCGTGCTACTTTGGCCTAGAGCTGCCAGGCCCAAAGGGCCGCCTTGTTTCCAAAGGGGCTGAGAGTCCCCAAAGTATCTTGCTTCCAAATCTTTGGGAAGCTAAGAAACAACTGGCTCTGCACAGTGCTCTCACAGCCTACCGGCAACGTGACAGAGAAAGGCCTGTGAGACGCAGTTTCTTGGAAGGCCTGATCTGGCTGAGGTAGAACTTCTGCTCTGGGTGTACTCCATTGGCCTAGGGCTGCCAGGCCCAAAGGGCTGCCTTTATTTCCAAAGTGTGAGAGAGGCCCCAAAGCATCTTGCTTCCTGCTCTCTGGGAAGCTAAAACAACTGGCTCTGCACAGTGCTCTCAAAGCCAACCGGGAACGTCACATACAAAGGCCGGTGAAACGCAACTTCTTGACAGGCCTTATCTGGCTGAGGTAGAACTTGTGCTCTGGGTGTGCTACTTTGGCCTAGAGCTGCCAGGCACAAAGGCTGCTTTGTTTCCAAAGGGGGAGAGAGGCCCCAAATCATGTTGCTTCCAGCTGTTTTTGAAGCTAAGAAACAACTCGCTCTGCCAGGTACTCTTACAGCCTTCCGGGAACACCTCTTACGAAGGCCTGTGAATAGCAGCTTCTTGGCAGGCCTGATCTGGCTGAGGTAGAACTTCTGCTCTGGGTGTGCTCCATTGGCCTAGAGCTGAAAGGCCCAAAGGTCAGCCTTGTTGGCAAAGGGGCAGGGAGCCCCCAAAGCATCTTGCTTCCAGCTCTTTGGGAAGCTAAGAAACAACTGGCTCTGCCCAGTGCTCTTACAGCCTAAGAGAAAATCTCTTACCAAGGCCTGTGAAACGCACTTTGTTGGTGGCCTGATCTAGCTGAAGTAGAACTTCTGCTCTGGGTGTGCTCCATTGGCCTAGAGCTGCCTGGCCCAAAGGGCCGCCTTGTTTGCAAAGGGGATGAGAGGCCCCAAAGCATCTTGCTTCCAGCTCTTCGGGAAGCTAAGAAACATCTGGCGTTGCCCAGTGCTCTTACAGCCTACCGGGAACATCTCTTACCAAGGCCTGTGAAACGCAGTTTGTTGGCGGCCTGAACTGGCCGAAGTAGAACTTCTGTTCTGGATGTGCTCCACTGGCCTAGAGCTACCTGCCCCAAAGGGCTGCCTTGATTCCAAAGTGAGAGAGTGGCACCAAAGCATCTTGCTTCCAGCTCTTCGGGAAGCTAAGAAACATCTGGCGTTGCCCAGTGCTCTTACAGCCTACCGGGAACATCTCTTACCAAGGCCTGTGAACCGCCGTTTCCTGGCAGGCCTGATTTGGCTGAAGTAGAACTTCTGCTCTGGGTGTGCTCCATTGCCCTAGAGCTGCCAGGCCCAAGGTGCTGCCTTGTTTCCAAAGGGGCAGAGAGGCCACAAAGCATCTTGCTTCCAGCTCTCTGGGAAGCTAAGAACCAACTCGCTCTGGCCCGTGCTCTTACAGCCTACAGGGAACATGACTTTGAAAGGCCTGTGAAACGCAGTTTCTTGGCAGGCCTCATCTGGCTGAAGTAGAACTCCGGCTCTGGGTGTGCTCCATTGCCCTAGAGCTGCCAGGCCCAAAGTGCTGCCCTGTTTCCAAGGGGCAGAGAGGCCGAAAGCATCTTGCTTCCCGGTCTTTGCGAAGCTAAGAAACAACTGGCTCTGCCCAGTGCTCTTACACCTACCGGGAACATCTCTTACCAAGGCCTGTCAAACGCTGTTTCTTTGCAGGCCGGATCAGGCTGAAGTAGAACTCCTGCTCTGCGTGTGCTCCATTGGCCTAGAGCTTCCCGACCCAAAAGGCTGCCTTGTTCCCAAACGGGCAGAGGGGTCCCAAGCATCTTGCTTCCAGCTTTTCAGGAAGGTAAGAAACAACTGACTCTGCCCAGTGCTCTTACAGCCTACCGGGAACATCTCTTACCAAGGCCTGTGAAACACAGTTTCCTGGCAGGCCTGATCTGGCTGAAGTAGAACTTCTGCTCTGGGTGTGCTCCATTGCCCTAGAGCTGCCAGGCCCAAAGGGCTGCCTTGTTTCCAAAGACGGAGAGTGGACCCAAAGCATCTTGCTCCCAGCTCTTCGGGAAGCTAAGAAACAGCTGGCTCTGCCCAGTGCTCTTACAGCCTAAGAGAACATGTCTTTGAAAGGCCTGTGATACGCAGTTTCTTGGCAGGCCTGACCTGGCTGAAGTAGAACTTCTGTTCTGGTTGTGCTACATAGGCCTAGAGCTACCAGGACCTAAGGGCTGCCTTGTTTCCAAAGGGGGAGAGAGGCCCCAAAGCATCTTGCCTCCAGCACTTTGGGAAGCTAAAAAACAACTGGTTCTGCCCAGTGCTCTCACAGCCTACCGTGAACATCTCTTACCAAGGGCTGTGAAACGCAGTTTCTGGGCAGGACTGAACTGCCTGAAGTAGAACTTCTGCTGTGGGTGTGCTCCATTGGCCTAGAGCTGCCAGGCCCAAACGGCTGCCTTGTGTCCAAAGGGAGAGAGAGGCCCCAAAGCATCTTGCTTCCAGCTCTGTGGGAAGCTAAAGCAACTGGCTCTCCACAGTGCTCTCACAGCCTACCGGGAACATCTCTTACCAAGGCCTGTGAAACGCAGTTTCTTGGCAGGCCTGATCTGGCTGAAGTAGAACTCCTGCTCTGGGCGTGCTACTTTGGCCTAGAGCTGCCAGGCCCAAAGGGCCGCCTTGTTTCCAAAGGGGCTGAGAGTCCCCAAAGTATCTTGCTTCCAAATCTTTGGGAAGCTAAGAAACAACTGGCTCTGCACAGTGCTCTCACAGCCTACCGGCAACGTGACAGAGAAAGGCCTGTGAGACGCAGTTTCTTGGAAGGCCTGATCTGGCTGAGGTAGAACTTCTGCTCTGGGTGTACTCCATTGGCCTAGGGCTGCCAGGCCCAAAGGGCTGCCTTTATTTCCAAAGTGTGAGAGAGGCCCCAAAGCATCTTGCTTCCTGCTCTCTGGGAAGCTAAAACAACTGGCTCTGCACAGTGCTCTCAAAGCCAACCGGGAACGTCACATACAAAGGCCGGTGAAACGCAACTTCTTGACAGGCCTTATCTGGCTGAGGTAGAACTTGTGCTCTGGGTGTGCTACTTTGGCCTAGAGCTGCCAGGCACAAAGGCTGCTTTGTTTCCAAAGGGGGAGAGAGGCCCCAAATCATGTTGCTTCCAGCTGTTTTTGAAGCTAAGAAACAACTCGCTCTGCCAGGTACTCTTACAGCCTTCCGGGAACACCTCTTACGAAGGCCTGTGAATAGCAGCTTCTTGGCAGGCCTGATCTGGCTGAGGTAGAACTTCTGCTCTGGGTGTGCTCCATTGGCCTAGAGCTGAAAGGCCCAAAGGTCAGCCTTGTTGGCAAAGGGGCAGGGAGCCCCCAAAGCATCTTGCTTCCAGCTCTTTGGGAAGCTAAGAAACAAGTGGCTCTGCCCAGTGCTCTTACAGCCTAAGAGAAAATCTCTTACCAAGGCCTGTGAAACGCACTTTGTTGGTGGCCTGATCTAGCTGAAGTAGAACTTCTGCTCTGGGTGTGCTCCATTGGCCTAGAGCTGCCTGGCCCAAAGGGCCGCCTTGTTTGCAAAGGGGATGAGAGGCCCCAAAGCATCTTGCTTCCAGCTCTTCGGGAAGCTAAGAAACATCTGGCGTTGCCCAGTGCTCTTACAGCCTACCGGGAACATCTCTTACCAAGGCCTGTGAAACGCAGTTTGTTGGCGGCCTGAACTGGCCGAAGTAGAACTTCTGTTCTGGATGTGCTCCACTGGCCTAGAGCTACCTGCCCCAAAGGGCTGCCTTGATTCCAAAGTGAGAGAGTGGCACCAAAGCATCTTGCTTCCAGCTCTTCGGGAAGCTAAGAAACATCTGGCGTTGCCCAGTGCTCTTACAGCCTACCGGGAACATCTCTTACCAAGGCCTGTGAAACGCCGTTTCCTGGCAGGCCTGATTTGGCTGAAGTAGAACTTCTGCTCTGGGTGTGCTCCATTGCCCTAGAGCTGCCAGGCCCAAGGTGCTGCCTTGTTTCCAAAGGGGCAGAGAGGCCACAAAGCATCTTGCTTCCAGCTCTCTGGGAAGCTAAGAACCAACTCGCTCTGGCCCGTGCTCTTACAGCCTACAGGGAACATGACTTTGAAAGGCCTGTGAAACGCAGTTTCTTGGCAGGCCTCATCTGGCTGAAGTAGAACTCCGGCTCTGGGTGTGCTCCATTGCCCTAGAGCTGCCAGGCCCAAAGTGCTGCCCTGTTTCCAAGGGGCAGAGAGGCCCAAAGCATCTTGCTTCCCGGTCTTTGCGAAGCTAAGAAACAACTGGCTCTGCCCAGTGCTCTTACACCTACCGGGAACATCTCTTACCAAGGCCTGTCAAACGCTGTTTCTTTGCAGGCCTGATCAGGCTGAAGTAGAACTCCTGCTCTGCGTGTGCTCCATTGGCCTAGAGCTTCCCGACCCAAAAGGCTGCCTTGTTCCCAAACGGGCAGAGGGGTCCCAAGCATCTTGCTTCCAGCTTTTCAGGAAGGTAAGAAACAACTGACTCTGCCCAGTGCTCTTACAGCCTACCGGGAACATCTCTTACCAAGGCCTGTGAAACACAGTTTCCTGGCAGGCCTGATCTGGCTGAAGTAGAACTTCTGCTCTGGGTGTGCTCCATTGCCCTAGAGCTGCCAGGCCCAAAGGGCTGCCTTGTTTCCAAAGACGGAGAGTGGACCCAAAGCATCTTGCTCCCAGCTCTTCGGGAAGCTAAGAAACAGCTGGCTCTGCCCAGTGCTCTTACAGCCTAAGAGAACATGTCTTTGAAAGGCCTGTGAAACGCAGTTTCTTGGCAGGCCTGACCTGGCTGAAGTAGAACTTCTGTTCTGGTTGTGCTACATAGGCCTAGAGCTACCAGGACCTAAGGGCTGCCTTGTTTCCAAAGGGGGAGAGAGGCCCCAAAGCATCTTGCCTCCAGCACTTTGGGAAGCTAAAAAACAACTGGTTCTGCCCAGTGCTCTCACAGCCTACCGTGAACATCTCTTACCAAGGGCTGTGAAACGCAGTTTCTGGGCAGGACTGATCTGCCTGAAGTAGAACTTCTGCTGTGGGTGTGCTCCATTGGCCTAGAGCTGCCAGGCCCAAACGGCTGCCTTGTGTCCAAAGGGAGAGAGAGGCCCCAAAGCATCTTGCTTCCAGCTCTGTGGGAAGCTAAAGCAACTGGCTCTCCACAGTGCTCTCACAGCCTACCGGGAACATCTCTTACCAAGGCCTGTGAAACGCAGTTTCTTGGCAGGCCTGATCTGGCTGAAGTAGAACTCCTGCTCTGGGCGTGCTACTTTGGCCTAGAGCTGCCAGGCCCAAAGGGCCGCCTTGTTTCCAAAGGGGCTGAGAGTCCCCAAAGTATCTTGCTTCCAAATCTTTGGGAAGCTAAGAAACAACTGGCTCTGCACAGTGCTCTCACAGCCTACCGGCAACGTGACAGAGAAAGGCCTGTGAGACGCAGTTTCTTGGAAGGCCTGATCTGGCTGAGGTAGAACTTCTGCTCTGGGTGTACTCCATTGGCCTAGGGCTGCCAGGCGCAAAGGGCTGCCTTTATTTCCAAAGTGTGAGAGAGGCCCCAAAGCATCTTGCTTCCTGCTCTCTGGGAAGCTAAAACAACTGGCTCTGCACAGTGCTCTCAAAGCCAACCGGGAACGTCACATACAAAGGCCGGTGAAACGCAGCTTCTTGACAGGCCTTATCTGGCTGAGGTAGAACTTGTGCTCTGGGTGTGCTACTTTGGCCTAGAGCTGCCAGGCACAAAGGCTGCTTTGTTTCCAAAGGGGGAGAGAGGCCCCAAATCATGCTGCTTCCAGCTGTTTTTGAAGCTAAGAAACAACTCGCTCTGCCAGGTACTCTTACAGCCTTCCGGGAACACCTCTTACGAAGGCCTGTGAATAGCAGCTTCTTGGCAGGCCTGATCTGGCTGAGGTAGAACTTCTGCTCTGGGTGTGCTCCATTGGCCTAGAGCTGAAAGGCCCAAAGGTCAGCCTTGTTGGCAAAGGGGCAGGGAGCCCCCAAAGCATCTTGATTCCAGCTCTTTGGGAAGCTAAGAAACAACTGGCTCTGCCCAGTGCTCTTACAGCCTAAGAGAAAATCTCTTACCAAGGCCTGTGAAACGCACTTTGTTGGTGGCCTGATCTAGCTGAAGTAGAACTTCTGCTCTGGGTGTGCTCCATTGGCCTAGAGCTGCCTGGCCCAAAGGGCCGCCTTGTTTGCAAAGGGGATGAGAGGCCCCAAAGCATCTTGCTTCCAGCTCTTCGGGAAGCTAAGAAACATCTGGCGTTGCCCAGTGCTCTTACAGCCTACCGGGAACATCTCTTACCAAGGCCTGTGAAACGCAGTTTGTTGGCGGCCTGAACTGGCCGAAGTAGAACTTCTGTTCTGGATGTGCTCCACTGGCCTAGAGCTACCTGCCCCAAAGGGCTGCCTTGATTCCAAAGTGAGAGAGTGGCACCAAAGCATCTTGCTTCCAGCTCTTCGGGAAGCTAAGAAACATCTGGCGTTGCCCAGTGCTCTTACAGCCTACCGGGAACATCTCTTACCAAGGCCTGTGAAACGCCGTTTCCTGGCAGGCCTGATTTGGCTGAAGTAGAACTTCTGCTCTGGGTGTGCTCCATTGCCCTAGAGCTGCCAGGCCCAAGGTGCTGCCTTGTTTCCAAAGGGGCAGAGAGGCCACAAAGCATCTTGCTTCCAGCTCTCTGGGAAGCTAAGAACCAACTCGCTCTGGCCCGTGCTCTTACAGCCTACAGGGAACATGACTTTGAAAGGCCTGTGAAACGCAGTTTCTTGGCAGGCCTCATCTGGCTGAAGTAGAACTCCGGCTCTGGGTGTGCTCCATTGCCCTAGAGCTGCCAGGCCCAAAGTGCTGCCCTGTTTCCAAGGGGCAGAGAGGCCCAAAGCATCTTGCTTCCCGGTCTTTCCGAAGCTAAGAAACAACTGGCTCTGCCCAGTGCTCTTACACCTACCGGGAACATCTCTTACCAAGGCCTGTCAAACGCTGTTTCTTTGCAGGCCGGATCAGGCTGAAGTAGAACTCCTGCTCTGCGTGTGCTCCATTGGCCTAGAGCTTCCCGACCCAAAAGGCTGCCTTGTTCCCAAACGGGCAGAGGGGTCCCAAGCATCTTGCTTCCAGCTTTTCAGGAAGGTAAGAAACAACTGGCTCTGCCCAGTGCTCTTACAGCCTACCGGGAACATCTCTTACCAAGGCCTGTGAAACGCAGTTTCCTGGCAGGCCTGATCTGGCTGAAGTAGAACTTCTGCTCTGGGTGTGCTCCATTGCCCTAGAGCTGCCAGGCCCAAAGGGCTGCCTTGTTTCCAAAGACGGAGAGTGGACCCAAAGCATCTTGCTCCCAGCTCTTCGGGAAGCTAAGAAACAGCTGGCTCGGCCCAGTGCTCTTACAGCCTAAGAGAACATGTCTTTGAAAGGCCTGTGAAACGCAGTTTCTTGGCAGGCCTGACCTGGCTGAAGTAGAACTTCTGTTCTGGTTGTGCTACATAGGCCTAGAGCTACCAGGACCTAAGGGCTGCCTTGTTTCCAAAGGGGGAGAGAGGCCCCAAAGCATCTTGCCTCCAGCACTTTGGGAAGCTAAAAAACAACTGGTTCTGCCCAGTGCTCTCACAGCCTACCGTGAACATCTCTTACCAAGGGCTGTGAAACGCAGTTTCTGGGCAGGACTGATCTGCCTGAAGTAGAACTTCTGCTGTGGGTGTGCTCCATTGGCCTAGAGCTGCCAGGCCCAAACGGCTGCCTTGTGTCCAAAGGGAGAGAGAGGCCCCAAAGCATCTTGCTTCCAGCTCTGTGGGAAGCTAAAGCAACTGGCTCTCCACAGTGCTCTCACAGCCTACCGGGAACATCTCTTACCAAGGCCTGTGAAACGCAGTTTCTTGGCAGGCCTGATCTGGCTGAAGTAGAACTCCTGCTCTGGGCGTGCTACTTTGGCCTAGAGCTGCCAGGCCCAAAGGGCCGCCTTGTTTCCAAAGGGGCTGAGAGTCCCCAAAGTATCTTGCTTCCAAATCTTTGGGAAGCTAAGAAACAACTGGCTCTGCACAGTGCTCTCACAGCCTACCGGCAACGTGACAGAGAAAGGCCTGTGAGACGCAGTTTCTTGGAAGGCCTGATCTGGCTGAGGTAGAACTTCTGCTCTGGGTGTACTCCATTGGCCTAGGGCTGCCAGGCGCAAAGGGCTGCCTTTATTTCCAAAGTGTGAGAGAGGCCCCAAAGCATCTTGCTTCCTGCTCTCTGGGAAGCTAAAACAACTGGCTCTGCACAGTGCTCTCAAACCCAACCGGGAACGTCACATACAAAGGCCGGTGAAACGCAGCTTCTTGACAGGCCTTATCTGGCTGAGGTAGAACTTGTGCTCTGGGTGTGCTACTTTGGCCTAGAGCTGCCAGGCACAAAGGCTGCTTTGTTTCCAAAGGGGGAGAGAGGCCCCAAATCATGCTGCTTCCAGCTGTTTTTGAAGCTAAGAAACAACTCGCTCTGCCAGGTACTCTTACAGCCTTCCGGGAACACCTCTTACGAAGGCCTGTGAATAGCAGCTTCTTGGCAGGCCTGATCTGGCTGAGGTAGAACTTCTGCTCTGGGTGTGCTCCATTGGCCTAGAGCTGAAAGGCCCAAAGGTCAGCCTTGTTGGCAAAGGGGCAGGGAGCCCCCAAAGCATCTTGATTCCAGCTCTTTGGGAAGCTAAGAAACAACTGGCTCTGCCCAGTGCTCTTACAGCCTAAGAGAAAATCTCTTACCAAGGCCTGTGAAACGCACTTTGTTGGTGGCCTGATCTAGCTGAAGTAGAACTTCTGCTCTGGGTGTGCTCCATTGGCCTAGAGCTGCCTGGCCCAAAGGGCCGCCTTGTTTGCAAAGGGGATGAGAGGCCCCAAAGCATCTTGCTTCCAGCTCTTCGGGAAGCTAAGAAACATCTGGCGTTGCCCAGTGCTCTTACAGCCTACCGGGAACATCTCTTACCAAGGCCTGTGAAACGCAGTTTGTTGGCGGCCTGAACTGGCCGAAGTAGAACTTCTGTTCTGGATGTGCTCCACTGGCCTAGAGCTACCTGCCCCAAAGGGCTGCCTTGATTCCAAAGTGAGAGAGTGGCACCAAAGCATCTTGCTTCCAGCTCTTCGGGAAGCTAAGAAACATCTGGCGTTGCCCAGTGCTCTTACAGCCTACCGGGAACATCTCTTACCAAGGCCTGTGAAACGCCGTTTCCTGGCAGGCCTGATTTGGCTGAAGTAGAACTTCTGCTCTGGGTGTGCTCCATTGCCCTAGAGCTGCCAGGCCCAAGGTGCTGCCTTGTTTCCAAAGGGGCAGAGAGGCCACAAAGCATCTTGCTTCCAGCTCTCTGGGAAGCTAAGAACCAACTCGCTCTGGCCCGTGCTCTTACAGCCTACAGGGAACATGACTTTGAAAGGCCTGTGAAACGCAGTTTCTTGGCAGGCCTCATCTGGCTGAAGTAGAACTCCGGCTCTGGGTGTGCTCCATTGCCCTAGAGCTGCCAGGCCCAAAGTGCTGCCCTGTTTCCAAGGGGCAGAGAGGCCCAAAGCATCTTGCTTCCCGGTCTTTGCGAAGCTAAGAAACAACTG